>NW_008353596.1:1382407-1470530 GCF_000622305.1 Nannospalax galili
TATCAAATCTGTAATCATTATGCCAAGAAAATCTGAATTACTGTAATATTTTGTATATTGTTAAAACTGTAACTTTAATTGTAAAAAAAATTTTTAATTTAAAAAAAAAGATTTTGTCCACTTTATATAAAGTTTATCTAACATTATAATCCTAAAATTGTTCAAAATATCCCCAGCTAGCCAATATGTTTCTGTAAGTTGTGTAGTGGGATCCCATTTCTAAACCTGATATTGATCATTTGTATCCTTTCTTTTCCCTTCATCATTCTAGCCATAATTATAGCTTATCAGCTTTATTATGAAACATTGTTTTCAGTTCTCAGAGGTCTTTCTATTATTTTTCTTGTTTTTATTTTACTACTTTTAAGTATGATCTTTCTTTCCTTCTTCAGCTTATTTTTCTTTTCTTTTCCAGTTGCTTTTTTAGATAAAATCATGTCCTTCTCACAGATTTAAATGTACTCTGTTTTTGTTCATCTCAAAAATATTTTAATAATTTATTAGAGAATTTCATGCATGTGTAAAGTATCATACCCACTCCTGACTGTCCCCGCCAACTCTTCCCAGACCCTGCCCAACATGTTTTCTGCCCAGCTTCATGTCCTCTTCCTTTTTTTTTTTTTTTAAATTACCCACTAAGCCCAATTAGTGCTGCTCATGTGCACATGAGTGGAAGCCATCCACTAGAGCATGGGCAACCTACCAATGGCCACACCTCTAAAGAAAAATGACTTTTCTGTCCACCGGCAGCCATCAACTGCCAGTGGCTCATCAACTAGCAATGGGCCTTGTGAGTCTCACCCCAGTCCTTGCTGAAGTTTTGACTGGCTTCATTTGTGCAGGTAACCACAGTGTTGGGAGTTCATGAATGCACTGGCCATGTCATGTCCAGAAGACAGTGCTTCACAGCACTCCTCCCCATCCTCCAACTCTTACTTACATTCATTCTACCCCTCTTCTGCGATGTTCTGAGTATTGAGAGTTAGAAGTTCATATAGATGTCCCAGTTAGGGCTAAGCACTCACAGTCACTTATTCTCAGCACTGTGATCAGTTATGAGTCCCTCCACGTTAACTTTAGCCTACCACAGAAAGAAGCTTCTTTGACCACAGTTGAGAGCAGTACAAATCTATGAGTATTGGGAGGCAGTTCTACAGGATGATCACAAAACTATTTTTTATTATCCTGCTGGTTTTCCATTTGAGCAATAGGATATTACTTAGCAAAATATTTTTAATTTTCAATTATTTGAAGATTTTCCTCATATCTTGCTGAGATTGATTGGTTTATTCAAACATATTATAGAATATATTCATTAAGACTGTTTTATGGTCCAATCTCTGGTGAATGCTATAAAGGCACATAGAATGAATTTGCATGCCATTGTTGGGAAGAGTTTTCTAAATGTCAAATCTAATTGATTGATAACATCCATATGTTTTATATTCTTTCTGGCTGGCTGTATAATTTTGCTCTACTTGTTCTATGAATTAGTAAGAGAGAAATACTAAAGTCTAACTATATTAAGTACAGATTTGTCCTATGTCTCTGTTGAGTTCTCAGGTGAATGAATATTTAAGATTATTATATTCCACTGACAAATTTACCTTTTTATTACTACAAAATGACCCTTGTGATCTGTGGTAATACTCTTTTCTCCGAATTTTTTCCATGATACCATCTCTGATTTTCATTTTATTGGTGGTCCCTCTTTTCTTTTTTTTTTTTTACATGCATTAGTGGAGGAGGGCACAGTTATCACAGTGTGTGTGTGGAGGTCAGAGGACAACTTGGGCCCATCAGTTCTCTCCTTCTACCATGTCGGTTCTAGGGCTCAAACTCAGGTAGTCAGGCTTAGCAGCAAGCACCTTTACCCACTGAGTCATCTTGCCACCTCCAGTGCCCTTTTATTTTTAAAACAACTTATATTTAAAGTTGATTACTTGGGATGGAAGAGGTGGCTCAGTGGTTAAGAGCACTGACTGCTCTTGCAGAGGACCTGGGTTTGATTCCCACCACCCACATGGCAGGTAACAGCTGTCTGTAACTCCAGTTCCAGGGGATCTGACACCCTCTTCTGATTTCTGTGGACATTGCACAACACAGGTGCACTTACCCACGTGTAGGCAATACACTCGTACACATAAAATAAAAGTAATAAAATATTTTTAAAAAATAAAGGATTACTTGTAGACCAAATGCATTTCCTATGTCTGCTGTAACTTTATCAGAAACTTGGTACCTTAAAGTAGAAATACATTGTCTTACATTTTTGTAGGTTACACATCTGGCATGGGTCACACTGGATTAAAATCAAGATGTCAGCATGGATGCATGTTTTTCTAAGAGCTGTGGGCACCCATAATC
The DNA here is from genome assembly GCF_000622305.1 of Nannospalax galili. NCBI lineage: Eukaryota > Metazoa > Chordata > Mammalia > Rodentia > Spalacidae > Nannospalax > Nannospalax galili. The sequence goes on from NW_008353596.1 coordinate 1,384,775, forward strand.
CTTAGCTTGTGGGCCCTGTCCACCCTCAATGGCAACACTGTTGCAATCTCTTAAGTGTTCTTCTACAAAGAAATCTCTCTTATTGACCTTTTTTGTTTCTTTTAATTCTAAGGATACCTGGGTTTACACTGGGCTCACTTTGATAATATGGGATCATTTCCACATTGTAAGGTCAACTGAAGAGCAACCTTAATTCCCCACTGTGAAACCTATTTATTATGTTCACAGTTTCTGGGGATTAGGACATGGACATTTTCTAACACACAGTATAGAGTTATGATTAAACTTGTATATCAAATTTGACTTTCTCTGCCTTTTAATTAGTATTTCAGGTGTTTAGTGTAACTAGCAGTATATTTGGGTTTAAACCTTCAGTATTAATATTTGGTTTCCCTTTATTTTATGTGGTCTTAGTACCTTGTGGTCTTTTTTCTGCCTTTTTGTTTAGACTGAGTATCTGGGGTTTTGTTTGCTTTGTTTTGTTTTTTTTCATTTTCATTTATTAGGTTTAGGCAGGTAGATGGTACAGGTGGGTGGGTGGGTTGTTGGTTGATTGACTGGCTGGTTGGTTGGTTTTGAGACAGGGTTTCTCTGTATAGCCTGTTCTGCCCTTGAACTTTGATCTTCCTGCCCTTGCCTTTGAATAACTGGGATTATAGACATGTGAAAACATGAGCAGCTCTAACTGAATATCTTTTGAGTCCATCTTATATCCCCCATGAGTTTATTAGCCATAGTATTATTTTTAATAGTGTTCTACGTGCTTAAAATGTGCATCTTTAAGTAATTTTATCACAGTTTACTTTTGAACAGTCTGTGTCCCATTTGCATTCTTGAATTTCCAGTTACTCCTATGTTTTTTGCCTCTTGTTGACCTATAGCTCAATTGTACTGTTTCTCTTTCTTCCTCTTTGCTTTATTTTGAATAGTTTCTATAGTTGTATCTCAAGTTCATAGATTTTTTTTGTTCTACAATACTTGATCTGCTATTAATATTATACTTTTTCATTCAGACATTGTGTTTTTATTCTCTGGGCATCCCATTTTCTTTTGAATGTGTGTGCCTCTGTGTGTGTGTGTGTGTGTGTGTGTGTGTGTGTGTGTGTGTGTGTGTGTAAGATGTAGGGTATCTCTCTGTTGCCTTGACTGACCATAATCTCCTGGCCCCAAGCAATGTTCCTGCCTCAGCATCCTGAATACCTAATACTACAGGCAGGAGCCATTGCACTCTCCTTCAGTCTTTTTCATGTCTTCTACTGTTGTGTGGCACTATTCCTAAGGAGATGTGAACAAAACATCTCCTAACCTCAGATAGGCATACCACAATGACAGACCGAAATAAAGAAACCACCAAAATCCATCTTAGTGAACAGTGCCTACAGTGGTATGAGTGAGGGCTACTTACAGGAGCAGAAAAGACAATTGCTGTTACCAAAAGCCCACCCCAGCATGGGTGATGACTCCCGAAAGCTAGAAACACGGAGCACACAACACAACTTGCAGGCAGCTCAGCAAGTTGGAGACAGTGTCTTTTCTGGGCAGCTCTGATGGTCAGAGTCTCCATTTTCTGAGTGTCTCTCAGCAGTCCTTACTGCTTGTATTAGCTGGGGCCGGGCAGGGGGCGCGTTTCTGGTGAATCTGGGCAGCTTTGGGGACGAACTTCCCTGAAGGATGGAATGTTTCAACTCCCTTTAGGACATCCTGAGTCTTAAAGAGCTCCCCTCCAAGATGGGATGTTTTATCTAGGAGGAAATTGCTACACAATGTTTCACTTTTTCATGAAGTCTGTGCCTGCTTTAACCTTGATAATGTTTATAAAATTTGTAGCAACTATTTTTAGGTCTTTGCCTACTAATTTTTCTCCTTTTGTATTATATTTTTTCATATGTATGTCTTTTGATTTTTTTATTGGATGCCAGATATTGTGAATTTTGTGTTGTGTAGAATTTGATTGAAGATTTTGGATTTTTTTCTTTTAGTTGGGTTAATTTCACTCATGTGAACTTGAATGGCAGACTTTAATTTGGAGCAGTTGAGCCCCACTACTGAGGTGCAGCACCTACAGGACACTGTAATACTCCATGTATTATAAGCTTCTTCCACAAACTATCCGTGCCCTCTGTGATCATTGGGGATCATTTGGCCTACAGCTTTTCAGCTTTGGCAAGTTTCTCCTCACTTGTACACAGATAATTGTGCAGGAAAACATTGGAAGAGCTCCCTTACAAATCTATAATTGTCTAAGGAACAATTGTAGGGTATAAGTCCCACACTCCAGTACTCTGTACCACAAATTGTAGCTGCCTCAGCACCCCCAACAAATTTCAGTCTGTTAATCATTCATGAGACCACTTGGCATGATTTGGGTTGCCCTTCCCGTCCTGCAGCCTTGACTGCTCTGGGCAGTGAGCTTCAGCAGGTGAAAGTATTACCTCATTATTCCCTCTCCTCAGGTGGAGTAGTCCATACTTCTTGTTGTGCAATAATTGAAAACTGTTCTCTCATATATTTTGTATTGTTTCTAGTTGTTTATGGCATGAGGGGAAATTCTCATAGCAGTTAATCCTTCATGGGAAGAAACAGAAGTCTTGTCTTTTATTATTACAGTTTAGCTTGACATTCTTTAATCTTACATCATAGTAATACTAAAGATTTTGAATCAGTTGCAGGCAGCTCTGGTAGTCTCTAAATTTGATATTCATCAGGCCTAGGATCTGCATTTCAGCAAGGCTCTCAAGGGTCTTGACAAAGAAGCATCAGGGAAGGAATATTGGACTTCACATCCCATTGCTGCCGTGCATACAGTGTCTATGGACATACTCTGTGCCTGACTCAGTCACAGGGGTTCCTGTGTCTACTCAGAACTTGGTTCTCAGAGCCCTGTTTGTCCTTATTTCCTGGTTGATTGTAAGCTGCTGGAAGACAGGAGCAGTGTCTTGATGACTGCTTTATTCCTAGCTCCTGGTGCCAGTAAATATCCTGGTGCATGTTAAATATTCACTGAAAGAATTAATTAGGTTATATTTTCAGTATACAGCTGAGTAAGCTGTGGCTCAGAAAGTTATCAGTTCACCTAAGATCAAACAGCTAGTAAGTGTCTAAGAGTCTTTCCTGTTCTTCACGCCTCCCTGCTCGATCTAACTGATGAAGGTCTTTTGATAGCTAGATACCTGGTAGAAAAGGTTATCCTTGTATTTATGATTTTATCTTCAATTTCTTATATCGTAAATTGGCATTATAAACGTTGGGTGCCTGGCAGGCATATTGTGTCCTCTGTCTTCAATAGAGACTAGAATGTTCAAAGTACCCAGTGAATTTCTCTTGTTGATATGCTGGTTTCGTTTGGCCTGCACACAGGTTTCAGTTCTGTAGCTTCAGTGTCAAGTAAGGGAACTGAGAATCAGCAGAGTTCAGTGAATGAGAGGTGCTCGCCTTATATTCTAAACATAATAGTTTTAAATGTAGTTAACTGGCATGCATTAGCATTTATAGTTTCAAACTAACTTTTTAATCACCCAGCCACTACCACCCACATTTTACAGGTAGACAGCAAGCCCAGAGCTTACAAAAAGCTACTCTTAATGATTCTCAACTCATTCATTCAATAATTAGCAGTTGCTCACATACTTTTACCAGGTACTATTCTAGACCTTGATGGTCCTGAAGGGAATAAGACATGAAAGCTTCTATTCTAATGGGGAGAGATAAAGAATAAATGAAGAAACACACATAGAGGAAAATATCAAGTCATGAGTGCTAAACAAAGAATTAAAATCATGGTACTCAATAGAGGGTGAGTAAGTGTGGCAATTTCTAAAGCAGCAACCAGAGAAGGCTCTGGGGGCTAGCCATGTGGGGATGGGGATGCATTCCCAGCAGAAGGAGAGAATGGCACAGAAGACTCAACAAGGAAAAGTCAGGCTGGCAAGCTAAGAGAGTAGCTAGTGATGGAAGTTCTCCTTTCCTAGGAAAAGTGAGAAAAGCAAAAGTTAACAGGCTGCAAAGTACCAGACCTTTCTCCATGAAGTTCATTAAGAAATGTATGTAGCTGGCGGTGGTGGCGCACACCTTTAATCCCAGCACTTGAGAAGCAGAGGCAGGTGGATCTCTGTGAGTTCAAGGCCAGCCTGGTCTACGTAGCAAGTTCCAGGTCACCTGGGTCTAAAGGGAGACCCTGTCTCAGAAAGACTTAAAAGAAATGTATGTAAAAAGTAAAGGTAGATGTTGCTGTTCTAACATTCTTAAATATTCAGCATTAATGGAATATTAGTAGGGAAGCACTGAAGAAATACTTTAGAACTTAGAGGTATTGTACATTAGTTTTTCTCACCAGAAACAATGCTAAAGAGAAAAGGCAACTGTGAAGTCGTTTAGAAGACAGTCCAGGTTGGTGTTTAAAGAATTGAAAAGAAAGTACATGGGAAATGGAAAAGGGAAAGCCCTCTGTTTGTCGGACACTGTTACAGTTTCTATAAACTATATCTTAGCTATGTTTTACAACAGTGCAAGGTAGGCAGTTTATAGTATATTGTACCAAAGTGAAGTCATCTGAAATATTAAGATATAAACATATACTCACCTGTTTCCAGAGCTACTGTTTCTCCCAAATCATCCTTTTGTCTGAGAAATTATTTTTCTGACTACATTTTTCCAAGACCTTCTCCCTTGTGCTGGAAGCCAGATTTCACCTCAGCCCCATTATCATCTTCCTGACTCGCATGAGTTGAGCAACTCTCCTACACAGTTAACTTTTCAGAGCAGCTTTCTTCAGTAGTGGGTCTTAGTAAGCAGGAGGGCTATTAATGATGCATATGCTTCCTGTGGAGCCTGCCTGCAGGAGATAAGGAGTGCTTTGCTGTCTCTAGTGCCAAACTGCATGTTGCTAGAGAAGACACAGTACCTAGGAGACATCAAAAACATTTCCAAATTTGTCTAAATTATGGATGTAATCCTTTTCAAAATATTCTAAAAACCAAGAACTAGCACAAAAATTGAAAATAGGTGATATCTGCCCCTCCTTTTAGTCAAAAGAATCATTAATTGAATCTCACACAATGGCTTTATTTGCAAATAAAGAAAAGAGAGTTCTAATATATAGTCCTCAGTATTGTTCATTCTGTTTTTTTGACCAAATGCTCTTTGATCCTCATGAGTCTACACATTTAAATCTACCTGAAAATAACATTTATCTTTTTCAAAACCCCAGCCATAAATCAGTCATAATGGAAGCTCTTGCTTTTATTGCAAGGATATATGTTCCAATCTTTGTGTCTAAAGTGTTTACCTGGCTTTTTCACAGCTGACTCAGTGGATTGGAACCTTTTAATGCAACCTACATGGCAGTGTGGTCACCAAATCTATGTGAGGTCTTTAAATTTTCTGTATGATTGATAGCATATTGCTCTCAACTTCAATCTGTTTACTTTCATGATTGGAGCTTCAAATGTAGAGATATGAAGGGGAAAAAATGGAAATGAGTGTATGCTCAGGACCGTGCTACCTCCCAAGGTTTGTAAGCCAAAGAGATTTTTTACAGGCAGTAGAAAGAGATGGAGAGTGAGTTAACCAGTTAATAAAATCCCATTGTTCTATGGGAAGGAAAGGAGAATGTTAAAATACTTAGCACCCCAGCATTTTCTAAAGTTTTTGTCCACACTGTCTTTGAGACTTCCATTCAACCTCTCATTCCTCGTGCTCCTGCATCAGCTACTGGTGTCCTTATCTAAATTTCAGAATCTGCCCACAAACCTCCTCCTATTATCCAGGACATGTGTCTATCATTCTGTGAGTTTTTAAGCTGGAGTGTTATTTCAGTGCTAAGCGTTATTACTAAACATGACTCATGACCTTCTCAAGAATATTTTCTCGGGTTACTTTAGCCACCCACGCTTTCTTGCTTCAGTATTTCATCTCTGAATGAAATATCTTATTCCGTCAGATACGAATAAGATAGTAAGAAGCTGTTTCATCATCCTTTTAAGTTTTTGCTTGTTTTGGTTTTGATTTCTTGAGACAAGGTGTCATGTAGCCCTGGCTGGCCTTAAACTGCTGGTCCTCCTGTCTCCATCTCCCCAAATATAGGGATTATAGGCATATGCTACCATATTTGCCATTTTTATTTCTTTTTCTTACTAGTCAAAAATTGCTAGGCAGGATTGTGTCCACATACTATCATTAGCGGAAAAATACAGGTCGATCATACTATGATTTTAAAGCATTGAGTTTGGGTAAACCACAGAATCTCTGGATTTCAGTGTTCTCTCTCACACATACACATATACGCACACACGTGCACACACATACATGCACATGCTTACACACATATGCACTCATGAAGGGTCTTGAGCATGCTCATTAAATACTGTACCACAGAGCTACATCCACAGCCCAGAGTTTCTCATTATAAAAATGCAAATGATGAGCCGGGCGTGGTGGCGCACACCTTTAATCCCAGCACTTGGGAGGCAGAGGCAGGCGGATCCCTGTGAGTTCAAGGCCAGCCTGGTCTACATAGTGAGTTTCAGGCCAGCTGGGACTACAGGGAGACCCTGTCTCAAAAAGACCAAAAAAAAAAAAAATGCAAATGATGCCCAGTGTATCATGTAATTGTTAGAAGTTAATGAGGTGAGGGCTGGGGATGTAGTGCAGTTGTAGAGTATTTGCCTAGTATGCATGGAGCCCTGGGTTGGATCCCCAGCACGCAATGAAAGCATGCGGGTGGCATGGGCCTATGATTTCAGCAGATGGAAGTAGATTCAGGAGGATAAGAAGTTCAAAATCATCCTTAGCTATATAAGTGGATATCCCAGAACATGAGACCCTGTCTCCAAAGAAAAATAAAAAAGAAGTTAAATAGTTGATAATTTTGGTATGCAAAGGAAATAACAAAATGATTGCATATCAATTGCTTGCTCAGAAAACTTTAAATAACAGCTCTGTTGACTTTCAAATTAAATATGGATGTCTCAGCTCTCTTTTGGATCCCCTCATGTAAGAATCAAACCCACTTTGTTAACCTTCTTTCATGATTCCCCTGCACATTCTGTCACTCAAAACAAAAGTCTTAACTATTCAAAATGCATCCTCCTTTTTACTATAAAAGATAGCCTAGTAGTAACTACAGTTAGAGTTCCCATTGTAAGGGTTTTGGTTGGTTGGTTGGTACAGTTCTGTTCAGTTCAGTTTGGTTCGGTGGGTGCTGAGGATCATTCCTAGGCCCTCACACAGGCTAGGAAAGTGCCCTACCACTAAACTACCCCCTCTTGTTTAAAAACATAATTAATGCTTATGTATCTTTTTACTTAATATCTGGTTTTAATGTAGTTATTAACAGTCCAGATCCGTAGCCCAACTTCTTGTTTAGTTTCAGACTGTAGCCTCACAGTGTTCTAAGAATGTGTCATTGGACAAGTCACTTAATAAAGTTACTTGTAAAATGAAGTATCTGCTATGAAGATTCAAAATGTCAGACTTCTAACACTGTAACTAACACATAAAAAGTCCTCAGTACATTTCAGCTGTTTTTTATTGCTGGTGAGCTTTTTTCCCCTCATTCAGCTCTGCAAGGTACTTTGCAAATGAGGAGAAAAATGAAATGGCACATTCAAAGTAACAGAACAACTAATAATTTAAAAAGATGAGACTTGAAACCAGAGCTGTCTGGCTCCAAAATCCTTGTTTCCCACTTTGTTATTTCGTGTTTATCTTTCTGCCTGAAAAGCGTTCTTCCCATGTCTAACTGGAATAATCTTTACAAGCCCATCTCAAACTTTGTCCTTCATCCAACTCAAAATGTGATCTTTCCCTCAAAATTCTTGTAGCAGTGGGGACTGGAGAGCTAGCTCAGCTGATAAAGTGCTTGTACCCATGTAAAACACCCATGTGAAAAGCCAGGCATGGTGGCCCATGCCTCTGATCTCAGCTTTGGGAAGGTAGAGTCAGGAGGATCCCTTTAGCTGGCTGGCCAAATCAGTGCATTTCAGATAAAAATAAGGTAGAGAGTGATTGAGGGTGACACCCAACATCAACCTTTAACCTCCACATGCATGCACACAGACACATGTATACACACACACACACACACACAAACACACACACACACACACAAATCCCTGTAGCGGTATGTGACTCATTTGTACATATAAAACCTTCATGGAAATCCATGAACTCTTTGACACCAGGATGAGGTTTGAACCTAGTTCCCCCTTGGACCCATTTCCCCTGAAGTAGAGCACTTTGAACTAAATAGATACTTAATAGCCACTTACATTGAACAGAGGTTGTTCAAGTCCCAAATGGAGAATTCCGTCCAGTTCCAACCAGGAATTGTTTCTTTACTGGTGTTTCTCTGTGCCAGACCCTGTAACAGACTCAGGGCTTAAAGAGAGACACAAGCCAAATTCCCCTTCAAGAATTTGCAGTCTCATGGAAGTGCCTTGAAATCAGTAATTCTTTTAACTCATCAAATGAGCAAACATTTAACAATGGGAATGAATTCTTATTTGTTTGGACAGATACAGTCGTCTCCTCTAGCTGCTGTACCAGTTTAGACTACATGGTCACCTACCTCTTCAAGCACATATCAAAAGAGGGGAAGAAGCCACTTCGATGCAGAGAGGCTGTGCAGGCTGGTCAGAGACTATTACATTTTATGCAACAAAACCCAGATGTCCTGCAGCAGGTAACCTCACTTAAGAAAGTGTTTCCCAGGAGCCAGATTGGCTCCTGAACTGTTATATTTTGTCAAGATATATAGCAGTTTTAGAAGTGTTTTCCCTGAAAATGATAGTACACTGGCTTCAAGATTACTCCCCCTCAAATCCTAATGATGTTGAGTTTACTGCAGAATTCCAAAGGTGGATAGTTCTTTCTGAGGCCTGGGAAAAAGCAAAACTGGGACTAGAAACAGCCATCCTCTGATTTCTTTCCTGGAGCCCTGAATAATACCATTTGAAATATGCAGTGAGGTCTTTGGTATGTTGGGACACCACCATGTGCTTGGCTCCTAGTCTACCAGACAACTTGCCAAGAATTGTCTTTCATGATAGTATACAGTTGGTAGTGTTTCCAGTTCAAGATCAGGAACCACAGTTCAGACAGATTAGTTAATATTCCCAAGAATATCCAATTACTTTGTAATAATGCCACAATTTTTAATTTTATTTTTATTTTATATATATGAGAGTGTCTGCATGTGTGTAAGTGCACCCAGGCCATGCAGTGTCTGAAGAGGTCAGAAGAGGGCATCAGAACCCCTGGAACTGGAGTTACCACTGTGATATTTCCAGTGAGTTTGGAACTTCTTTTGCCAGATTGTAGCCATAATAATCTGATTTGCAAAAGTAAATACTTCTATTGACTGTATTGTCACTAGTGAACAAATAACTCATCTATAATCAGCAGAAAATGTCACTGTGTGTGGTGGATAGCTTTAGTGTCTACTTGACACACCTGGGTTAAGGGAACTTCATTTGGGGAATTGCCTCCATTGGACCGGCCTGTGGTCATGTCTGTGGGGCATCTTCTTGATTATTGAGTGATATGGCCCACTGTGGGTGGTGCCACCCCTGGGCAGGTAAGCCTGTGTTGTATAAAAAAGCAGGTTGAGCAAGGGGAGCACTCTAGTAAGCAGCGTTCCTCCATGACCTATGCTCCAGCTCCTGCCCCCAGGTTCCTGCCTGGAGTTTCTACCTTGGGCTCCCTGGTAAACTGTGACCTGGGAGATGTAAGACAAATAAACCCTTTCCTCTCAATGATGGTATTGGTCAGAGTATTTTGTTATAGCAGTTGAAAGCAAACTAGAACACTGTGTATGTGAGGAATCATAAAGACAGAATGGAACAGCCATGGAAGAGGTTTGCTTCCTGGCTGTATGTTTTTTTGTTGTTGTTGTTTTTGTTTTTTATTTGTTTGGGGATTTTTTTTTACTAATATTTAAATCAAATTAGGTAATGAATGAAATTTAAATGCAAAAGGTAAGCTTTGTTTTTGGTGATAATTCAGGTAACCAGTTACAGTCCAAGGATGGATGGAGGATGTGTTATTCATATTTTGAGTAAGTAACAAAAGGCTTTAGGCCTATAACTGCTTGGTCAAAGAGTGAAAGGAAGGGGATTCATTAAGAATCTGGTCAATCTGGTTTCTAGTTCATCCGTGGATATGGGCTATTTTTAGTGACCACATGCACCAAGTCAGCAGTTCTCAACCTTCTCCATGCAGAAAGCATGAAGGCTGTAGCATACTCCCCCCTGTGCCAGTGAAAACTGCCTTTGAGTTGGTGTGGAGGTGTGTTGCTTTTAAGGATCTGAGCAATCTGTTCCCATTTATTGGGGATTTATTATCCACAGGTGCAAGAACAACTAAGACTTGTAAAGATGTAATTTCTGTCCTTTAAAAGTTTCTTATTCTGGGGCTGAAAAGATGGCTTAGCAGTTATGGGTACTGCCTTCTCTTGCAGAAGACCCTGGTTCAATTCCCAGCACCCACATGGCAACTAACAACTGTCCATAACTCCAATTCCAGGGGATCCAATGCCCTCTTCTGGCCTCTGCAGGCACTGCATAACACTCATTAAAAAAATTTAAAGTTTCCTGTCATGTGGGACAAAGAGACAAGTAAACAACCAGTTATGTGACAATTTTATTAACATAGTAATAACAAAGACTGACAAGAACAGGAGGACTGTCAAAAAAGTCTTCTCATTTAGACTTTACAACAGCCTACAAATGTGGGTATTATTATCTCCATTTTATGGATCAGCACCCTGGGGTGCCATAAGATTAACTAGAAAGTGATACAGTTGGAATTGAACCAAGGTTTCTTTGGCTCCAAAGCCTACATCCTTACAACTCACACTACTGATTCTCAAGGTATCTCAGAGTCACCTAGATGCCTGTGCAAAATACACATTCTGTCATGGGTTGAGTATGCTTCCCCACACCTCCACCCCCACCCAGAGGCAGTTTCCACTGGCACAGGTGGGAGTATGCTACAGCCTTCATGTTTTCTACATGGAGAAGGTTGAGAACCACTGGCTTAGCATGTAATCACTAAAGATAACATATCCATGGATGAACTAGAAATCAGACCCAGCATCCACCCTTCCATGGCAAAGGACAAGTCTGCCATCAGCTCCCTCCCACCAGCATTCAGCCATCCATCACAGGATTGTCCTATCAACTTCTGCAGAAACTTCTAAGTTGGAAAATTTTAGCAAAAATCAATGGGCTGTGAGCAGGTAATATGACTGTGCAGAAGAGCCATTGTGTCTTTACTCAGAATACCATGTGTTTGTTGGTTTAAGTCATTTCTGTGTGTTAATAAGACTTGGTAATCTTTCACTTCATAGCATATGTCTAAGTAGTGATATATCTTTATTAAGCATTGAAATACATTCTATTTATTTGGAATGTAAGCTTTCAGATAGCATTTTAAATATTAATGACTGGTCTCTGGTAGTCAGCATAAATATGATTTGCATTAGCACTAGGTCATATCATCTTGAGTGCCTCTGATGTCAGCTATTGGGTATAGTAATACCTGACATCATCTCCTTAGGTCACTGACAACTTTGACCTCTATTCTTATGCACAGTTTTTGTCGTCTCAAAAGCTTTTTTGAATTGATTTGAAATTTTGACTCTTCCCTTTATGAGGCAGTAAAATTGATAATTATTCAGATGGGAACTGAGCACTGAGTGAAAAATCAATTCCACCCGCTCTCTGCTGCGTATAAAATTACTTCTGAGTCTGCTGGACTGAACGGATGGCCAGAGTAAAAGCAGCAGGCAGGGGTAGTGGGAAGAATTAGCTGGACAGAGCTAATAGCCTGAAGGGGATGAACCTGGAAAAGAGGGAGTGGGCCAGTTGGGGGTTATTATGAGCAGGGATGGGCCCATTGATCATCTGTTTACATCAGCTTTCCAAGACCTTATAAATCAGCCCTGAAGAGCAGCAGAACCCAAGATACAGCCTCTTACCAGAGGGACTTTGTATTAGATTATTCTCATTTTCACACTCAGATGAAAAGTGAGCCATTGATTATTCATTGGTTGCCCATTAAATGCTGTTTTTATAGATGATTTGCCTATCACAGAAGGTAATGAACAAGGTTGCTGCTTCATAACTTGAGGTTTCAGTTTTCAAGGCATCTGTGTCGGTTAAGTAATGCCTAACCCTATTAAAAGGAATGGGTTACAAATTGCTTAACAGTGCTGAAAAACTAGACCCTAATGACTAATTGTGCTTGGAGTTTAGCGAGGGCTTGTCAGCTCTTTAAACTAAACTGATGCAATGATCCTGCAATTATTTACTGGTTTGAACCATTTTCCCCAACCTGGACATATTTTGCTGGAAGCATAATTCCATGAAGAGTGTCAGTTCCAAATTGCACAAGTTATCTCTTCAACCTTCCATAGTAAACAAGACATGAACCTGCATAAAGGTTTCACAGGCCTCTCCATATGTATGCAGCAACTTGGGAAAGACATTTTAAGTACCTCTCTTATCTGGAAATATATTTATTATGGCCTGCCAGTGACTGTAGATCTTCAATGTTTTCTTTTTAATGTTTCTTAAATAAAAGCATCTTCCACATTTTGTGAGCAGGTGTAGTTTTTTAATATTTTATTTATTGTTTTTATTTTATGTGTATAAGTGTACTGCCTGCATATATGTTAGTACACCTGTGTCTGACCCTCAGAGGTCAGAAGAGGGCACCAGATCCCCTGAAACTGGAGTTACAGACAGTTGTTAGCTGCCATGTGGGTACTGGGAATCGAACCCAAGTCTTCTTCAAGAATAACCAGTGTCCTTAACCGCTGAGCCATCTCTCAGCCCCTTTAATGTCAGAGTTTTATTGAACAACAATAAATTCGTGCAGTTCAGCAGTTTTAGTAACAGCAAATTGTCATATAATTTCACCTACCTTGGTAATCTGGTAGAGGCAAATGCAGATCCTTGTATTTCTTAACTGCTGAGCCATCTCTCCAACCCCCTGAACAGATGTGATTTTGTAAGTATTAAAATTTCATCCATTGCTGTGATAAGAATAGGAGGTAGGAATTAGGCAGTAAGAGTAAAAAGACCCCAAAGAAAAGTAGCCAGTTTCTGGGCTAAAAGTCACAACGTCCTTGGGCCTCTTAGCAACGTACTCCGTTCCAAAGGCCAAAAATGTCTAAAGTATTTGGGAGCTTTTATCTAATCCTTAAAAGATTTGAGGGTTACCTCTTTAGAGAGGGGAATGTCAGAGTAGCAAAAAGCCCCATAAAAAAAGAGTATATGAAGTTATCAGAAAAAAAAGTGATGGGGAGATATGGGAGGAGTTGGAGGGGAGGGAGTGTGCATGGATTTGATCAAAACACCTTATATGCATGTATGAAATTCTCCATAAATTATTTTTTTTAATTTCATCCTTTTGGCCAGGCACCTTTAATTTGGCTCACACCTTTAATTCCAATACTTGGGAGGCAGAGGTAGCAGATCTCTATGAGATGGAGACCAGATCTACATAGCAAGTTCCAGGCCAGCTGGGACTACGTGGAGACACTGTCTCAAAAACCATTAATTAATTAATTAGTTAATTAATTTAGTCCACTTGAAGATGCTCTGAAATTAAGTCTGTTTCAGGTAAGCATTGTTACCTTGCCAGCACTGCTTCAACTTAACAGTTGACCAAAACACAATTTACATAATGGGGAGAATAATTCCTCAAGTGTTTTTATGTCACTTGGAGAATAAAAATTCAAGCAGTAGCAGTGATCAGATTGCTAATCACCACTGGTTGGTAGCCGGGATAGTGACCTACTGCGGGAATTTGGAAGGTCACATTTGTACATGATTTTTTTTTCAGTCTCATTACTAGTCATATTAAGTGTTCACATCCATAACCAATAGATCAGCATTCATTCAGTTATATGATAGAATGAAAGATATGCCCAAATTAGGTGAAGGTTTTGTAGACTTAAAGGGGTGTTTTCAGAGACCTAACAAATTCTTTGAAATGATTAAGGACACTGATGCTAAATGCTTCTTTGCATCAGATTTTCTTTGAAAACTAGTTGCTGGAAAGGAGAAGCACCTCCCTCACAAGTAGAACAAGACCTGTGTGACTGGTGGTATTACTGAATAGACTGTGTAAAAAGTGTGCTAATAAACTGCTTTTAGCAATTATAGCCTCTAGTCTCATATCTAAATATATTGCATAGGAGAATTAGAACAGTTAGTGTATCTTACACAACCTAGTCTAGGTATTTATTTGGCTCAAGTCAGCTGTACTAAAAATGCAGAGAAATTCTAATTATGATTTTCTTTCTCTCCCTGTCTTCCTTTTTATTTCATTTTACTTATTTTACTCATTTGCTAACATGGCATTTAACTAGAAATTGTGAAGCGCTGTCAAGAACTATAAGAATCATACTTCAGTAGGGGCGTAGGCTAAAAGAACATTCACCATTTTCCTCAATCAGTCAGTCAATCAATGGAAATTGCTTTTGTATAGTGCTCTTCATGACATGCATCCCAAAGTGAATTACAGCAAAAGGGAAATCATCTGCTCTTTTTTCATTTCTGTGTTTAGACTGAAGCGATACTGCTCAACATTTTGACATACTATACAAGACATCTTTCATACTTAAGATTTCATTCCATAATGCTAAGTAGGAGAAAGTGCAGGCGCATGTTTAACTGCTGCTGAAGCTTTGGCCTGTAGAACCTTAGCAAGATTTTAACAGCAGACAACTCTTAAACAAATGAAATATATCACATCTCGTATTCTCTTTAAGAAATAATTAGCCAGCTTTTCTAATGTTAGTAAAATCATTTCTAGGGATCCTTAAATTTAAGGTGTTCTCCATATAACCAATTAGCTCAGCCCAGTTGATGTATAACTTTATTGTTGAAAACATGACAGTAGACTGATACCAGAAACAAGCTGAAAGAACATTCATAACTGGTCAGAGGGTTTCACGGAAGCCAAGAATGTGTCATTAAAAAGTGGCAGTTGTTTCTCACATGTGTTGCCATGATCTTAGTTCTCTTCACAATGATCTGTGCATATGCTGTGTATTATTTCTAGGGAAAAACAATCCTGGAAAAATTTACGCGTTTACTGTGCACAGGTACTACCTGAAGCTATGTAGGCAATATCTACTTAATCATCACAGTATCTCTGTGAAGGTATATTAGAGTCAGCATTTCACAGGTATAGAAACTGAGGCAGAAAAAGGTCAGGTGACTTTCCCAAGGTCACAGTCATAAGTTGAAGAACTAAAGTGTTCAATCTTCTCCCTTGTCTTGTTTTGCACTTTATATATGTGTATATTAATTGCACATAATAATGGACTTCGTTATGATATTTTTCATACATTTACATAATATATTTTATCACGTTCACAGCCACTGCTCTTCTCTTGTCCCCCCGCCCCACTCCCACTGCTCTCCTTCCTAAAGAACTAAATATTTTCTAAATATTTTGATTTTATTTATTTTCATTTTATGTGTATCGGTATATTGCCTGCGTTTATGTAAGTGCACCAGTGTTGTGCAATGCCCACGGCGAATAGAAGAGAGCATCAGATCCCCCGGAATTGGAGTTATGGATGGTTGTTAGCCATCATGGATGGCTGGGATTCAAACCCTGGTCTCCTGCAAGAACAGCCAATGCTCTTAACTGCCGAGCCATCTCTCCAGCCCCTATTATTTTATTTTTTATGTGTATGAGTATTACCTGCATGTGTGTAAGTGCACCCACATTGTGCAATTCCCATGGAGGTCAGACGAGAGCATTGGATCCCCTGGAACTGGAGTTTTGAATGGTTGTTAGCTGTCATATGGGTACTGGGAACTGAACCTGAGTCCTCTGCAAGAGCAGCCAGTGCTTTTAATCACTGAGCAGTCTCTCCAGCCCCCCCTTTTTAAAATATTTTTTATTCATTATTTAAAAACTAAAATTTTAACCCCCAAGGTCTGTTTAGAGTTCACATACTTAACCTTATGCCTATCTGCTCCTTCCTGTATTTGATGGTTTCTAATCTAGGAAAGTATATCGTATTTCAAGCACTAATAATGAAGCAAGTTGAACATTCAGGAAGTTGAAGTTCCACTGGATCATCCACAAGGTAGACTGATTTAGAGTAGTCATCCTTTTTTTTGTAATTTCTGTGTATGTGTGTGGATTTATGCACATGAGTACAGTACCTGTGGAGGCCATAAGAGGATATTGGGTCCCGTGGAGGTGGCAGTTGTGAGTCATGTAATGTAGATCCTGGGAACTGAACTCTGGTCTTCTGCAAAAGCAGTATATGCTCTCAACTACTGAACCATCTCTCTGTAGCCCAACTTTGTACTGCATCCAGGACAAAACAGATGGGCAATGGCCCAAAGGGGCAGTGTGCAAAGGAAAAGGAAATTTCTTTACCAACCGGTGCAGCAAACGTCCTGTGACTCCCATCTGAGGCAAAGCTGAGCTCCCTCTCCCTTAATTGTGTACCCATACCAATTCATTAATTCTATGGCCTTGATGATGAGGGTGTAAGTTTTAGAAGGACATGGGTCCTTGATGAGGTCAGAGTCAGGTAATATGATTATCTTGTGACTTTTCCCTAATACCTTTGAGGTAGTTTTGAGGTTTCCTTTAGCCTGGTGTCTCTAGCAGACCGTCCAGGTGGCAGCTGTGCAGTGAAGGTGGAGAAACTATGTGCTTTACACCCTCCCTTTGCCAGCACTTCTGCCTCTTCCTTGCCCTGCCACAGATTCATCAGTGTGGAATGCCAGTTTTCACTTCTATCTGGTGAAAAGCCTCACTTTTCTCCAGGAGTCTTCCACTAGGAGTACTCTTAGCTCTTAATCCTTAGGGTCCTTCTTAGGGTCTAAATCTGATTCCTGGTTCCTTTGAGCCTCTTATCTGCCTTTCCTAGCCATTATCAAACCTCACAAACTAAGATGCCTGTCAGGCCAAGCAGGAATTTTTAATGAGAAGACTGGAAAGAAACCTGCAGTTGAATATACATCACTCTCTAAAGGGGCAGCTTCAGCACAGCTCCAGCTACTCATTGCCTTGCCAAAAGGTGAGATCTACTCTCGCCAGAGGCATTGAAATTTCTGTCCTACGGGAAAGCCAGAAATTCAGATTTTTTAAATGTTGACCACTGACTAAAAATTAAAAACAAAACAAAAAGCAAGAAACTAGTCAACAAACCATCTTTGTATATGTGGCTATCAGTTTTCTGTCTCTGTATTATGTAACCTAAGGAATTATAGGGCCGAGTCTTTACTTGGGCTCTGTCCTCCCAATATGCAGTCTCTTGTTTTGCATAAGCATCATCCCTTGTAACACTACTGTTGATAGCATTTTCATTTGATTTTTTTTCATATTTGAAGGAGATTCTTGGCTTGTTTAGAAAGAATGATTATTTGGGCCTTATTTTCTTTTTTACTTATTTTGCTTTTATAAAAATTAAGACTGTACTGAAACTTAAAGGGAGATTGAACACACTTCAGTTGTGATTTTTATGTTTATCACTCTCTAGACTTCATTATTTTCAAAATAACCAGGCTAGGCATGGTGGCATACACTTTTAATCCCAGCACTCAGGAAGCAGAAGCAGGTGGATCTCTGTGAAATCAAGGCCAGGCTGGTCTACATAATGAGTTCCAGGCCAGCTGAGGCTACAGGGAGACCCTGTCTCAGAAAAAAAACAAAACAAAACAAACAAAATACAAGGTTTCTTTGAGGGAAAAGTAAAAGTTTGCCTCACACTGTGTGTGTGTGTGTGTGTGTGTGTGTGTGTGTGTGTGTGTGTGTTGTGTGTGTGTGTGTGTGTGTGTGTGTGTAATCTAATTACTAAGGGTGAAATAAGGATATTTAGGAAGGCCAGACAAACAAGTCTGTCTAGATAACAGTAAGGCAATAAAATAAAAGTCCAAGAGGGAATAAACTTCTTGAGAATGAAAAAAAATGGGCTAAGGAGATAGCTTAGTCAGTAACATGCTTGCTTGGCAAGTATGAGGACCTCAGTTCAATGTCCAGAGTCCACATAAAAAAAAAAAAAAAAACCAGGGGGCTGGAGAGATGGCTCAGCGGTTAAGAACACTGGTTGTTCTTGCAAAAGACCCGGGTTTGAATCCCAGCATCCACATGGCAGCTAACAACTGTCGATCTGACAGCCTCTTCTGTCCTCTGCGGGCATTGCATGACATGGGTGTACTTACCTATATGCAGGAAATACATGCATACACATAAAATCAAGATAATAATTTTTTTTTAAAAAAGACAAGCATTATGGCATGTATCTGTATTCCCAAATCCTGGGGAAACAAAGACAGATGGATTCTTGGGGCTCATTGGCTGGCCAGCCTAGCCTACTTGGCCAGTTCCAGGACAAGGAGAGACCCTTAAAAACAAGGTGGACAGTACCTGAGGAATAACACCCAAAGTTGACCTCTGATTTACACACACTCAAGGTGTGCATGCACACATGCATACACAAACATGCACACTAAAAAAGGAATGAAAAAAGTTCTGCCTATTGCCCCCAAAGACCAGTAAAGAAAGTTAATGTTTTTAATTTTAAAAATAGAAAAGTAGGGACCTATGTATGGCTCAGCAGGTGAAGCTTAGTGCTTGCTAACAAGCCTAATGACCTGAGTTTGAGTCCTAGGACGCACATGGTGGAGGAAGAGATCAACTCTCAACAAGTGTCCTCTGACCTCCACACATATGCCATGACCCACATGCAGGTGGGCACATACACAATAAATATAATTTTAAAACTTAAGCCGGGCGTGGTGGCGCACGCCTTTAATCCCAGCACTCGGGAGGCAGAGGCAGGCGGATCTCTGTGAGTTCAAGGCCAGCCTGGTCTACACAGTGAGTTCCAGGACAGCTGGGGCTACAGGGAGACTCTGTCTCAAAAAGACAAAAAAAAATTAACTATTTTTATCAAAATGACATTTTACCTTTTACCTGTGATATGGAATCATTAATTTTTAGAAGGATGATGACAGTCTTAATATTGTTATTAAATATGTCTGCTGTTTTGATTTTTTTGTAGTAGGAATATTTATTGGATAACTATTTTAACAGTAACAAAATGTTGTTTTTAGACACAAACCTATTCTTGGCTTATAAATCATCAAATTAATGTTCTAACCATAATTCATTATTATGATGTGCCTTTATTGCCCTCAAAGATTTCCCCATATCTTGATACTTGTCCCAGCCCCCAGCAGAGCCTAATACCTTGCAGTAGTCAGTGAATATCTGTAAAGCAAACTCCCAAACTATAATTTTCAAAGTCACAATCTGTAGCCATGACATAGACTACTATGATAGAATAAGCCAAATGGTAATGCTAAGATTCTATCATAATATAGAATAGCCCTTATGAAATTCCACAAGATATTTTTTATTCTACACATGGGTGGAGAAGGGGAAAAAAATACTGCAGATATTGTTCCTAAGCACTTACCAGAACAGAGAGAGGCCTCCCACCCCTCTAGGACATGTGTTTCTGTACCTCTAAGCACAGTTTAAGGATGTAATCCATTGATAGCATAACTTGCCTTATTAATTGAAAGGGATGGAATCCACCAGATGTAGCCCAAACCAGCAGAGAGTTGGGTGACTAAGCAACAGCAAAGATACCATATTGAGCGAGCCAGAATCCAGTCTCCAAGTCATTTATTTCAGCCAGTGACAGTACATTTAAACTCCTGTGCCTCAGCAATGATTGATGGTTTAATATCATATATAATTTTTTTAATGAAGGAAAACCATTTAAATATGTTACCATTTGCACTGGTATTCTCCTATGTACATAACTGCATTTAATCATTATGGGGATTGTTTTTATACTTGTGTAATTTGTATCCACGAAATAACTGTCAAAACCATCTCATGCTGTTGCTGGAAATGGTAGTGTGCTTCATACTCAAAACAAATTCATTCTTCCCTGCACATAATTAAGAGTGCTAGAGCTTTCACTGCCACCACACAGGAATTCCATGTTTACATTTCTGAGAATGAAAAATAAGCCACAGTGTTTTTTAGGTTCTTGTTTTCTGAGGCAGTCATATTTAAGTACCTTAGTTTTGTACCAGTGTATGATTTGAAGAGTTTGATTTTAATACTTTTAATATTAAAATACATAATAAAATTTTATTATCTAATTACAAGAGGGTTTAGCCTCTTATTAAAGTTGCTAAATCAGGCCTAGATTAGCATTATAATGGCACAGTTTGACATGGAATACTCAAAAGTCAAGTTCGAAAGGAGGGTTCTGTTGTTTGGGGAGGGGGCTTCTTCTGACCCCACCCCTCACATAAAATAACAAGGATGAAATGCATGTATGAAAGCAAACAAGGAGCAATTTGGGACGCTGGAGAAAGAGTGGAGGTGTCAGCCCAGGATGGTACCCTTAGGCAAGGCAGCTGGTATATGTAGCCTTTTGTTTATCTGCTACTGGTTTATGTAGCCTTTAGGCCGGCACCAGAAACAATCACTCCTACAGGGTCAGCTGCTGGTCAGAAGCAAAGTAAGAAAAGATTTTGCGTCCAAACGCAGCAGCCATAATTTCTGTACAGCTGGCACCTGCTACTGGTGCACAGCATGAAGGTGAAAGGTCAAAGAGGCAGTTGTTCAAAACTCAAGAATGGCTTAAAGGGACTTGTAGATTAATCTGCTTTATTAACTTCTGTATATTAGATAACTATTGCTGTGAATGACAGTACATCTTTTTGAATAAGTCTCATCTCTTTCTCTTTTAAATTAGCTTTTGAGTAATGAATATTAAATAGAAAGCATTTCAGGGGTAATTAAATGAAAACAGAATGATGTCATTTTACAATTATGTTTGTATGTTTATAGAATAGGGGAATTATGTTTTCCAAGAAGCTAAAGGGAAAAAGAACCAGCTCTTCATAAAGAAGAATTTGGGAATAAATAAGTCACATGTCCATTAGCCTTTGTCTTTAAACTTAAAAAAATGGTATCATTTGTATCTTAGCATAGAGTTATTGGGTTCCAGTGGTTTGATTTAACATTCCCAGGGGCTCCAAATGTTTTCTTTGTAAATTAAAGTGACTGCAATCTGTCATCATTCTTTTATCTGCAGTTTAGCACAGTCAGTTCTGCTGTCGATCTGCAGCAAATGTTCTCAGAGCAGTAAGGAGGTGCAGGGAGTGAGCAGTAGTCACCTTTTCCTTCCCACGCACATGAAACAGAACATTTCATCAAGGGAAACACAGTTTATACAGATTTAGCCCAATAATAATTAATCATGCTCTATAATAGTCTCTCACCCTATTTTGGCAAAAGGCAAGCAAGATGGCTTTAGCTTTTCATTGGTAGTGATGAGCATAATTGGCTATCACCGTAAATTAAAAATAAAAACATTTCAGTAGCTGTGTTCCTTTTTAAAACTTCTACCAAAAGATGTTACCTAAGGGAGGTGGAAAAAGTGGAAGTAATCAGCAGAGAGGAGAGGAGGGAGGGAAATGCAAGGGACCATGGTGTCAGGGAGAAAGTCAGGAGAGGAAAGATGGCGAGAGTCAGGAGGTATTGGGGGGAGGGTGAAGATAATGGCACTGTGACTAGGGAGGGAGGAAGGAGGGAAGCAGGATGGGAGAAAAAAGAGTAGAGATGAATCTCAGAAACCTAGAGGGAAAAGTGATGCCCTAGAAACCTTATGAGAAATGCACATAGAGTGTCTGAACATTAATGCACATGTATACCTGGGAGCTGCTTGGCAGGGAACGCAGTACCAGATAGAAGAGAACTCCCTTAGAGTGACAAGCATCCCATACAGCACTCATCAAAGAAGCTTCTTTTTGCAACAGATGGAGGCTACTGCAGAGCTACACATCTGGTCAGGCACAGAGAACATACACCTGGGAGATGCCCAGTGCTAGGTGAATCTCTACAACTAAGGCTCATGGAACATAGTGGAGTAAGGGGTAGAGAGAGGACTAATGCACACCTCAGCTCTCACCAGTGAGGCTTCCATGTACATCAGAGTGCGATGCACACAGAAGGCCTCAAATGGCCAAGTTTTGGAGAATAAGAGACTAGAGTGTAGGATGGGACTCCTATGTGGAACCTCACCCACCCCACAGCTTAGGGACCATTGTGGAAGAGGATGTGGAAAGATTGTAAGAGCTAGGGCTGGTTCATGAACACAGGGAGTGTGTTCCAGACCACTGGAGGCTTGCTCATGTGAGCCTGTGGCAGCGGTGGCATTGAGCTTAGGACCCATGTCAGCTCAAATAAACAAGGGCCCAAAGGGGAGATGAGAAATAAGTGTCAAGCCAGCACTAGATTGAGAACTATTTGGGACTGATTGCTGCTGGGTGAGGGAGAGTATGAATTACATACAATCACTGGATGGGCTGACTAGACTCCAGTGGACGCATATACACTGAAGGACATTAGGGTATGATACCTGAATGAATAGTACTCAGCGTGTATGGCAGAGTGCATAGGGTTTCATGGGGGGGTAGGGGGAGGTATGGATCGGGGAGGGGGTCTGGATTTGAGTGGAAAATGTATGAAATTTTAAGAGCTCAATAAAAAAAAAAGGTACCATAAGAGATTTTTAGTAGGTTAAGTACCGATGCAAACCCTGGAAAGGTTTTAAACTGTTCAAAGGAGGGATGGTTTTGTCTGTTGACAGTCAATGATTTTTCATTTCTTTTGTTTTAAGAATTCTCATAAAATGAAACCACTGCAGAGGCCATGTGCATTCCATGCTAAGATAGCACATGTAGCAGCATTTTTACAGATTTCACAAAAAAGTTATTTAAGATTTCATTTGTACTCCCAACTTTTCATACAAGAATAGTATTTCCACTCTGAGAAGTGTTTCTGTGAAATGTGAAGATTGCACCTATAATCATCTTTTTGCAACAAAAGTGCCATGGACTCGCCACCCCAAAGTGGAACCTCCTTACCTTCTGCTTAAAGATCTAAGATCCATCCTACCAGAACCCTACATTCTGTGGGTTGCTAAAACCTAAAAAGTCACTGTAGAAGGAGCACTTGAGACCCATCAGAAAAATTTAATGATAAATACTATGATGAAAAAGTAGTAGAAATAATTGTCATATGACAAACTGTGCTAAGTACTAGGTAGAGAAACACAAATGTATATGTGTATAGCTAGTAAAATATATGTGTACACACATTTCTATTTAAGCCTCTCAACTCTGAAGTACTTTTATCACCATTTTATAGTCAAAGTATTATAATTCGGGCTCTAAGAAAATAGATTATACATTCAAGTATTACAAGGCTAATAAACAGCAGAGCTTGTGCTCTTACCCTACACCCAGGATTGGCTGAGGTCAAAGAGTGGCAGGAAGAAACACATAATACCTTTAAATTTGAAGTCCCTGGTTGGGCCCAGGACCTCTTCCATTAAGATCTATTACATAAGAGGTAGAATCAAAAGCTGGGCGTGGTGGTGCACGCCTTTTAATCTCAGCACCTGGGAGGCAGAGGCAGGCAGATCTTTGTGAGTTTGAGGCTAGCCTGGTCTACATAGTGAGTTCCAGGCCAGCTGGGAGTACGGGGAGACCCTGTCTCAAAAAAGACCCCCCCTAAAAAAAATTAAAAAGAGGTAGAATCTTGGCCCAAATTGTCTCAGTTAGCGTCTTCTTCACTAGGTTTGTTTTGTTTATTTGCATTATTGGGATTAAACCCAAGGCCTCATACATCCTAGGTGAGTTCTCTACTAATGAGCTACATCTCCAGCTCTTCCTTCCTAGATTTAGAATCTGGCACTTAGATAATGGTCAAGCTCTAGTCCTCACTTACATTGACAATTTAAATATTCAAAAATCAAAGTACTCCCATTCCTTGCCATATGCTCAGGGCAGTAGCTGGTCTGAAAGGAGAGAAGAAAGAAGCAGACATACTGAAAGGCTCTCAAACAAGAGACCAAACAGCTGTGGAGATGGGACAGAAAAGAGATCGAGAAAAATCCCATGAGCTGCCTTGGGTTGTCTAGGGAGGCCTGGCTACACTGTCTAGTCTAAGAAGTTACACCTTATAGACCTAAATTGTTTCGGGTTTGTTTTTGTTTTTTATGATCTTCATCCTCATAGATCAAAGTTTCCTGACTCACATGGGGAGTTACAAGGACCAAATGAACCAATGAATATAAACTCATCTAAACCAAGGTATTCATTCAATAAATATGTCAAATTTGCCTTCATGTTTGATACACAGGTACCACTCACCTTGATTTGTCGTTTTGCTCTTGAGAAAATATGCCTGCTATTTATAAACATAATTTCTATGAGAGCTTAAGCCCAACTTGTTTTTATAAGATAATTTTTTGAAGCCCATGACATCAGGCAGATTAGATTATCAAGATAGAGAATAATGCCCCTTAATAGAGTTCTTTCTATGTAAGTATACTCATTGGACTGAGTGGAAGACTAGCATAGGTTTGATTCTTTATTCAAACTAACTTTTTTCTTCACTCCTGCGGATTTTAGATATCGCCTTGCAGTGGTAAGAATGAAAATAAATAACATAATTCTTCATTAATACAATGCTGTCTTATTCAAAAATAAAAATCTCTTCTAATTCTCATAACCCTAATGTGTAGATATGGTAAACATAGCTTCTTTTACCTTGAAAGTATTAGTACATCAGCAATAACTATGTGGAGAAGGTACAGAGACTCAGATAGTTGTAGTAACTTTCTCAGAGTTGCACAGCAAATAATAGAGATACATAGTACCATGGTTTGTATTCCCACAAAAGTTCATGTAATTAGAAACTTGGCTACTGGGGTGGTGATATTGAGAGATGCCATAGAACCTTTAAGAGGTGGATCATAGTAGAAGGTCATTAGGTCTGGTTTTTTGAGAGATTGCTACAAAAGGAGTAAATCTGGCCCTCCCACTCCTCCTGCTTTCTGGCTTGAGCTGTGATCTCTCCTTTGTGCATTCCCACTAAATAATACATCCACCATTAGATCCTTACCAGAGGCTGAACCACCTAAACTAGGATTTAAAACCTTCAAAAATGTAGGCTAAATAGGCCTCTTTTCTTCCTAGGAAGGTTTCCTTGGGCATTTCATGAAAACAGCAGAAAGTAGACTGATAAACCTCGAGAAGAGCCGGGCTCCTTGTCTCTAGATCTCACACAGTTTTAGCCACACGAAAGCTTCCAGGGCCTGAACCGACCATTCCTTGCTGGCATTCCTTACCACTGAACCCTGGTCCAAGGGAAACATCAGGATAAATGACAGGATTTCTACTGCCCTCATTCCTCTGAGTGGCCCTGTGAATGATATGAGAAGCTCTTAGAGTTTGAGAAAGTAGCAGAGTTGTAAGGATAATGCGAGGGTTGGCTCAGTGATGGCATGATTTATTCGTTTTATAATTTTACTGGCTTTTTCAGGTTATATTTTTTCACAGATTATATTTTGTGATTCCCAAAGTATAGTAGTGGGCAGAGACATGAATCTAACCTTCATATTCATTTGTATCTTAACACTGAGAAAGTGCAGCCAGCAGTAGCCATTGATGGAGCTATGAGTTCATCTAGTATATCAAGAAAGGCAGTCTGATCACTTTTGAAGAACAAGATAAGAGATTCTGAAATCCTCTGACCTTTTGTGAATTAACACTGCCTCATGTGTTCACGCAACCCAGAAAAATTCTTGCCCATTAAATCTGTATCTTTTGTCATGCTTAGGGGAGTATATACTGAGTGCTCTTGGACTACTGAAATTCCATCCTCATTTAAATGTGTCTTTTTACTGAAAATGTTCTGTATTTATTGAGAACTTCCTAAGTATGTGTCCTTGGAATAATTTACCTCTTTAAAGATAACACTACCTTAAGGATAGTCTTAGCATCTTGAACTGGCTTCCAGAATGAGCTGGCCAAGGCACTCATGTGCAGACTCTTCAAGACTCACTGTCTTAGATTTTTCTCCCATTCCCTCATTACTTAAGCCTCCTCCACCACAGATAAGAGAAACATACCAGTATATCACTTCCTAGTGGTCCTGTGAACCAAGAATGTAAAGTAAAACACCAAGAAAGGACAGTAGTAGAAAGCTCCGGGATTGAAGAGGAATTGCTTAGGCCCCAGGGCAAATAACCATAAAGAAAACCCCAAGCAAGAGCTCTGTTAATGCCCATACTTAATGTGGCATCTCCATTTAGATGGAACATAGACGTTCCACTCAGCATCAATTAGAGATAAGTGCATTCATGATGATTTCTCCAAGATTAGAAGGAAACAGCTTGATGGGTGGGCAATAAGAGATTAATAAATATATGAGCTCTGTAAAGGCCTGTTATGGTTTGAATATGAAATGGCCTCCATAGAGTCATGTGTTCCTTGCTTGTTCCCAGCTGATGGCACTATTTTAGGAGGTTCTAGAAACTTGAGGTGGTCCAACCTAGCTGAAGGAAATAGGTTATGAGTGACAGGTCCTTAGCTATATCTTGTCCATGACCCCTTCCTGTTTCTTCACTTCCTGTCCATTGTGAGATGAGAACCTCCTCTGCCACATGCTCTTCCTGCCATGATGTTCCCAAGCCCCCAAGGCCAAGACATTGTCACCTGAGCCTTCTGAAACCATGAGCCAAAATAAATCTTTGTTCCTTTTTTTGTGTCAGACAGTTTGGTCATGGTGATATAAAGCTAATACAAGGCCACATTTTCTTCAACGCTATACCAGAAGTGCTTGACCCATAAGAAGAAGCCAGTAGTTCTTTGAACTGTGAATCAGTATGAGAGACAAAAAGGAAAGAAAAGATGTCTCTAATGTAGAAACCTGGTATGTAGTAGTACTCAGTGTATGAGGCATGTGTAATGTAGTACGTTAAAAGAGCAAGTAATTGAGTAGTGCTGGCGTGTGTGCAGGGCGATAGATGACCTTGCAGATGACCAAGGACTCGTCACCCCTGCAGAGGCCTAGCCTGTTTCAGAGACTGCACAAGTTCCACTCTAGGTAGATGTGCTCTTATCCTACAGAGGGAGAAAGCCTGCCCTCCCCACTCCCATCATTTTCCTCTGCACCCTGCATTAGAGAGAGGCAGGGGACAAATTGACAGAATCTGAGGGGAAGTAACTCAAGTGATTTAGGAGAATGGAAGAGCTGGCTTATGGGGCCAGATTAAAGAAGCTAAATATGTATAGCTTGCCTAAGTGACAACTAAATGGGGCATTTGATAAGTCTATAAATACTTGGAAGATGTAAATGCCAAGGAGCAAAGGGAATTACTTAGCATGGCACAATGGAGTATTGGCATAATGGGATAATATTAAGAAAGGGAAAATGAAGGTTGAACATCAATAAAAAGCTTCCTGACAAGAAGAACCATTCCTGACAAGGGACACTATTAGGTTATGTGCTGTGGGCCAAGGGAAATAATGTCAGCAACCTTTCTCAGAGTTCTGGCAACAAAGCCAGTGAGGCAGGAGGTAAGCAGTGTCCTGACTGGGACACAGAAGCCAAGCAGGTGACCTCCGTCTGTGGCCTTCCAGTTACAAAATAGGAGGAAAGCTCCTGTTTCTTGGGAGAAATGAGAGCCAAATGCTCATACCTTATAGAGAAGCAGTTATGCCAACAGTTCGTACTGTATACTGCCAGAGAGATTATCACTCACTTTTAATGATACCTGGTTTCCTACAGGACAGAAATCCACATTCTCTAGCAAACATCCCCACAAGTATGGCTCCTGCCTGCCTAAGCAGCTCCACTCTACATCAGCATTCCCCACACGCCCTCTACAGTCCCACAGAATGCCCATTATTTCCCAACACTTATCCAAACTTGACATTCCCTTGCTCTTCTTCCCATCTGACAGCCTGTCAAACTGCTTGTTCTCTAAGCAGATAAAATGTCACCTTCTCTGGGAAGCCTTTCCTGCTTGCTCTCTGCTTTTGGCAGGATTAGGAAGCCTTCTCTGGCCTCTCAAAGCCTACTGTGTGGGCTTGCTTGTGGAGCTTTCTACACTGTACTGTGGATTTCTCTTACTGGACTGTGAGCTCTTTGAAGACTGACACTGGTTTGTTCACTGCTGTACCCCCAGGCACAGCGTACCCTCTGTCACAGAGCCTGGCCAAAGAATGAGCTTCTATTCCCTTAGTTTCTATCATTCCTTGGGCCCCTATATAATTATTAGGAAACAAGAATTTCCAACTCAGTAGCATCTTTAAGTCATCTCCCCCGCCTCTTAGCCAGTACATTTCATGCCATTCAAACAACTATAAATCAAAACCCTCTAATCTGAAGAGCAGCATGCCACCTACTGTGGTTTTGATGTAAATACTGGGCTAACTCTTGATGAAAAATGTTTTTGAGAGGTCCCATGAGTTGTGTACAAGAATACATTTGTCCCATACAAAAACATTTGTAAAATAAGTAAAATAATCCTCCACTGGTGACTGAAAATCTTTTGGTCCATCTAACCCAATTGCTTTAGGAACTAGTTGAAAATGTGTCAGACGAGAGGCGTTGAGTCTTTGAAACTCCCACTATAAGGTGGCATATCTGTTATAAAGTTCAGCATTCGGTGCACTCTGCCTTGATGACTACAAGAGGTGCCTGTGTACCAATATACATATGGTGATGCTCGCTGGGGAATGTAGAGAGGACTCTTAATAAAGTAGTGTGCTTTTTCCTCACTCCTTTTGAGTTTGAGTGGCCTGATTTAGAGCTTACTTCATGGCTGAATATGTAATGCAGACATGTGCTTGGAGTCATCACTGTCCAGCAGAGCCATGCCCGTTGGCTAGGCTTTGTTTCGTTGCTGCTTGCTTCCAAACTTAGTGGTTTGTGTTGTTGGACTCCTAAACAGTAACGCCTCTCCATAGCGTGTAGCATTTTGGTCATCATCTGCCACCAGGTCCCTTCTCTATATTGAGATCTTGAATTTCCAGACTTGTTCTTAAATTTATGGGTTTTTCTGTAGTTTCAGATTCCAATGTTCTTTCTTAGAAGGGATATTTTTACTGGGAAGACCGCGAGTCAAGGAGTCTGACCATTCTCTGTTGCTGCTGTCACAGCCCTATGCAGCCTTCATCATTTCTCCAGTGAACTTGTTACCTGGCCTCTGGTACTTACCCATAATTCCCTTTGTCCAGAACTTCATCAGTTACTAAATGGCGGACCTCATCATCTTACTTCCTTTTTTTAAAAAATGTTTTGACAGCTACTCTTGATGTACTGACCCAAACTCATATCTGTATTTAGCATGGCATAAAAGGTCCTAAATAGCCTGGACCAGGTTCTGCTCCTCACCCTCTGCTCTACTCCCTGCCACCCCAGAGCCTTCTGTACAGGGGCTGGCTATTCGTTCTTCAAAGATGTCAAGCACTGCCTGTGTCCTGGGCATTTTCTTGTTTTGTTCCTTCTTCCTAATAGATCTATGTTTGTAGGTGAGGTTGCGTGCCACCTTCAGGACTCAGCTGCTGTCCATCCTGTGCAGATAGACTGGCCTTGTTAGTCATAACACATGTGCTTTCACTAGTTCCTCTCAAGCTGTCCCAGAGATACCTTTGCTCTGCTAGGGACCCCTAGAGGCTGGTTTAGGCCAGGAGAGGTCTCAGATGTGGCTCCATGTTAGTCATTCAGGTACTACTGTGAGCTAGAATGAAGTGTCAGTTGAATGAAAACTATGGGAAAATGGCTTTGGAATTGAAAGCACAAACTATACAAATTCCCCTCAACATTTCTTCCCAAAGAGAATGTTGATGGTATTTTTGACAAGTAATGCTTAATTTTGACATCAAATTGAAACACATTCTATATGATGTTGGCAGAGGAGAGAGAGAGAGAGAGAGAGAGAGAGAGAGAGAGAGAGAGATTCCCAAATAATGCAGAGAGACACACACTGCAGCTCCCCGCCCCCCGGGTTTTATGGTTTTTTTTACTAGAGCGAGCTTCTTTATCTAGTTCCTCTCAAGCTGTCCCAGAGATACCTTTGCTCTGCTAGGGACCCCTAGAGGCTGGTTTAGGCCAGGAGAGGTCTCAGATGTGGCTCCATGTTAGTCATTCAGGTACTACTGTGAGCTAGAATGAAGTGTCAGTTGAATGAAAACTATGGGAAAATGGCTTTGGAATTGAAAGCACAAACTATACAAATTCCCCTCAACATTTCTTCCCAAAGAGAATGTTGATGGTATTTTTGACAAGTAATGCTTAATTTTGACATCAAATTGAAACACATTCTATATGATGTTGGCAGAGGAGAGAGAGAGAGAGAGAGAGAGAGAGAGAGAGAGAGAGAGATTCCCAAATAATGCTGAGTGACAATCACTGCAGCTTCCAGTGCCCCAGGTTTTCTGGGTTATTTTAATGCAGCAAGCTGCTTTATGAGATCTACAGCCACTTGAAATATGATTTACTACTTGTAAGAAGTTTCAGATGGATAATGAAGATTCAGGAATGAGGCTTACAGTGTGGTGTAGTCAATTTTGTTGTTGTTGCTCTCCAGTACATCTCTGCCTTCGAAATGAATTATTTATTATAATTTATTTCAACCCTAGAAAATAAAACTGTTTTCATTGTGATGTGTACTATAACATTCAGAATAGACACCTAACATGCAGCACTCTCAATTAATTAATCCTGAAGTTTCATTCTGACTTTACCTTCTTATAAGCTAGGAGACTGGCAGATAAGTCTTTCCCCAAAATAAACTATGATTAAAATGAATGTTTTGAGAACTAGGGATAAAGTTAGTAATGGAGGAAATTGGAAGAACACCAAAGCTGGATTGTGTTTGGCCTTAGATTTTTACATTGGATGGAAGAGTTTGTAAATATTTAGGCAGTTCATCACTTGGAACAGAAGCATCCTTTAACTTTCTGAAAGGAGAGGTGGCAGAGGAGGATGCTGTTGGTTTATACGTGAGGCCAGCGTTGCTAATGTTTGACCAGAGCTAGCTGAGCTACCAGACCTTGGTGCCTTTAAAGCACTTTTTCCCCAATATTAGAGCAACACTGACACTGTATAAAGGCCAAATAGGCAGGACTCCCTGAGGACTTCAAGGGAGACTGGGTCACCCATAATTGATTGCAGGCTTATTTCTTTTCTTTTCTTTTTTTTAAAAAGAGACTCAACTCATCATGCTTTTTTTTTTTTATTTAAATGCTTAATACTGGGCCAGAGAGATGACTCAGTGTTTAAGAACACTGGCTGTTGTTGCGGAAGATCTTGGTTCAAATCCCAACACCCACATAGCAGCTAACAACTGTCTGTGACTCCAATTCCAGGGGATCTGACTCCCTCGTCTCTCCTCCAAGGGCACTGCACAAAACAGGTGCACTTACATATATGTAAGCATAACAGTCATAGACATAAAATAAAAATAAAGCCAAAATAAAGAAATCCAAAAAAAATTTTTAAATAATAAATGCTACATACTTCCATTATGAGACTGCAAAAACATTATGAGCATATGCATAAGGAATATGCTTAATATGTACAGATATTTTAAATTTTAATGTAACTTAGGTGGTGGGCTTAGTTAATCTGGCCAGGAGAATATAACTGTGTACTTATTTATCCACTATGTTCATTTTTTATAACATCTAATATCACAAAGGAAGATGGCAGATGAAGGGAACAATTGATTCTTTTTCCCTGAAGACAGCTAGTATCTAATTTGAGCAGGATCATATTTCAATATATGCTGTGCATGTGGCATCAGAAACAGCACTCCATAATGACAGAAATTCCCTTATTTCCACAGCACTGAAAACCTGGAAGCATTTCCTCCTTTAACTGTGTTCTAGTTTGTTTTTTCATTGCTGTAACAAAGCACTCTAACCAATAACTTAAGAAGGAAAGTATTTATTTTATCTTACATCTCCCAGGTCACAGTTCATCAGGGAGCCCAAGATAGGAACTCGGGGCAGGAGCCTGGAGGCAGGAGCTGAAGCACAGGCCATGGAGGTTAGATACTTACTGGCTTACTCCCCTGGCCCATGCTCAACCTGCTTTCTTATATAATACAGAGCAATCTGCCCAGGGGTGGCACTGCCTACAGTGGGCTGGGCCCTCCCACATCACTCAAAAATCAAGAAAATGCCCCACAGGCATGGCCACAGGCCAGTCCAATAGAGGAAATTCCCCCATTGAGGCTCCCTCTACCCAGGTGTGTCAAGTTGACATTAAAGCTATCCAGCACAATTGACCCCTTGTCAACTTGACACACAAACACATCACTATTAAACTACAACCTTTCCATTTCTTGTCCCCAAGATATAATGTTAACAATATCATAACATAAGACAATACAACCTTAGAAGTCCCACAGTCCTTAAAATATCCAAACACATAAGCCAGGCATGGTGGTGCACGCCTTTAGTCCCAGCTCTGTGAGTTCAAGGCCAGCCTGGTCTACATAGTGAGTTCCAGGACAGCTGGGGCTACAGGGAGACTTCAAAAAGAGAGAAAAAAAAATCCAAACACTTAAAAGTCCATAGTCTCTTTTAAAGGTCTGTTAACTGTGGGCTTCTATAAAAGCCAAAACAAGTACTGTCTTATTTCAAAAGGGAAGAATTGGGCACACCTAAGCAAAACCCTAGTCCAGCAAAGTAGCTCAAGACTGGATATCTGGGATTCACTCACAATCTTCTGGGCTCCAAAGGCTTTTGGCAACTCAACTTCTCTGACTGTGTCATCCACAGCACACACAGCTTGTCTTGGCAGACCCAGACAGGCTCCATTCCACACCGACTGCTGCCCTTGGTGGTTGTCCCATGGTCCTGGCATCTCCACTGAATGTGATAGTTTGAATGAGAATGTCCCCCATAGGCTTCAAGTATTTGGACATTTTTGTCCCCAGTTGGTGACACTGTTTTGGGAAGGTGTGGCCATGCTGGAAGAAGCAAATCACTGGGGGCGGAATTAGAGAGTTCTTAAACCTTGCCAGATCTCCAGTCACTTTCTGCTTCCTTTGCCTGCTTGAAGATGTGCGCACTTAGCTTCTGCTCCTACTCCAGCCACCTCTGCCTCCCCACCATGATGGACTCTTGGCCCTTTGGAACTGTAAGCTAACTAAACTCTTCCTTTTATTAGTTCCCTTGGTCATGGTGCTTCTATCACAGCAACAGAAAAGTAACTAATACAGCTGTACTCAGTCTTCCTAATCCTGGACCTCTAACCATGACATGAGGCTCTGGAGAAGTTGCTATGGACATAAGTAGAAGGTTTCTCTCCTTTTCAAATCCTACTGCACTGTTCAGGCAATAGTAGAGAGTTAGGTTTGGTTTTGCTATTTATTTTTATTTTATTTGTATGAGTGCTTTGCCTGCATGTATGTAAGTGCACCACATGCATGCAATGCCTGAGACCAGAAAAGGGCATTGGATCCCCTGGAACTGGAGTTATGGATGGTTGTTAGCCACCTTGTACTGGGAACAGAACCCGGGCCCTCTGCAAATACTCCAGTCACAGTTTTGGGTTCTTTTTGGTTTGGGTTTTTTTCGGTCTTTTTGAGACAGGGTCTCCCTCTCCCTGTAGCCCCAGCTGTCCTGGAACTCACTATGTAGACCAGGCTGGCCTTGAACTCACAGAGATCCTCCTGCCTCTGCCTCTGCCTCTGCCTCTGCATCTGCCTCCCAAGTGCTGGGATTAAAGGCGTGTGCCATCACGCCCAGCAAGTTTTATTATTTTTTAATTGTTGGTAGGACCATCCTTCCCTTTCCTCCCTTATTGGCCTTTCAAAAGACCAGTAATCCATTGAAAAGCCAGTGGATTCATGAGACTCAAAAGCAACTCTTGAGAGTTAGATGCATATATTATTGGTTGTTCCTCAAAACATTGCCAATTTATTACATCAAAGTCAAGGGACAGTCTAGCTTGGTTGGGGGTGGGGAGTGGATAATTTTGTGTCCCCCATGAATTAGCAGATTAGATACCCTATCTGGGCAGTACATACCTTGGTTATCCTTGTTCTCCTTTCCTCAAAGTCTAGGGTACAGAGCTGCTTTGCCTTTGGTCTCACCTTTTCTTTGGTCTACCTTTTGAGCTCTCCTTCCTCTGTGTTAACCAAAGGACAAGGCATATTACTTGAGGCCCATTCCCATGTTTCATTTGCCTGATAACAGAGAACAAAACTACAGTATCACAAAAATGAACCTAGCAAGGAGCTGTG
This sequence comes from Nannospalax galili, assembly GCF_000622305.1. Classification (NCBI taxonomy): domain Eukaryota; kingdom Metazoa; phylum Chordata; class Mammalia; order Rodentia; family Spalacidae; genus Nannospalax; species Nannospalax galili. Next base: position 1,418,907 of record NW_008353596.1, read on the forward strand.
GGGGCAAGAGCTAGAACTCTGAATATGTTGAGAATCTGATCCCTGTAGGATCAGGGTTCATGACATCATCTCAGGCTTGGGTTTGCCACTGTGATACAAATGGGGAGCAAGACAGGAGTTTTAAGTTTCACTTATTTCTTACAGCTTTATGGAATATATTTTACAGTATTCAGTATGCCTAAACTCTAACAATGGAGTAATTCACTTTACAGAAAGCATTGTAACCCAGGGAAAATTAGCTTAATTTATTGATTTTTTTAATACTTTATTATTTTTATTTTATGTGCATGTGTGTATTGCCTGCATGTATGTGAGTGCACTCATGTCATGCAATGCCATACGGAAGTCAGAGAGGGCTTCAGATTCCCCTGGAACTGGAGTTAAGGACCGTTCATAGCCGCCATGTAGGTGCTGAGAATCGAACCTGGGTCCTCTGCAAGAGCAGTCAGTGCTCTTAACCGCTGAGCCATCTCTCCAGCCCCAATTTACTGATTTTTATGGTGTTAATTTAAATTGCTATGTATGTGGTAATCTTGGAGAAAAATCATTACTTTTTATGAAACTATTCAATGAACGAATTTCCAAAGATAGTCTGTTAAGTTTGTTCTTTCACCTTAAGAATCTGAAAGTATGTTAGCTAAACTTGAAAGCACTTTGTGTGAAGCAGATAGGTTTGCTGAGAACTCTTCAGGAACGTGGCCCTGGATTCTAATCACAAGCATTTCAGCAGCTACATGACTAATCCAGGCAGTGGCAGAGTGGCTGCAGAGAGGAGACAATGGGGTGACAGATCCAGGAGGCCCCAAAAGGTGGAATAATGAGCCTTTTCTCACACCATCAGTCCTCCAGAGGTCTACAGTAGGGACCAGCTGTCCTGCCACTCACAGTGCCTGAGGGAGGTAAGCACAGGCTGGCATGATGAACTCAGGCAGACCAGGTACATGACTGCATCAGCCTTTACATCCTCAAACAAGTTATTATTTCAGAACCTCAAAGTCTATAAAAATGAGAAATGTTCTCTTCCCAAGATTAGTTGAGAATTAGAGACAATGCATATAAGCACCTAGTAAGTGCTGCGCACCCAGCAGACCTTCATAAATGAGAGCTATTTTTGTTAGATGGTGAGACAGTCAATCACAGTTTACTGTTAGGTACAGGTTCTTGTTATTGAAAATGATAGTGCCTCAGACTTTGGCCTTTGTAATCTGAAAGCACCCAGCCACCGTCCCTCCTGGAAGCTGCTGGGTTAGAAAGGTTCTCAGGATCTGTTCACAGAAACAGGATCGTTGAAAATGAACAGTCCATTAGTTTAGCCAGTTACCCATTTCAAGTTTAGCCGTAGATTAAAGCCATAGCTTCGCCTTTCTGTATAATGCCCTTGCAGCTTCTCAGCTCTTTGTAGTTTGGCTCTTGATACATTAAAGTATATATTCACTGCCTTAACAGTAGAGTGCCCAGTATAAACCATAACTTTGCTTATTTTACTTCAGCCAAAGATAGAGCAGGAAACATCTGAAGTGAGAGTGTTTATTTAGCCACTGCCCTGCTGTAAAGAACGTATGGCCAGAAGCCTTGGACAGAGAACCCTGCTGTACTCTGCTTGTGCTTCACACTCCGCGGCAGAGCTGGCGAGCAGGAGCTGGGGGTCACGTGACATCACTGTTCTATTTTTCCAGGTCACATATTTGTAATTTTATGTTCTATTTAGAGGATTACGACAGAATCACTGTCATTCAAAATCTGCACTAATACTGATAGCAAAGCAAGTAGGGATGCGTTCTGGGCTGGCTCCTACTTGATACTATTTCTTGGACTGAAACTCTCAATGAAATTAGATAATTAGGAGGAGACCATAATCTTTTTCATCTGTCTAATCAAGACATGAGTCGGTATACTTCCTTGAACCATAAAATTCCTTTGGGTTGGGCCAGAGGGGTAACCAGAGTTGCAGCAAGGAAACATTATATTGAAGGCCTACTATGTGGTAAGCCCAGTCTAAAATGTTTGATATAGAGAGAAGACAACCTTTCTCACAGCATCCCTTTCACATCAATTGTTAGAGTGCCCTACTTTGTATCTGAAGATATAAAGGGTTCAAAGACTTGCCTAGTGCCAGAGGATAAATGGCAAGGCCCGATGTGGGCTCAATTCTGAGTCTAACGCCTGTGTCTACCTCATTGTGTTGGTTTCTCTTCATTGAACAAAATTCCTGCCAAAGCCTGTAAGGAGGAAGAAGAATTGGGAGCCAATGAAAGTAGTGTAGAGTATGATTTTCTAAGTAGACCAAATCACACAACTTCCCTTTCTAGATCATCCCATCACTGCTTTGGCAAAACAGCCACTTAGGATGATGTTAGTAAATAAATGCATGGTTTGGGGTGTAGACCCTGGAAAATTTGTTGACAAAGCAAATTTGAACCATCCCTGTAGCAGTGTTGGAAGTGAGTGGACGTTGAGGGACTAGATACCCAGCTCATATAGCACCGCTATACCCAATACTGAAGGCTCATGGTGACAGAATATGGGTTAGGTGGGTACAGAGAGAGCCAAGAGTTATCTTACTGGTCCTTGACCACAGAGACCACCTGCCTAGATCTACAAAGGGAAAGGGACTGTGTACTTTAGCATTGCACCTGGTGTTCCTCTATGGTGGAGGATTCCAAAGAAATATTCCCACTGGTTAGGCTATTTTACCCTACTCTAAAATTATTAGAAAAAAATAATTCTGGAAATTGGCTGCCACATCAATGCCATTAAAGAAGATTACTCAGTACTCTGCATATTTCCAGGAAAGTTAAAAAAATGAAAAAAAAATCATCCATTTTAGCCAACTTTATTTTTAGAAAAGTATTTTATTCAAACATCCCCTTACTTATTACAGACATAAATACATGCATTCAGACAAATGAATACACAGGAGAACCGTATAAAGTAATTGGCACATCACTTCAGGGTGCTTTGTCAGTTACTGGAAGAATTCGGTGCCTCTAACTTTAATCTTCTCCATTAAAATATCCATTCTGCCTCAGATTGTGAAGCCCATAATATTTTAGACTGTCTCCATGGATCTGTTAGTTCTGCTTGTCAATTTAATTTGTGGTGCTATGACTTTGGGTGTCTCATTAGATTGTACATGGGAACATGTGATCTGCAGATGATGTGATGATCAACATACCAGGCATAAGACCTAGCCTCTCTTCAGAGAGACTGGACATGCAACAAATACGAAATTGACAGTTTTCATTTGTAACCAGCCTAATCATCGCAGTGGTGATGGAGAGAATGGCAGATGTTTAGAGCTGCAGAACTGCTTGTTACTGCTGTTGTGATGTGCCTTCAATGTCTAGAATTTACTCATCACAACACTTTTTATACACCGTCTCACTTGATTCTTAGAGCTGCCTTGTGGTGGATTATTATTTCCCTCTTAAGAGTTAGTGAAACCGACAAAATGAGAGAGATTTAGTCACTTGCCAGAGATCACAGGATAAAATAGATTGCCAAAACTTTTTCAAAGGGCTGCTCCATGGATAAAGTGCCTGCCATGCAAGTGTAAGGCCTAGAGTTTAGATCCCTAGGACTTGAATAAATGTGTAAACGTGGGATGAGTGTGGTGGCCCACCTGTAATCCTAGTGTTCAGAAAGCAGAGACAGCAATCCCTGGGGCAAGCTGCTGAACTAGACTGGCAGAATTGGCAAGCTCTGCTTCACCAGAGACCATACTCTGAAAATAGAGTGGAGCGTAACTGAGGAAGACACCTAACTTCAAACTCTGCCCTATGCACATGTAAATGCTGGTACACACACATATGCACACATACAAAAAGGTTTTATGCCAAAAGATAACACCAAATGTGTTCAAAGCAAGCAGAGTCACCAAAGCCCAATTGGGGAGGTGTTGTAGTGGTCTTTGCCACATAATTGTCCTTTGAGCACAAGAGCTCTGGAGCTGTGGGAGCAGACAGGCTGCAGTGGGAGAAGAGCAACTGCATCATTTGCTCCACTTAACAACTAAACCCACTTCATAGCCATTGGCCAGGACTATTGCAGCAGCCCCACCCTGGCCTCCCTCCCGTTATCTCACATATAGAAGGCACATTGCATATATCTCACCTTGTCCCTAAGCCCATCACTAGCTCCCTTGCCTTCAGGATGAAGTCCAGATTCCTCAGTGTGATCTTCTAGCCTGGTGCTGGAGGTCTCACTTCCCTTCCCTGCCACACTGAGTTCCTTACCATTGCAGAATCCGTTGTGTCCATTCCTACCCTCCTCTTTGCTTTTCTTTCTGATTATAATGGACTCCTTAAACATTGCCTCCTCTGTGGAGTCTCTGACCACTGTTCCTTCACCTGTTTCCTTCTACTTCTCTTGGTGGCTTTCCCTAGGAGGCTGCAGGTCCTTAGACACAGAGGTTGTGGTAGATGCTTGTGTTCTCTTATCTTCCCTGTGTGAAGATTAAGAGAATGGATGAGTGTGTACATGTAGGAATGAGTGCCTGATTTTTGAAAAACAACAGTCTGGGCTAGCAGGAAACATGACATTCCAAGGTTCATATGCAGCCTTTTCTATTCCTGTCTCTGAGAGGAGCTATGGAGAGATGTTGCCCCTTCATGACTGTTTGGTGAGATGAATGTACAGGACATGGGCCGGACCTTTGCATGGTACCTAATACAGAGGAGAGCAGGAGGCCTGAAAGACAGAAGCTCAGGCTCTTGGCTCTGTGGCCTGACTAAAAGGTTCTCACCAAGCTTTTTATGGTGTAGGCTCTTCTTCAGGGAACTGGGGGTCTGCAAGAGTATACAAACAGCTTTATGGGTGTCCACAGTGAAAAGTATTGGTTCAGGAAGAGCCCTTTGTACCATCATCAAGATGGAGGGGTAGAAGGTGAGCACATAGAAAGCCTGGAATTCAGATGAGCTCTGAGCAGGGGGTCCCAATCTTCATGTGAATCTGTCTTCTAGATGACGTCAGTCCTCATGAGCACCATTATCTTTGAAGACTGTCGGAACCAATGGTCTGTATCCAGGCCTCTACTGGGGCTCATCTTGCTCAATGAGAAGGTGAGTGGTTTCAGGAAGGTTCACAGGAGGAGAGAGAGGGAAGCACCGTGGCACTGAAGACCAGGGAGTAGAACATTAGACCACAGAGTTAAGACTTTGACATCCTATGGCAAGGCCATCTTCCCCAGAAGGCCTTTCCTTAAAGGCTCTAGAGCTTCAGCAGGCAGAGGCCAAAGTCCCCACATACCGCACTGTGTGCGGCTTGCTTGGCAGTATTTCAAGGTCACCCTCACTATTCCAGAGGAATTTTGAGCAATAGCCCTTTTGTTTCCTCCCATGGCCTCCTTTTATATTTGGGGACCCTTCACAATCACAGAAAGTGGGGGCAGCAGCCCTTGAGGGATTTGCCATAGACAGTGCCCTTCATCTGGGGAGCATGCATCTCCAGCCTCCTCAGTGGACTGGCTACCCTGGGCTGCCTCCCAAGCCTCTGGCTTCCTCCGGAATCCTCCCTGGCCCCCCAGCAGTCAGTAGGAACAGTGCATTACTTCTTGGGAGAATGAATTGTCTATACAATAAGATAGTACTGGGAAAAAGACAGTGAGATTAGAGGCAGCCGCATACATTAAAATTCAAACTAAAATCCCAGCCATGGAAAGAAACTAATAGAAGAAGAAAATATATCAAAAAGAGAAGAGCTGTCTCATCACTCACCTGTGCTGAAGTATCCAATTTTAGCCACATTCAATAGCACTGCCATTCATCTTCCCTTGGTGTTATTGTGATTTAAATCCAGGCTCTATAAAAGAGAGCAGTTCTTTTAAAATGATTGAGAGGGAATAAGGGCAAATTCAGTGTTTAGAAAAAGCTTATGACATCACAATATTATACTTTACTGATGGAGGCAATATTTCATGGTTTAGGATGAAAAACTAATAATTTTCTATTTGGTGTGAGTCACTGCATCATTATAAAAGGGAAAAATAAGTAGTTTTGTGCATTCCCAATCTTGTTCAGGAAGACATTGTGGTTTAAGTATAATGCCTCTGATATATAGTATTTAAGTGTTAGTCTGACTACATATTAATTATGTGTGTTTTTTGATGTGAGCTGTTTTAATGTATGATGGAAATTAAATATGCAGCTTGGGCTTGAAGAGATGAACACATGACTAGCAAAATGTTGGGTTTTTTGATGAAATTAGACTGTTTTGGGTGATTAGGGGTTTTACTCAACTTCAAAACTTATATTTGTATAAAAGGCCACAGACCCCAGCAGGAAAAAAAAAGGAGGTTGAGCAGTTGTGACCAGGTATGACAGATACTATTCTTAGTGCCAGCCAACTCTCCCAGAACTGAGCAGGCCCCTATAGTGCCCTGCCCCAGCAGAGCAGACCCATCTAACCCACAAGGACAGAGACCTGGAACGGAGCCCAGAGCTTCTTGAGAAGTGTTCACTGAAGCCAGAAAAGATGACGAGGCTTGAGGGGAGCCCCTTGGCCTTGTCTTGGGTTACCCAAAGTGCTCCCTGGGCATTTTAAGTTCTTCCCTCAGCCTGGGGGCCTTTCTTTCAGCCTTCTGGTGACAAGCAGAGTTGAGACTGGAAGAGCGTGGGTTCAGTCCCCCACAGGAGGCAAGGGCTCCACCCAGCTCAGTAGTGACAGTAGATCACAGCATGAGATTCTTTTATGAGAAGAGGAAGCACCACTTACACTAGGAATGGTCTGTGTCCTAGGCTTTCTGTAAGGGTAGAAAGTTCAGTGTGGAACTGGATGTAGACCCTGCTGAGCCCTGAGTAGACCCAAGCTGGCCAGGCCTTCCCACTGCTTTCTTCATGCCAGGCTTGGAGTTGGAACCTGAGCTCTGACACTGTTCTGTCTCCCCACAGTATTTCGGTGAAGTGAGAGCAAGTCTGATAAACAGCCAGCCTCTCCCCAAGCAGGAGGTCCTGGCCCAGTGCTTCAGGAATTTGATGGAAGGAGTGGAGCAGAACCTGTCTATCAAGAACAGAGACCGGTGAGCATTGCCCAGTAGGCATCTCATTTCGGGTTTGTCAGGAATAATTGGACTCTGCTTAGCATAGCCCACAGATGGATGTAACTTTTCAGTTGTACCAGTCATTACACTGTACTTGGTATTTGCAAAATGCTGGCTAGGCACTATACAGGGATACAGAGATTAATAAACTACACCCTTTGCCCTTAAGCAGTTTATAATCCAACTGGAGGGAGGTGAAAAATTACTGTAATTGGAAAGATCAAAAGAAGAAAAACTCACATCAGCCATGGAGATGAGGAAAGGCTTCCTGGCATTTGAACAAGCACAGGCCTTGAGGGCAGACAGACCCCAATTAAATTTTATCCCTGCCTCTGTGTGCTGTATGACAGAAAAGCAGTTAACTTCTCTACTGGGTTTCTTCAGCAGTAAAATGGAGTCGGTGATCAAATTGATTATGATGTTTAAATAGCAGGATGCAGTAAAGCAGGATACATGGGTAGGTAACCTGTTATGTACTCATTTCTTCCTCTGCCTGTCCTTTAAGAGTGGCTGGCAGCATTGACCTGTGAGATCTAACAAAGAGGATCCAAACTCATTACTAGGACTGAATTCATTCATTCATTTAGTTTGTAAAACCTGACTGAGGTTCTACTGTGTGCAGGCGTTAAGAACCTTCAGTAAGCAAACTGTTCTCAGTTCCTGCCCTGTGAACTTACATCTTAGTGGAGGATACAGATAGTAATCAATGATATAGGAAGAAAATGTGTTCAGGGGGAAACTGATCTTCATCAGTGCAGTAGAATTCAAACACTCCACCATTTATAGTACACACTGTCAGTCGCCCAGTCTGCAGTGTAGCCCAGAGTTACCAGCCTGAGCTGTGGTAACACGAAGCCAGGCCGTCTGGGTGTACAGACACATTCCCTTGACTGTTCATTTCACTCAAATCTTCTCTCAGGCAAAAAGAGACAACCTTAAACGCTGGAAGAAGATGTGATGCGCAGGGAAACCCCAGGAAACTTGAGTAGCATTCCTGAGCTGCTCAGTGAAATGGTCTCGGCACCCCTTCTAGTTTCATGGAGTAAGAACCTGCAAGGACTGACTGTTTTCCTTGTGCTTGGCACTGTATAGAGTGCTTTCAGGCATCCTCTCTTGACTCGATAAGTTTCATTCCCACATTCCCTTAAGATAGTTACTCATATTAGGTATCAAGACAAGAAGTTAACTATTCATCCCAGCTGCCTAGCCAATAGCGGCAGAGCCAAAGTTTGATCCCAAGTGGCCTAACTCAATGCCCTTCCCCTCTTTCTTTTTGTTTTTCTTTCTTTTATTTTTAAGAGTCTCATGTAGCCCAGGCTGATTTTGAATTCACTATGTAGCCAAGGATAACTTTTATTACTATCAGTACATTGTGTGTGTGTGTGTGTGTGTGTGTGTCTTTGTTTAGGACAACTTGACAGGAGTCGGTTCTTCTCTCCTTCTACCATGTGGGTCTCAGATCATATTTAGTCAGATTGCCACACTTGCCAACAAGTCCCTTAACCCATCTCACTATCCTCCAAGCATAATTTTAAACTTGACTGTACCTCCCAGATGCTGGTATTATGGGTACCACACTCAGTTTCTATGGTACTAGGGATCATGCATACTAGGCAAGTACTCTACCAACTAAGCTACATCCACAGGGCACTCCCGTGTGTGTGTGTGTGTGTGTGTGTGTGTGTGTGTGTGTGTGCGTGTGTGTGTGTGTGAAGATATGTCACAGGTGTGTAGTGCCTGTAAAGGCAAAAAGAGGGTATTGGATTCCCTGTGCCTGGGGTTGAAGGTGGTTTTATATGTAGGTTTTTACCAGGTCTCTGTAGCCCTTGCTTGCCTGGGACTCACTAGACTAGACTAGGCTGACCTCCAACTCCTGTAAGATATGGTTACATACATAGTGTGGGTTGGCCTTAAACTCACAATCTTCCTCACAGCCTCCTAAGTGCTGGAATAAGCCATGAGCCACCACGTCTCACTGCCCCCTGTTTTTCAATCACCAGATTCAGTTTCAGTTGAGAATACTTGGGACTTGTAATGATTAAACTAGTTAGCCATATGTAACTCAATCCAGTGTTTGGAACACAAACTAGTTCTTTTTTATTTTTGCCACTTATGTGTAATTTGACTTTTTAAAATATTTTATTTTATGTGTATGCGTGTATTGCCTGCATGTAGATAAGTGCACCCATGTTGTGCAGTGCCCTCAGAGGACAGAAGAGGCTGTCAGATCCCCTGGAACTGGAGTTACGGACAGTTATTAGCTTTCATGTGGGTGCTGGGATTCAAACCCGGGGCTTCTGCAAGAACAACCAGTGTTCTTAACCACTGAGCCATCTCTCCAGCCCCGTAATTTGACTTTTTAAAATATGTTTTAGGGGTTGGGGATTTAGCTCAGTGGTAGAGCACTTGTCTAGCAAGCACAAAGCCCTGGGTTCAGTCCTCAGCTCCGAAAAAAAAAACAAAAAAAAAAAAACGTTTTAGAGGTCAGTGAGATGGCTCAGCAGGTAAGAACACTTGCCACCAAGCCTGATGATCTCAGTTTGATCCCATGTAAAAATGGAAGGAGAGAACCAACTTCACAAAGTTATCGTCTGACCTCTACACACACGCTGTACATTGCATGCCCCCACACACAAATAATAAATAATTTTTTTAATGTTTTAAATAGTAGAACTTCAAATTCCACCCCCCCAACCCCCAAACATTCAGAGTGGATCTGGTGGTGAGTCTTGTTTTCCTGAAGAGATGAGGAGGGCGGTGCTGGAAGCAGAACTGGGGGTGGAAGGGATGCACAGCACCCTGGAGCCTTCCTTCAGGGGGGTCCTCTCCAGGGTCCTGAATCCACAGCGGCCTTTCATCCAGAGGTTCGCATAGGCTGCAAATGAGCTGCTTCCTCTTTCCGCAGGTTCACCCAGAACCTCTCTGTCTTCAGAAGGGATGTAGCAGAGGCCCTGCGCAGTGATGGCCACACTGAGCTAAGCAGCCTGGACATGATGAGCTGACCTGAGTCCTGAGCGTGTGCCAAGCAGCGTTTGTCAAGAGACTCTTGGCAGTCTGTCCCAGCCTGATACTGGCCAGCCCAGAAGAATGTATTTTTCAAAACAAGCAACAAAAGCCCTACATTTTTATGTCTGACCTAATAAGAATTTATAATAGTACACATACAGTGTAAATTCAGTCTTCAAAACAGAATGTTTTCAGTCTTTCCGTCAGAGATCTTTGTCTGGATTCTCATAATGCTCTGACAGGGTGTAGACATAACATTTAACCAAAGACAAATAAATAGGTTTGCACCTAGTTGCTGGTTCTACAGTCAAGATTGTCACTTTGGTGGAGATGCAGCCTTCAATGTGGATCCTGGATTAAAACAAATGCTATTTGAACCCATTGAATTAGTAGTTTGTTTTTACATCTGGAAAAAGCCATGTTAGAGACTCTGGTCTGTGGGCATTTAGAAGAAGCCTAGGCACACTGTAGAGCCTCCCTCAGGACCGCACACAGGCCTCTGCCTCAGCAGCATCTGATAAAGTCAAGAGACAGTAACACAATTAAATGACTTACAAACAATGTTTGCTTTCCATTGGCATAAATCTGAAGTGGTTCGGTCTAGAAGAATTAAGCTGTGCAATTACTCCCTGCAGAGAGACTTCTTTAGGACTCTTGTCGCCACAGTAAGAAGTCCTGGGTGCACCAACACCTAGACCTTTTGGTTCCATTTAATTTGAAGAGAAGCTGAAGGTGACTAGCGAAAATGTAACATTTGAAGTTCTGCCTTCTTGGACCATGCAAAACAGTTCTGGTGCTAATACTGAGGTTTTCAGGGGACAGAATAGCTTCCATCTCTCCACGCTGTTACTTATGTTGGGATTGTGACTTAATCCAGACCCAGAAAATGAAGAAGGCCTTCACAGTTTGCAACACAACATAGCTAAGCTATTAATTTGAGACTGCCACTGTCGACTGGGTTTCCTATCTCACTGCTCTGTCTTCGTGGTTCAAGCTTATGATAAATACTATGCCCTTTATTTCTGATAAGACATGAAAGGTTAGCCTTACAGTTGAGAAAGAAATCCGCAGGCTCTTATAATCTCATTTCTCAGACAAGTGTTTCTTTGAACCTTTCTTGATAGTTGAGTTTTGCAACAGGCTTGTCATATAAAAGCAGTCACCCAAGTTTATCTGAGGTGTGTGTCTGCCATGAGCAGAGGAAATCGGGGAAAACTGTGTTATGTGATATTTAATGGATAGCTAAGCCTGAGCCTTCTCTACATTTCATTGGAGAATAGAGTTTCTTGGAGAGTGCAGATCCTGAACTTTGAGACATCAGCTGTTCAAAGGAGTTCTACAAGAATTTCTATATTTTTTGCAAGTTGTTGGATTTTGTCTTGTTTTAATTTGTTCAGTTTGGGTTTTTTGAGACAGGGCCTGAGGCCCAGGCTGGTCTGGAACTCACTGTGATCCTCCTGCCTCAACCTCCTAAGTAGGGGATTACAGGTGTGAGCCACAATGCCTGGCTTCTGCAATTTCTATTTCTTGGGGGCTTATAACTGTACTCATCCCACAAAAAATGTGAAGGCTTATTCTGCTCTGGTGCTGTTTTCTTTACAAAATTCTAAGATCTATAAGCACTATATTTGCATTAAAATGTTCAGAAGATAATGACGGTGTACTCACTTCTCTTTGCTGCCCTGCCAGTGATCACCTAGGAGTTTCACAGCAGCTGAGGAAGGCGCCATCAGATTTGGTCATGGAGAGCTGCTTTCTGAGGACAGTCAGCTTGTCCCTTGTGGTTTTGGCAAGGCCTACTTGAGTGCCTGACCTGCAGAGCACACATGGTGGGCAGCCTACCTAGGCTAAAGAAGACAGTCGGCAAACATGACACCAGTGTGCTCTTACCCACAGTCTCCCTTAGTCTTTACACACCCCTGTGAAGATAGGCAGCATTAATCCCCACTGTGCACATGAGGAAACAGGACTCAAAGATGGGGAGCAGTCTGGCTGGGCACCCTGGTTCAGGGTCTCTCACATGCTGTATTTGCTGTGCTTGGCCAGAGCTGTGGTTATCTCAAGGCTTGAGTCAGGAAGGACCTGCACCCAAGCTCTTGTGTGTTAGCAGGAGTCAGGTTCTCACAGTTTTGCCAAATGAATCTCTTCACAGAGCAGCACATCACACAGCATCTTGTGTGAAAGAGCTTCTGTATATAACAGTCTGGAGGGCACGGTCTTCAACAACTTAAGTTCTGCAGGGGCATCCAGTTATGGGTTGCGTTCTGTTCAATAGAGGGAGTCACTTGTTCTTTCCCATATACCAGAAGGATCACACCAAGACTGAGTGCCATGAGGCAGAGACTGTTGGAAGTCATATTCAGTGCTGTCTACCATGGCTTACCCCTTGCCTTTGCTAGGCAGGTTGAGTTTAGCCACAACTTTCTCCCTTGAAACTAGGAAGCTTTCAAATCTTGATTTTCCTGAAGGAAGAGGTAAGCCTTTTCTCAGAAGAGGAAGTGTGGAAGCTGAGTGCTCAGGGCTCATCTTCATCCCACCACAGATGGGAACCTCATTTGGGACTAGGCCTCCACTCCACCCACTTAAGCCTTGGTGGGGATCACACTCACACAGGATTAAAACAAACATGTAGGGACCCCCAAGAAACCTGTGGAGGGTACACTAAAGACAAGTGGTACAAGTCTTCCAAGTGATGCAGTCATAGACGTATCTGCCTGACTCAGTTCAGCAAAAGGAAGAAACTGCTAACAATCCCATGGGGCCTGCCACTTGGTAAACACGTGCTTAGAGTGGGGATATGGGCCACAGTTGCACACCTCACCCTTCTGGGGGGATTCTAGTGTACAAATGATATATTGTGGGCTGTATGTCAAGCTGGCTGCTTCAGCCACTGCTCAAGGAATGGTCTGCAGGTATCCTGACTTGCCTCAATTTTTGCTTTTCACATTGACTTTAGAACCTGACCCTGAGAAAGCCTTATTCTGCTGAGATGTTTCTGATGTTGGTTTCTATGCTTTCAACCTCTTGGGCAGGAGACCAAAGAGCATAAGGCGCCTGCACCGTGTGTAATGATCTGAACAGCCCAGAAAAGCCCTCTTGGCCCCTTGAACCCCCTTCCATGGACTGGACAACCTACATGCATACCTTGGGTTATGGTAGTGGGGGCTCCTTCAAAGTGCAAAACTGGACTGGCTTATAGCTGTTTGCGAATATTAGTGACCAAATTAGCTTAGTGCCGCCAAAACTGAGCATGAGAGCAGGGTGAGGGAAATTGGAAAAGTGAGACCTGCTGTGCTGCCTTATCTAGATGCAGCCAGCCTGGCACATGGGAGGAAGCAGCATTTGAGAGCAGTCCATTCCTTGTGATGAGCCCAGAATAGAGCCACTGCAAAGAAGGGTGGGGCTGACGGTGGGGCTCCCGTAGTGCACAAACAAGGCCCTGGGTTCCACCTCAGCACCACAGTCAGCTAGAACAGAGGGCTAGAGAAGAAAGGCAGGAAGCTTTAGGTGCAGCTATCAGAACCACTATAATATGTTGAACTGCTAGACCTTGCTCGCCAATAAGAATATTAAGTATTGCTGGGCAATACTCTCCTGGTGCAGAAGTAGGCAGATCTCTGAGTTCAAGGCCGGCCTGATCTGCATAGTGAGTTCCAGACCAGCCAGGGACACAGAGTAAGACCCTGTCTCAAAAAAAGAATGTCGAGTATTATTTTCCCCATTTTAGAGATGAGAAAACAGACAAAAGATTGGCCCAAAGCCCATCTATTGGCTAGAGCCTCCCTACCTAGTTCCAGAGTAAAAATGGGGGTGAAAGGTGAAGGGAAAGTGGGATTCATAGTTCACAAAGTCAAGAGACAGCCCAAGTTCTAGCCCTCCCCATCAGCATGCTGTCGTGCAACGACCACATTTCCCTATGCCAATTGTGCTTGAAGCCTCATGTCTCGTGATGGGGTCTCAAGCAGTACCCACCTCCTGGGGCCTTTTTCCATCCTCAGCTGGCACCTTTCAGATCTCAGGGCTTCCGTTCAGGGAAGGACAAGCCCTGCATCAAAATCATAGCCTCCTGACTCCACTTTTACTTTTTCCTACTTAACCTACTTCAAGCTGACTTAAGAAATGTGGGCCTGGTACCCTTTGGGCTTCCAAAGGCACGAGACTAGATGCTTCCAAAGAAAAGGCAGTCTGCCTGGACACTGTTGTGTCTGTGGGCTTCACCACTGATTCATCCTCCTGCTGAACTTTATAAAATCATTCTTGAGACTTTTTAATGTTTTATTGAGGTGCAAGTTTACGATGACAGCAAACCTTTCCAACTACAGCAAGAGTAACCTGCCTCCTTGGCATATTAAAAAATAATGTTAGTGTCGGTTTTTACATCCCATAGTTTGGATTGCTGATAAGAGCGCTTCCTTGACAAGATTCTTTTTGAGGTTTACAGAAAGCATAATAAAATATGTAAGTTACATTTCCACAAACAAAAGCTATAACATAAGTTATTTATAAGCGTGAGATACAAACAGTATCATGATAAATAAACCATAAAAGGTACCTGCAACATCTATCTTAATGTAATTTGCCCAACAAAAGGGTTGAAACAAAGTCAAATTCAGTAGAGAAATCTGTCAGGAAGGGAGGAAAGTTGTAGAGCACAAAGTGGGAGAAATGACTCTCAGGTGAAGAAAGGAAATGGGAGTGTGTGATCGGGCTTGGAGTTCCCTGCCAAAGCTGCAGGATGTGCCTGCCCACAGGGACCAAACAACCAGCCATCTGCACTTGGTCACAGGTCAGACCCCTCAGCAGCCACCAGCCTCCATCCCCTGGAGAAAGGAATCTGACCTTCCCCTTTCCTCCTGCCCTGTGGCCTCATGTCAGCTCCCTTCCAGGCTTGCCCTCCCCCAACACGACCAAGCACAAGTGTCCTGGGAATCTACTTTTTTCACACATCCTCCGCCACTGAGTCAGTAACTGAGACCTAGTCTCTGCCCTCACAGACCTGGTGGGCAACATAAACAAGCCAGATGTAGCACAGTCCAAGATGGCAGTCAACAGGGATACGGAAGGTCTGGGGCCAGGAGTGCTCTAGAGGATGGGGAGGGAGGTGAGGGCTGCTCTGGGTCTTAAAGAGTGCAAAGATTCCAGCCATAGAAGAGCCCCAAATTCCTGGGCCCTAATGCCTTATTCCCTCACCTATTCTGGATGGGTGCCACTTGGCATCATATCACAGACTCAGTGATGACCCTCCAGTGGGCCCCAGGACATGGACTCAAGCTCCCTAAAGGGAGGCCAAAAGAGGAGGCAGACTCCAACCACACCATACCAGCCTCAAGTCTGCCTGTGGCTCCTTCACCTAGACCCCACTTGGCCCTAGAGTAGAAAAGGGGGAGGGGTGAGGTGAAGGAAGTGGGCTTCATAGTCCATACAGTGAAGAGACATCACAGCTCTCACCCTCCCCAGCAGCATGCTGCTGAGCAAGGATCTAAATGTCATTGAAGCTTCATGTCCTGTGGTGGGCATTCAAGCAGCACCCACCTCCTGGGGCCTCCTTCCAGCTGGTAGCCTTGAAGAAGGCTAGTAGCCTTCTTCCAGCTGGTAGTTCCTCCTGAGGAACCTTCCTCACAAAGTCCTTCCCACAAGAGGGATCGGGGAGGCTGTGATGAGGACTTGGGTTTGTTGTTCCTGCTATTGGGAAGGGAAACTAAGTCCCTAAGTCCAGACATGAGCTAGGAACTTTGAATGGGTGCCCAGTAAATATCTGTTGAATGACTAAATTTGAGCAGGTATCTTTCCATCTCAAGAACTGGAAGGGTCCCTTAGGCTTCCTCTATAGGATATGTGGTGGGCAGGTCAGCAACCTCTGACGTCCTTGTGCCAAAGCACGTGTTCATGTCTTATAGAAGTAGACCATAATATTTTCATCAATCTTTCAAATAGGATAACTGGCCTAAATACACTTAAGAGCCTTGATTCAATCCCTACACGGTTTTAAAGACAGTGAAATTGAATCCCAAATCACACAGGAGCTCAGTGGTGGATGAAACTGAGCCTCCTGCATCCAGGCTCATGGACCACGTGGAAATTCCAACATCCTTCTACTCATCCCTAAAACCTTACCTCTGCTAGAAGACTCCCAGCAAGACCACCAGCTTTGCCCTTTCTTCCAGTTTTACTCCATGGGGGACTGGAAGAGGTGTGCAGTGTGGAAGTCTCTAGATCTCCAGGAATCCTGGCCTGCTCTTAGAATCTTCATTGTTCTCACCCCTTAACTGTGTGTACCCTCTTCCCCAGCCTCTTGTTCAATTAATAGCAATTGAAAAAGAGCAGCAAAACTTTACAATCTCAGGAACACCAAACACATTTCAACACATTTGGCCAGCTTCTGGGAGGGGGAAAGACAGTGTCTTACAGAATTGAGACTCTTTGGTAGGCTCAGTGGATGGACCCACACTGAAGGACATTTGACTGAAGGACATTTGGGGACACAAATCAGACTTTATAGGCCGTGTGTGTGTGTGTGTGTGTGTGTGTGTGTGTGTGTGTGTATTAAATTGGGCAGGGGCGGGGGAGACGGTGCAGAGAGGGGAGGGGATTTAAATACCATCAAACTATGTTGTATGAAAATTCCAAAAATTCAATTTAAAAAATCGTATTTGGCCAAATCAGTGCCCAGAGGAAATACCGTAAGAAATTTTGAATTAAATTTTCACCACAACAAAGAAGAAATTCATAAAAGCAAAGCATTCATGAAAGAAATGACAAAAAGAAAAAGAAAAAAATAGCAAGAGCTGGGCCATGTGGCTCAGTTGATGGAGTGCTTCTGTAATGTGCACAAAGCCCTGGAGTCAATCCCCAGTACCACATAAGCTGGGTATGGTGGTGTATGCCTATAATCCCAGCACTCAAGAGGGAGGACAGGAGATTAGAGGTTCAAGGTCTTTCTCAGCTACATACCCAGTCTGGGCTACATCAGACCCTGTCTCAAAACAAAAACAAGGAAAAAAATGATAATGAGCCTGGATAATATGCCATGTTGGCAGCATTTTGTAATCCAGCACTTGGGAGACTGAGGATTAAGGAGAGTTTGAGGCCATCTTGGGCTCAAACACAGGATAATGAAATCAGTGTTTCACTTTTTTCTCCCCAGTCCTGGGGACTGAGCCCAGGGTTTTCTACATGCTAGGCAAGCATTCTACCACTGAGCTATATCCCATCAAGGGCATTTTTCAAGACCAACAGATCTTTGGCAAGTGTGATTCATAAACAGGCACAAAAATGTGTGTGTATGAAGCAGGGACTGTTGTCAGGGCTGAGCAATTCACATGAGTTTCTTTCCCAGTGTTAGAAGGGTAATCTGGAAACTAGATGAGAGGGACCATATTCTAAGCACTGGCTTCTAAACTTGAGAGGCATCAAACTCACCCGGAAGGCTTGTTAAGCAAATTGCTAAACCCAATCAGTATTCCTGCTAAGAGGGTCTCCCCGGGATCCAAGAACGTCATTTCTAACCAACTGCTGGGTGCTGCTGACACTGCTGGTCCAGTAAACACCTTCAGAACCACTGGCCTAGATTCCTACCTTCCCCAGTTTACTCTCTTCCTAAGATGCCTAAAGGCCCTCCTTTGTCTAAGGAAGAATGGAAGGGGGTTCATGATCAGCAGCCCAAAGCACAGAATGACTAAGGATCAGGCGCTCCTAAGCTGGTGAAGCAGAGCCCTCGCCCCTTTTGTGCCTTGGGCTGATGCTTTCAACTGGGCCAGCTTGAGCCCTTGACCTTAGTATTGTTTCTCTACTCAAAGAAACTGAGGCACAAAGAGGTTGAAAACTTCTGAGTCTATGACTGGCAAAGTGAGATGAGAATAGTTCCCACACGTGACCTGGAAGCAGGGCTGGCCACTCCACCCACACATTCCTGGTCATTTTGAATCATGAACCTTTGTGCCACGGCCTGTTAGGCTTTCCATCAGCTCCCCAGAATGGCCAGGCCAAGCCTGGAACCCAGGGCTCTTGTCAAACATGAAAGCAGAGGTAGGGTGGTGTCAATCCCAGACCCCTTAGTTGGGGCTCACTTGAATCTGAGAATCAGTTTCCTTAGTGCCCTCACAGGTGACTAAATAATGATGCCCACCCCTGCCCAGCATACACTGAGTTCCCAAGGGCAGGAACTTCACCTCTATCTTAAAGGCACTATTATATAACAGGGTGTCTGAGAGTGGAGTTTCTTACAGGCTGTTAGCTCATTTAGACCTCATGGCCATCCTGAGGCAGCTGCTATCCTTCCTGTTTTACAAATAAAGCAAATGAGTGCCAGAGAAGAGCAATGAGGGGCTGGAAGCTCTCAGATCTCCAACAGCAGAGCTTGGTTAGAAGCAGGAGGCCCCCAGGGTCAGCACAATGGCATCTATCCTACCTAAAGGTCCTTGTCCAGAGTCCAGGCATCCCTGTGCTCCTCTGGCCTCATTGTTTCCAGGCCTCACCGTCCCAACCCAGCAGAGGTTCTGCAAGGACCAGCAAGCTGCTGAAAGTCATACATCAGGCAGGTGACCTAACTGCAGACCAGGGCCCGAGGGATCTGCAAAGCCTGAGGTCTCTGGATTATTGAGAGCAGAGACAAGGAATCCCAACCTACCTCTTCCTGAACAAATACATGAACAAATACAACTGTCCAAGATACTGTCCAAGATAGAAAACTACAAACAAAATAAACACATACCTTAACAATAATGCATCAGCCATCACGCTGGGCCTGCGAGGGTGAGGGGATGGGTTGACCCATGTCCTGTACCTACTAAGTGCCAGGCCCTATGCCCTTCACCTTCTCAGTGTCTCCTCACGGTGCAGAAAACCCTGTGATGCCCGCTTTAGTCCCCATCTTAAAAATAATCAACCAAAGCCTAAAGTGATGGAGCCACCTGCTCAAGCTTACCCAGTTAGGAAGTGACCTACCCAAATTTGCACACACTTTTGACCAACAGCATGGAGATCGCTCATGGCTTTCACGCTCGAAGAACGCGAGGAAAAGGCCCTACCAGAGTGCAGAACTGAGAGTTTGCATCCAACGACTTTACAATCAATCTGGAGGAAACAACGCTGTGTCTCACCCAGGAGGGGCGAAAGGTAACGGCTCCCCTTGCGGTGCCCGCCCCTGTGCTCCTGGGCTGGTGTGGACTGAACCAGGGGCGACAACAGAACCTGGAGCGGCCCCCGCGTCTGCACTGGACCGGAACCACGAAGGGTTCGCTGCTCGATTTCCTAAGGAAATTCCACCATTTGCTCTAAATGTGAGCTGCCCCCGCCTCTGTCCCTCGGGAAATGAGGTCCCCAAACCTGATGAACCTGAGGGTCCCCAAGCCAGCTAACCACAGCCCAATCTATCCCGCAACGAATTTCCAGGGGCCGGATCCCGGCAGCCCACTAGTTGACCTCGGGTCCCTAGACCTGCCGGGCCCAGCACGCGTGGGCACCTGCGAGTCACTGCTTCGTCCGCCTGGCTGGGGCCAGGGAGCGTCTCCAAAGTGGCCGCGACGCCGCGGCGGAAGGCGGGCGGGGACGAATTCTCCCCACGCGGGTCTGTGTCCTTGGTCGCGTGGAGAACGCTCCAGGGCTCCCCTTGTCCCGTGCGTGGACAGCGCCGAGCTCGCGCCCCACGATGCGACGTTTTCGTTGCTCCAGCGGAGGTCGAGTGGCCAAGAGGCTTCGGCAGAGTCCATGGGATCGTTCCGGGGTTGCAACTCCACTGTAACTGAAGATTCATTTTGTTTGGGTTTTGCTCAGAAGAAAAAAATTGGAAGGCATCGAAAATTCCCTCCGCAAAAGCCGATTTCCCCCGCAGAGCAGCGGGCCCGCGGGTAGCGGCGCGAAGCGGCCCGGCCGGGGGAGCGGGGAGCGTCTGCTAATTGCAGCTTCGTTAGATTTCGGGTTTGAGAGGCTGCGGTTCGGGCACTAATATCCGCCGCCCATTATCCCGCCTAATAAATTTGACCTATTGTTCGTTTGTTAAAATGATGTCACCTTGGAACAGTCCCTAAGCTCCTATTTCCATGAATTAGGCCTTTATTGAAAGCCGGGAGCCAATGAGAGAAGAGAGGCTTGTTGATCGCAGCCAATGGCTGCGGCCGGAGAGGAATTAGCAGCGGAAACTCCAGGTTCGGTTCAAGAAAGATGACACAGAGCCTGTCGGGCCCGCGCACTCTTGGCAAAGTTTCAGTGCGACGAGAGGCGCCGAGCGCTCCATGGCCGCGCCGTAACGGGGACCCAGCCGCCTCCCCGCCCAGCCCAGCCCAGCCCTTCCGCCCGCCCAGGATGGAGGCGCCCGCCAGCGCGCAGACCCCGCACCCGCACGAGCCCATCAGTTTTGGCATCGACCAAATCCTCAACAGCCCGGACCAGGACAGCGCGCCCGCCCCGCGGGGCCCCGACGGCGCCAGCTACCTGGGAGGGCCCCCCGGGGGCCGTCCGGGCGCCGCATACCCGTCTCTGCCCGCCTCCTTTGCGGGCCTCGGCGCGCCCTTCGAGGACGCGGGATCTTACAGTGTCAACCTGAGCCTAGCGCCGGCAGGCGTGATCCGGGTGCCAGCGCACAGGCCGCTCCCCGGGGCCGTGCCGCCGCCTTTGCCCAGCGCGCTGCCCGCCATGCCCTCCGTGCCAACGGTCTCCAGCCTGGGCGGCCTCAATTTCCCCTGGATGGAAAGCAGCCGCCGCTTTGTGAAGGACCGCTTCACAGGTGAGCAGAGCCGGCCGGCAGGAGCCAGGCCTCAGCCCTCCCGGGGCCCGGGCGCCGCGCCCTGTGCGCTCCACTCCCAGGAACCAGTCCAGAGGCCCAGGCTTCGCCGAGGCCTCAGTGCCCAGCCCCGGTGCGGCGGGGAGGGGAATCAGAGAGTTGCGGGCAAAGAAACCGGCGTCCCAGGGAAGGGGGGAGCGTCCCCGCCTGGCTCGGTGCCGCCGGGGAGGCACGGGACCAGCGAAATAGCGGAGCACTGGGTCCCTCGGGGCTCCATGTGAGGCCTGAGCGGTGGTGGGGCTGGGCTTCAAGGGGCCTCATGTGTTTCCGCAGCGGCGGCCGCGCTCACGCCCTTCACGGTAACCCGGCGCATTGGCCACCCCTACCAGAACCGGACGCCGCCCAAGCGGAAGAAGCCCCGCACGTCCTTTTCCCGGGTGCAGATCTGTGAGCTAGAAAAGCGCTTCCATCGCCAAAAGTACCTGGCCTCGGCCGAGAGGGCGGCGCTCGCCAAGTCCCTCAAAATGACGGACGCGCAGGTCAAGACCTGGTTCCAAAACCGGAGGACCAAGTGGCGGTGAGAGAGGCCAGGCCCTGCCCACCTTGCACCTGCCCGCACCTGCCCGGCCCTGAGCGACAGCCCAGCTCCATCCTCTGCCTGTGCTACCCCTGCCCACGCACCCACGGCCGGCCTCGCCCTTCCTTTCCAGATTTTATCCTTCCTTTCCACAGACCTGTGTGTCTCCGCATCTCTCCCAAGCCTCGGCTTCTCCATCTCCAGCCCCATCTCGCCAGTGTTTTGTTCCGTTTGGGTTCCTCCCACCTGCCCCCCGCCAAACACACCCGGGCCTCCCACACTCTCCTCCCTCTCCCATTTCCAGCCCACCCTCTCGGATTTCCGAGAGCCAGGGCTGGGGGAGTCCTCTCCCCAAATCCATCTTTTATCCGATCGATGCTTCCATCCAACCCGTAAACGGCGAAGCGATCGTTTCCTAGAAAGGGGTTCGAGACAAGGAGCTGGGAGAACCCGATCGCAGTGACCCCGCCCGGGGCTGCCCAGCTGGTGGTGCACAGCCAGCCCATCCACCTGCGAGCCCAAGTGACCCTGTTGGCCGCAGGGCCAAGTCAGATACCCTTCGCCTACCGGTGTTATCCCGCAGGGGGTAACAAAACATAGAAAAACAAGATTTATTGTTGGCGACGCCACAAAATCCGGGTGTGCAGGTGGACGGCGGGCGGAGTGCCCTCCTGGCGCCCTGGGGCTGCACAAACAAAAACAAGCAATCTCGGCCCACTCCTTCGCCCCGCGGGCCTTGGGTAAAACGAGCGCCCGCGGCAGGCGGTTCTGCGCCTCTAGAGGCCTGGTTGGCCCACGTTCCCGGGAGGGCTGGGGCCCCGCTGGTGGCCTTGCTGTGCCCGGTGCATAACAGTGCTGTCCCTCTCCCTCCCCCGGTGCAGGCGGCAGACGGCGGAGGAGCGGGAGGCGGAGCGGCAGCAGGCCAGCCGGCTCATGCTCCAGCTGCAGCACGACGCCTTCCAAAAGAGCCTCAACGACTCTATCCAGCCCGACCCGCTCTGTCTGCACAACTCGTCTCTCTTTGCCCTGCAGAATCTGCAGCCCTGGGAGGAGGATAGTTCCAAGGTCCCCGCCGTCACTTCGCTGGTGTGAGCCGCGGGCGCGCACAGTCGCCTCCGATCGCAGCCCCCACCTGGCGGGCCGCCCCGGGTCCCCCAGCCGGGCTGGGGGTGGGGAACCTGGGCCAAGAGGGGAAGGGCCGCCAAGCTCCCTAGGCCCCGGGGCGCGCCGCACAGCACCGGCCGCGGAAGGGAGCCGGGCCCGGGTCCGCGCGGCTGCACAATCCGAGCCCCCGCCCCGCGCCCCGTCCCGCCCCAGGCCCGGGCCTCACAATGAAGCGCCTTACGTTACTCCGCCCCGCGCCCGCACCCCCGGGCTGGGCGCCTGTATTATACTTTGTACTTTTGCCCAAACGTGTAAATAATAAAAGTTCTGGCTTTTTTTCTTTAGAAGCCGGCCACCTGCTTCCCCTGCGGGGGGCTGCTGGAGGAGGGGCTGCGGACCCCGAGACTAGGGGAAGCGCCCGGGGGCCGGGGCCACCCTGCCTTTAAGCTGGGTTCGCGCCTCTCCTTTTCCATTCCTTTTATTTAAGTCGTTTTATTTAATAAAAAGTTAGCTATTTCACTTAATGCCGCTTTTATTTCGTTTTCGTGCCACTAACGCCCGGCGACCCCCGGCCTTGCGCCCCACCCCTACGGCGATAGCAGCCGGGCAGCGGGCGAGTCCACGTCTGCTTGGTGCACCGGCTTCGCCTCAGCTCGAACCCCGGCCAGGTGCCCCCGCGGGAGGATGCGCGGTGCAGGTCAGTTGGTACCGGCCGCCCCCAGCTGGGTGCCGGCGGGATGGGGAGTGGACCGGGAAGCGAGCTCCAGGCCGGAAGGCCCAAGACCAGCGCCTGGCTGCTCAGAGGGGAAAGTACCGGCCTGGGCGGGTACTGAGGCAGGCCGGGGTCAAATTCACCTGCCGTGTCGGAGGCCGAGTAACTGGGAACCTCTTGCCTGGAGAGAGGAACCGCTGGTCCTCTTACACCCTGCTTTTGGCTCTTTCCTGCGGGGCCTCAAAGAAGCCTTGAGCCAGACCCTAGGACCCGACTCTGTGGGGTCTGGTAGCTCTGTGAGCACTGATCCGGTGCACACCCTGGGCGCCCGAACTCCTGGGGAGAAGTGCGACGCACAGCTCCAACACCGGCTCTAGCTCCTGGGTTTGCACAAAACCCCAGAAGGAACATGACGTTATGTGACGTCACTACGCCCTCCATCGAGTCACTGGACAGGAAGGGTTAGGGGTGCCCCAACTCCCAGAACTCTCAGCCGGCACCTAGCAGGGGTGTGGCGTGGTCCTCTAAGATTTACAACAGACGAGCACTGGAAGTTTCTAGACTGGGAGCTCCAGAGAAAGGGGTACTTTCCCACCACCACAAACATGCACCCTCAGCCTCTGTAACATGTTGCCCTCGGCTCTTGATTTTTGTTCTTCCTTTTATTGCTCCTTTGGTCTTTTAAAAATGTTTTTAATTCTCCGGGCTATCCACTGTTTCTCCATGATACTGTTTTCTTCGCTTGTTACCCTGCTCTCGTGTTGCACGGTCCCCTCCTTCATAGTTTGATGTTTCTCTTTATAATTCGTTCTTTATTGCCTTTAACTTCTCCGAGCCTGTGTCTCTGCCGTGGCCACTCTTCCTGCCTCCTGTCTGTCTGTCTGTCTGTCTGTCTGTCTCTCTGGGCCTCTCTGCCTCTTTTCCAGCGTCTCTCTTTTTGATCCTCTCTACCCGGTTTCTCAGAATCCCGTGGCCTCCTTTTCTGTCTTTGTCTCTTTTTCCTTTTCTCCTCCCTCTGACCTCCAGCTCGGGTTACCTCTCTGCAGCTAAAGCTTTCAGCCCTTCCCCCGTAGTCCCCTCGACCCACTCACCATCTCCCTCTGAGCCAGGCATCACCGTCCAGGCTCCCCCGGCACTTGAGTCTTCGTTATAAGCGGGCTTCTGATTGTCTGTCCTGGCAGGGTTGGAGAAAGGAGAGGGAAGCTAAGAAATACAACCATTCCCAGGGATCCTACCCTGCCTGCACTACAAGCCCTCCTAACGGGAAACCTGCGACTCTTGGGGACTTTTAGAGACCCGGTAGGAACTAGAGTGACTCGGAGCTCCGGGCATCTTCCCTGGATGTTCTCCTGAAATGCTTTTATTTACTATGAAAAGCCTGCGGGGCATCTTCTTTGGAAGGGAAAGGTTGGCCCTTTGGGGATGAAAAGGACCTTCTTTACCTTTGCTGGCCAAACAGCACATCCCTCAGGGGCCTAGCATCACTGTCTGGTTTCATTGGGCTCTCTCCCAAAGCTCCATTTTTAAGGTCTACCGGGTTTTGTTTATTTGTTTGTTTGTTTGTTTGGTTGGTTGGTTGGTTGGTTGGTTTTTCTAAATTGTATTGCTTTGCCAGGGTGACCCTCGGTTCTTGAGGCTCTTTGGGGACACACACGCGAGTCGTTTTCTTCCCCTTAGACGCCCCACTTTGCACAAAGGGGTTCTGGTCGAAAATCCATCCGTTTGTGCTGGTTGTCTAGGGGTAGTGAAGTGGGGGGCCGCTGTTCCCTCACTTGGTGGCTCTGAGCCACTTGTCCCAACCAGGCCTTGCGGAACCAGACACAGGCTAGGGGTCTATTTGAGTTAGGAGGCTAAGCCTGAGCCCACTAGAGTGGGACTAAGCGCGGATCATCTCTTGCCTAGCCCACCCAGAATGGTGTAGGTGCCCCCACAGGGTGGGAGCGATTGCTGCGCCGCAAGGAAGTTTAACACCTTCCACTCATGACGTGCCAAGTCGCTAGACTGTCCTTTCCACAGTGGCAGCGCTAGACGAGAGACCTGGGGGCGAACCATTAAGGTACTGCTCTCGGTCCCCACCCGCGGAGGGCAGTGGGGCAGGGTGAAGACCCGAATCAGGCAAGCTTCAGTGAGGCTGAACTTCAGGGAGCAGGGAGCAAGTTTGAGAGGTCCAAGGGTACCTCCCTAGTGACGCTTCCCAGCCTGGGGCCTGAGCCGGGCTTGGGAGGCAAACCGGTGTGAGCGCCAGGCGGCAGAGAGCAAGGAGCTAGACCTTGCTGGTCTTGCACCGGGCCTTCTTCATCTCAGTCCCACAGTCTAAGGCACACCCATTTTACAGACGCAGGAAGGGGTGAACAGAGGCAGCCTCTCCGCCTGAACTACGAGGTTGTGGTGCATCTCCAGTGCCGGGTTCCGGGGCTGCACCACGGGCGCCAAGGCTGGGACCAAGGCGGTGGCGAGAAGCTGTAAGGCTTCCAGGATGCAGCGGGCAGCCGGGCTGCACGTGGCTCTCCTGCGAGGCTAGGCGGCTGCTGGGCTGTGGGACTGGTGACTCCATGCGACCGGGCCACATTCGAGCCCTGCAGAAAACGAGCAGGAAACTCCGGCCACAGTTGTCTGCAAGTGAGAACCAGTAAGCGGCCCGGCCAGGTTGAGCTCGGCGCAAAGGGTGGGCGGCGGCAAAAGGATGAGCACTTCAGCGAGGTGTGGCTGCGCCACCCCCGCCAACCCCCCTCCCCCGCCCCCGTTTGTAGACGCGAACACAGAGGACCAGGGAAGTTCGGAGGTTAGGTGTGGGTGATGCAGCTGCGAGGCCGAGGCGTGTTTACCCGGCAGGGCAGCTCTTGCCCTGCAGCAATAAGTCTACCATCTGCTTAGTATGTGGGCTGGGAGCCCTGGGTGACATGAAGAGTGGAAAGGCGACCTGAGGACTAGTGCAGCCACCCTGACGCGGGGTCTCCAGGCCTCAGTGGGCCGAAGGGCTTGCACTTGGAGTTGCAAGGGCGCCCTGTGCCTCTAGCCTTCTAGCCTTGCATCCTGCCCCATCTGTGCCAAGTGGGGAAACTGCTGGACGGTGAGATTCAGTGGCCCCACCGTTCCCGCAGCCGAGCAATTGGAGCGCCAGACGGTTCTCCAGGCCCTGCAGTTCGCGCACAGGCCAAACCGGCCTTTCCGCGTGGAAAGTAAGCGCAGCTGGCATAGGGGCAGCGAGGCCTTGGTGCTCCGGGTATACCAAGCTCCTGCCGCTCTGGAGACACAGAATTGTGACCTCCAGGCAGAGCAGGGTCAAAACTGCCACCACGCTGAAGGTTCCCGGGAACCTTTTCAAAACCCTACTCTCGACTCTGGCACAACCAAAACTGTGTGCAGAGGCTGGAGAACCATGCCTCTGGAGTTCTACAACAGTGGTTTCTGAACGCCGCGGTGATTTTCCAGGTGTAAAATCCTCCGGCCCCCACATTTCCCAGTCCCACTTCATGGCCAACTTCTCCGGCATCGGCTGTGCTGTCTTGGTTTAGAATCTGGCAGAATCCTGGAGGAATTGCCATAGCTGTCGGGGCCTTCCCAGCTTCGGGTGGTAGAGTTCCGCTTTCCTGTTCAGGGAGGCCCTGGGTGAATGGCCTCTACTTTCTGAACCTTGTTTACTGATACGGTTCCAAATAGTCGTTGAAGATTCTTCCAGAGAAAACAAAAACCCAAAACCATGGCTTACAGTATAGCCGATTATAAATTTGTCATAAAAATAAAGGTATTTTAAAACTGCTTTTGAATAAAAATTTAACTCGTGATGTAGGGGCTTTTATCCGAAGAGTTGCTCGTAGGGAATGGGCGGGCGGGAGCAGTGCCCTCCCTGGCTGACAGTACTTCGGAAGCAGGGAGGCAGGCACCGCAGACCTAGGCCTGAGCAGGCTTGCCAGTAGCTGCCATCCTGCCCTCCCTTCAGCTGAAACGCCCTTCTCCTGTCAGACCGGCTGCCATTTAGTGAGTTAGTTATCAAACCCCTTTGGTATACTCCCAGTTGGTGTGGAGAGAGGGCAGAAAGGGAAAAAGAAAAACACATCGCTGAGCAGAATATTTGAACTTCC
Organism: Nannospalax galili; assembly: GCF_000622305.1. NCBI lineage: Eukaryota > Metazoa > Chordata > Mammalia > Rodentia > Spalacidae > Nannospalax > Nannospalax galili. The sequence continues at coordinate 1,446,141 of NW_008353596.1, forward strand.
TTTTTCTTCCCACCTCTCACCATCCTGGTTACAGAGCACTCTTGGGTTTCCGTTCTACAGACAGGAAACTGACAGGGCAGAGAAGGCAGGTGACTCGAATCTCACCCCCCTAACTCTGTACTCTCGTGAGGGCTTCCAACCCACCCCACCTACTCCCATCCTGTGGACTCTGGGGTCAAAGCCAAGCTGCGTCCCTGTCCAGAGATCGCGACTGGAAGAGCTCCACAGCCGCGGGTTCACCGGAGACGGTTATGCTGACCCAGACTCCCCTGATTTTTAAGAGGCCAAACCCTCAAGTAAAGTGAGTCTCAGGTTGACTTTAAAAGCCTGCGGAGCTGGCGCGGCCCAGAGCTGGCAGGCTACCCGGGATGCGCTAGCTGTTCTCAAGCCGGGTTGATGGATGGACGCCACCCGATGCGCTGAAACTTCAGGGCCAGGGACCTGGGTGGACATCGCAGTTTTTGCCACCTTCCTCCCCCAGGAAATATCTCCTTGCCCCTACCAGCAGGGATATGGAGAGTAGAAGGGGTACCACGGCGCCTGGAAAAGAGAGGGTGCGTCCTAGCCGGCAGAGTTCCCGGGGCAGGAGAGGGGAAAAGTAGCGGGTAGCTGCGGGCTCAGAGGGCGCAGCGTGTATGCTAAACAGCCCTGTGTTCGCATCTGCTGTTTGGGCGCCACAGCTGGGGCACTTTTGTTCCCAGGACCGAGAGAAAGCTAAGGAAGATGGGGGTGGGTAGGGTATAAAGGAAACCCAACTCCAGGAGGACCTGTGAGCAGGCCCCGGGCAGGAGTGGACTTTATTAACGCCTCCAGTTTCCAATTCCTTTGTTGGGAGGGGTGGCTGGGGCCCCTCTGAGCAAGGATGGCATAAAGCCAGTCCTCAGCTCTGAAAGCCCCTTCAGGGCTGTGGCCACCTGTACTCTGGCAGGATGACTCCAGAGCTGAGCCGTGGGTGCCCAGCAGGAGTTGTGTTGAGGGCTCCTGATGATCTGGCTGACCGTCTGATGACCTAGGAGGTAGGTACTATTATAACCCCATTTTGCAGATGAGGAAACTGAGAGTATCAGCAGCACCACAGCATCCCAGGCCTAGTTCACTAGCTTTATGCTCAGAGACTCCTCAGAGCTCCCTGTTATTAAAACCTAAGTCTTTGTGTGCCTGCCAAAGGGATTTCTGACCACTTTGAGTATCATTATCGTTAAGCAGCACTGGAGATAATCCAGAGAGTTCTGGTCTGGTTATAAACATTATCCTATGCTGTTGCTGCCACTGCTCTTTTGAGTCTCCTGAAAATAGCTGGTTTATTTAAGGGGTACGGGTAGTTTTCACTCCTGGGTTCACTCCTCTAGGCCTCTAAGCTTGCTAAAAACAAACTGTAGTGGAGCCGAGGGAATGGCAAAAGATGTCTGAGTCCCAGATCCACAAGCCTTCCTACTAGATCTAGGGAGGGGGTTCGAGTCCTGCACTGAAATGCTCAGAACACATACAGGTCTTTTTACAGGCCTGAGATAACTCAGTGTTAGCCTTGAGCACAGGCAGGTGGATCTCTGTGAGACTGACGCTAACCTGGTCTACATAGTGAGTTCAAAGTTAGCTGGGGCTACAGGGAGACTCTGTCTCAAACAAACTAACAAATTCAGCCTTGCCATTCAAGTGAACAAGTCATCATATCTCTCTGAGCATCACCATCTACCTTTGGTCGGGACACCCTCACTGTTACTATTATTAATGGGTAGGTAAATCCTCACAATGGAAATATTCTTGTTTTCATCATAGAAGGAAGCAAAACTAGCAACTCAAGTAAGTTCTTCCCGATATCCTCTCTGCATAGTGTTGCTCTGGAAGAGGACCTTCCGGAAATGGTTGTTGATTGGCTGTTGAAAAATCCAGATTATTCTAAGAAAGAGCAACCAGATAGCCTGCTGCCTTCTGTGCACCCCCTCCTTTTTTTAATTTGGCACATTGTACCTGCTACCTGCTCTCTAAGTAATAATAGCATTTATAGAGCACCACTGTGGGCCAGGCTGTGGACTAAGCATTTTATCCAAGCATCTTACACATTTAACACTTAGAGCAAGCCTAGGAAGTTACCAGACACAAATATTCCATTCTGGGAATCCAGCTGTTCCAACACCAGAGAAGAAATCTAATTTGTGCTAAGTATCTACTGTGTGCTGAGCTCTGGACTCCAGATCTCATTTGGTCCTTACAATAATTTTATATAAGTTTCAAAGCCCATTTTACAGACCATGAAACAAAGCCCAGGAAATTTTGATATGTTTGCCTGGGATCTGGTAAGCTGTCTAAATCTGACAGTCCCCTGTCTGGCCCTGGAGGCTCTAATCTGCTTCAAAAGCCAGACTTGAAGTCTTCAACCCACATGGGTGCTTGGGAAAGGGGCAGCTGCAATTATGAGATGGATGGATCTCACACAAAACACAGCTCCTTGTACAAACATATTTCCTGGGCTGTGTCTGGGAAAGGGACTATGACTGGTAATCACTGAATAGACACTGAAGAAGTGTTAGGCTTGGGGTGGGGCAGAAGACTGGAAGACTGCTGTCCGCCTGAGAGTGCATAACAAGGGTTCTTACTGTCGCTGCTCCTCACCCTCCTCTTCCTCTTCCTTCTCCTCTTCCTCTCCTTCTTTCTCTCCTCCTCCTCTCTCCCCTTTCCTTCCCTTCTTCTCTAGTCCCTTACCATACCTTCTGGAATCTTCCCCACCAACCTCCACCAGGGGCTTCTTTGATGATGTCCCCAGGCCTTTACACAAGTCATGAGCAAAGCAGAGGATGTTGATGTCTGCGTTACTCAGCTGTATCTGAGATTTTGAGGTGGAGTAAGATGGATTGCTTTGTGGGTCCTCAAATTCATCAAGTGGAAGAGCCAAAGGCCTGGAACCTGGAGTTATTAAATCCTGTAGGGCAGGGCCTGGGCTCCTGTCTTGGATTTCTTCCATAGAAGCCAGGTTCTGCAGTTCCAGGGAGGAGCCTATTGCTGAGGCTTTGTGATGCTCAGCCAAGTCCTATGCACTTAGTGGGTGGCTCTTGGGATCCTGGTGACCTGCCACCCAGGGTGGGAGATCTAGCCCTTGAGTGGCCGGCCTGTACTTGGTATGTTGAGGCTGAGGTTTTCAGCTTCCCTGCAAGAAGGTTGCTTGTGTTTTCTGAAGAGAAAGTTGAACCTGCACTATGTGTAGTTGAAGAGCAATTCGTCAATGGCGACAATTTACAGAAATATATTCCTGTTGCAGCATCCCAATCGCTGGGATTTATGGCTTCATCCGCCAGCTTTGAAAGCTCACTCGCATGCTGTAGCAAATGGGAAAATGTATGAACAGTTTGTTGGCTTTTTTTTTTATCAAGTTTCCCCAAATATGTAAACTCTGAGAGTGCCTTATTCTTTTTAAATGATCATTCATTTGTCTCCAGACTCTATCTTTTGGCACAATTTATTATTCTCTATTTCAAAAAACTTAAATGCATTTTGCATATTAGCACGTAACTCTTGTCCCTGTCTCCTCAGTTGTGGAAAGGACTGGATTGCTTTTATAAAGAAAAAAATGGCTAATAAAATTGGCCTCAGCACCATTGCTCTGCAATTCTTATGAACAGTAAAGTGGTACTTACCGTCATTGATGTTAAAAGCTATTTCTAAATTATGGTACCATTTATTATCTCTAGTGTCCAAAGTAAGTTTAAATGATGCTTATAATTCATGTTTTACCAAATTTCCCTTTCCCCCCGAGGATACCTCTGATTAACTTATGCACATTAAAGCGCTTTTTAAATTCTCCTTTTATTGCCATTATGCTCTGAAAATCTCAGCGATTCTCAAAAATGGGTAATAAACTTGAGATAAAATGCTGCAGTTTTAGATCAATGCTGACATATCACTGTGGTGATTTCTACAGCGCTAAAGTGGCGATGCCTCATATTTACGGAATATATACTAGGTTATTACTACAGTATCACCATTTTGTTCTAAGATGAAATGAGTAATTTACCAATTTATTAAACAGTTACATTTAAGTATTGCTTAGGACATTACCACCCCAATCTGTTTACTTAGCTTGAAGAGTTACCATTAAGATACCCTGTTTATTTAGGTAAAATTTGTAATCATCATGCCTTCCATTAGCCAACTTATTTTTCTGCAAGGCTAATTGTCTGGAAATGAGTTTCTTCTTATTTACTGTGCTACATTCTGCTTAGCTGGCTAAAAATGTCACCCCAGCAAGCAGTACTAGGGAAATTAATAATACATACAGAGAACAGTTTTAATTAGTATAATACCAAATGTTAATAAAAGATTTATGACACCGTTGAAAGTTCTAACAGAAGAGATCTTATCGGCTTCAGGCCCGGTTTGTCCAGAGGGCACAGCAGTGGCTTGTGCCCTCAGTGGGAGGCCAGATCTGGGTGATCCCCAGTGCTGTGGGGGCTCCCAGGAGCATAGGCTAGAGATAGGGAGCTTGCCTTAAGAAGAGGCTTGCACGGAGCAGGTTAGAAAGCATGTGCCAGGGAGGAGGCCCTGGGGCCTGGAAGTGTGGAGTCTGTGGTGGCTGGTTTTCTGTAAAGAAGAGAGGAACCACCCAGGCCAACTTAACAGCCTCTCTGGGCATTTCCTGGGACTCCAGTGATCTTTGGTCCAAACTGAGGAACAAAACTTTGAGAAAGAAGCCAGGCTCCTGTCAGTTCAAAAGTCACAAGGCAACAGTCAGATGGACAAGGATGAGTGACGCTTGTTGAATGTATGCTGTGTATTGTCTATACACACACCCACACATGTGCATACACACGCACAGACACACACCCACACATGTGCATACACACACACACACACACACACACACACACACACACACCTGTTTTCATCCCAAGGCCAAGCGAGCGCTTTCGCCTCCTCTGGGAGTAGGAGACAAAGCCTGTAGGGTCCATCTTGGCCTGGGGTTGTATAGCAGGCCAGTGGAGAGGGTGTGAACTCTGTGTGTGAATGTCTCAGAGCACCCTGCCTCCTAAGATGTGGGTCAGGCCATTCAGTTCTCCTTCCTGTCTTCAACACCATGTCAGCCAAGTGGGTATCCAGATGGGGGCATTTAGTCAAGCAGTTGGATCTTCCAATTAGATGAGCTGATGATCCCTGTCCATCCACTGTCTTGTTTGTCCATCCACTGGCAGTGTCCTCTCCTCATGTCCACACCTTCCTTGCTGTGATATGAGCTGGGAAGGGCAGGAGCCATTTCTTACCTTTTCTCAATCCTCAGTGCCTGGCACATAGTAGGCAAGCTTCATAGTGTTTAAGGGACCAAAGGAAAGAGGAAAGTGAAGAGAAGTCAACACACTTCCATGTGCAGTGTCAACAGGAGAAACACAGACCCTGGCTGATACATTGTGCCATATGCTGCAGGAACTCACCTATGTGTGTGTGTTACCAAGCCAGCCCACATTGCATGGGCTAAAGTATAAGAGGTTATTACTGTTGCCACTTTTCCCAGCTCCCCAAGGGCCAGGTCTTAGGAGCACTGGGAATCCTTTATACAGTGAGCTGATTCTTTTTTAGCACACGTAATAAAAACTGACCAAAGAAGTTACTTTCCTAGCATTCTTTCCAATTCAAGAAACTCTATATCATGAGGCACTTGAGGACTGATGGCTCTTTTATCCTACTCTTGATTAAAAGAGAAAAAAAAAAACAAAACTAACAAAAGTTTTTACAAGGAAGTATTTCAGGTTATGTGGCAAAGCAGCTTGGGCCACTTTTAAACACACACACACACTCACAATGTCCAAGATCAGGGCCATCCTGGTGAGGCTCCAGGGGCTCCAGCCCCTTGCTTTTCAGGAATGGATAAACAAACTGTGGTCTATCCATGCAATGGATTATTACTTGGTCATGAAAAGGAGCAATGCACTAATACATGCTACAGTATGGATAGAACTTGAAACTGTGGTGCCATGTAGAAGAAGTGACACATAGAAGGACACACATGGTATAGCTCCACTTATGTGAAATGTCCAGAACAGGTAAATCTACTGACATAGGAGAATAGTATCAAGAGAAAGAAAGCAGAGGGAGAAACTGGGAGTAGTTACTTAATGGGGATGGGGTGGTTTCTAGGTGATGAAAGTTTTGAAACAAGGTATCAGCGGTGGTGACTGCACAGCATTGTGGAGGTAAGAAGGTCCCCAACTGCTCACTTTATTTAGTCTAGGCTATTAATCCAGGCTGGCCTTGAACTCATGATCCTCCTGCCTCCACTTCCTAAGTGCTGGGATTACAGGCATGTGCTGCCACTCTTGGCTTGATTTGTCTACCTTAAAGAAGTTAATTATTTGAGATGTGAATTTCCCCTTGTTTATGTTTATTACTACTACTACTACTACTATTTCAGTTTTTTGAGACAGAGTCTTACTATGTAGCCCTAGCTAACCTGGAGCTCCCCGTGAAAACTAGGCTGGCCTCGAACTCAAAGATCCACATTCCTCTACCTTTGCCTCCCGATTTCTGGGATTAAAGGTGTACACCACCACACTTGGTCTCTGCCTCAGTTTTGAAACTGCTCTTTAGGAATTCTAGCCCATGTCCAAAGCTGCATGTTCCTGGGTTCATTTTAGCAGGGGCTGTTAAGAGTGGGAAACCGGAAATAACCATATGCCCATCATTTCAAGGTGAGTCACTCAAAATTGCTCATTCCATGGCAGTCATGAAAACAACAGATGCACTAGAAAATGGAACGATTTAGCTGCAAAAAGTTTGCATGTGGGGCTGGAGAAATGGCTCAGCGGTTAAGAGCACTGTCTGCTCTTACAGAGGACCCCGATTCAGTTCCCAGTACCCACATCACAGCTAACAATCACCTGTAACTCCAGATCTAGGGTATCCAATGCCCTCTTTTGGCCTCTGGGGGCACTGCACAACATGGGTGCACATACATACGTGCAGGCAAAACACTCATACATATGAAATAAAAATAAATTAGAAACTGAAATAAATTGCATGTTATATGCCATTAAAATACATGCACAGGTATCCCACATGAAGGACACAGGACAAGTGTGTGCAAAGACAGACACCAAACTGGTGATTTCCTCCAGGTCATGGCTGAGCAAGGAATGCTGGCATGGAAAGAGACTTTTGTTTTCACTGTATCACACTGTGAATTGTGAAAAATTAAAGACTTTGAAAACATGAATATATTTTAAGTAATTTTAAAAGATTTCTTTTTGTTTTTAATTATGTGTGTGCACGCAAATATACACACGAACACACACACACACACACACACACACACACACACACACACAGGTGCCCTCAGAGATCAGAGGTGTCAGATCCCCTGGAGCTGAAATTAAGGTAGTTGTGAGCTTCCCAATGTGGGTGCTGGGAACTGAACTTAGGGCCTCTGCAATACAGTACATGCCCTTAACTGCTGAGCCATCTCTCTAGCCTGGCAAGAATACGTTTTCATTAAGTTATGAGTTACAATAGTGTGTAAGGTGCAGAAGGGAAGTGAGGACAAAAGAAAATGGCCACTGTTCCGGCACTGAATGCTGGCACACTGTGATTCCTGTTACTTCTGGCCTTGTTACTGTTGGTTTGGGTGTTGCCGGTGAACAAGGGCCTCCTGCACATTAGGCAAGTGCTCTAGCACTGATCTGCACCCCAGGTCCTGTTGAATTATTTTTAGACACCACTGTTTGTTAGTTTGTTCTTTTAAGAACTACCAAAAGGGCTGGAGAGATGGCTCAGTGGTTAGGAGCACTGGCTGCTCTTACAGAGGACCCAAGTTCAATCCCCAGCACCCACATGGCAGCTAACAACCATCCATAACTCCAGTTCCAGGGGAATCCAATGCCCTCTTCTGACGTCCACAGGCATTGCACAACACAAGTGCACTTACACACATGCAGGCAATACACCATACACATAAAATAAAAATAACAAATAAAATATTTTTTAAAAAAAGAACTACCAGGGGTGGAGAGATGGCTCAGCGGTTAAGAGCACTGACTGCTCTTGCAGAGGACCCGGGTTCGATTCCCAGCACCAACATGGTGGCTACGAACCGTCCTTAACTCCAGTTCCAGGGGAATACGGAACTCTCTTCTGACCTCTGCGGCATCGCACGACACGGGTGTGCTCACACATATGCAGGCAATACACTCATACGCATTAAAAAAAAAAAAAAAGAAGAACTACCAGCCAGGCGTGGTGGTGCATGCCTGTAGTCCCAGCACTTGGGACACAGAGGCAGGCGGATCTCTGTGAGTTCAAAGCCAGCCTGGTCTACCTAGTGAGCTCCAGGCTAGCTGCAGCTACAGGGAAACCCTGTTTCAAAAAGACCAAATTAAAAAAAAAAAAGAACTATGAAAAAATCCCCTCAAGATCACAAAGGATGCAATTGTAGATGGAGTCAGGTGTTCCTGCACTGTCTCCTCACATCTTGTGTTGGTTCAAGGCCCAGCACCATGCCTTGACACCAGGGGAGCTCACATAGGCCCCAGCTATAGAACTCTTAAAGGTTTTAAAATGTACTGCATTTTCCTGCAGTTTTCAGAATTCAGAATGGAGACGCTGAACATAAAATGTTTATGAGTAAATGGCTGTGCAAGGCGCAAGGGAAAGACTCAGCTAAGCACCTAGACTGAGCACCCAAGGAATGTTTTGTCTCCCTGGTGGAAAATGTTTCTACTCTGAATGATTTGCCAAACTGTCTCAATCCTCAGAATTGTCCTTGTCATAACTGGCTCTGCAGACTGGCCTGAGTTCAAGAGATATCAGTTACTTCCGCTAAATATACTCGCAGGTGTGTAACACCAAGCCTTAAGATGGCTGGGTTTGTTTTCCATGGCTCCTTTCCTAGCATGGCCAGCATCCTCCCCACTGCCACCTCACTCCTTTTACAATGATGGAATTCTCTGAATCTAGAGGAGTAGAATCAAAGGGATGGGTGGACTTCAATGTTTGTATGCTCCAGGCATATGCACTGAACATATCTGTGTGCATATACCACCATGACCCCATGTCAAATATTTGAGGTGGAAGAGAGCTAATTTTTCTCTCTTGTTTTCAATGTATTGTTTTCTCTGAGATCTGAATAAGTAATAAGGAGGCCTTTTGCCATAATTAAAATGAATGTTTCTATATGGAGAAAATGTGACAAATCTCATGGAATACTATTGAACCTGGAAGAAGGAAAACTTATTTATGACAGCACAGAGGGACCTGGAGGGCATTATGTTAAGTGACTAAACCAGATGTAGAGAGACAGATGCCGGGTAATGTTGGTCGACCTCATGGATGCAGAGCGGACTGATGCTGAGTGGGGACCGGGAAGACATTGGCCAAAGAATCCAAGTCTCAATAAGACAGCAGAGAAAGCTTGAGTGAGCTACCCACAGCACGTGCTACAGTTAAGTTCAAAAACTGTAAAGGAGTAGACTGCAAATGTTTTCAGCATGAAAATGGTGAGTAGCTGGAGTGATGGGCTTGTAAATTAGTTTATCATGTATGCAGATATCAAATCCCACATTGTACCTCATAAATGCATACAATTATTATTTGTCAATTACCTGGAAATGTAGCTCAGTTATAGAGTGCTTGTACAGCATGCATAAAACCCTGGCCCTGACTTGGGGGAGGGGGGTTGTATACACTGACTAAGGGAAAGAGTACAGTGTGGCCAGTCTGGATACATTTATAAGCAGACTCTTGTCAAAGTTAAAAAAGAAAAGGGAAAGGCGCAGCCTGTGCTGTTACGTCCTTGTGGAAACACCTGAAATGCCAGGTGCACTTACCTCTCCGCCTGCCTGCCTCCCTGTCTCCAGCTTCCTTCACATATGTTGGCTTTGACTTTGCCAGCTGACTCCAGAAAGGGGACTGGTGACTGGAGTGGATGAACCTCAGGACAGAAGTGAGAAATGACTGGAAAAAGACAGCCTGCTCCGCCACAGTGTCCTTACTCAGCTCCCGAGAAGAAACAGGCTGGGTCCTGGCCCAAGCTTGAACAAGTGCTTTAGAAGCAGATACACCCAGGCAAATGCATTTTTTTAGACAGATTCTCACCATGTAATCCCTGACTGACTTGGAACTTGCTACATAGACCAGGCTGGGCTCCAACTCACAGAGATCTGCCTACCTCTGCCTCCCGAGTGCTGAGATTAAAGGTGTGCACCACCACATCCAGCCCCAAGGAACATTTAAAAAAACAATTTACATCTAATTCTAGTGTCTAATACTTCCTTAGAGGAAAAAGATCTAAAGATTTCTTGCTCCCATTAAAAGGGGCAGGGGGCTTTGGGAGTGTAGATCTGGCCACAATGCTCCCCCTCCTCTGGTAGAGCCATGTTGGTACCATGACAGAGCTGGAAATTTAAATGAGAGTAACTTGCTCATTTGTCCATGGAGCCCTTTTGAAAAGGAGAGCTTTTTTTACTTCATTTGGCTTTATTTTTACATTTATTTACTCATTGTGTGTTTGGGGGCGGGCATGTGCGTCACAGTGCATGTGTGGAGGTCAGAGTGCATTGTGGGAGTCAGTTCTCTCTCCTTCCATCATGGGGGACCTACTGACAGAACTCAGGTCATCAGGTTTACCTGTGGAGCGTCTCACTGGCCCTGGCTTTTGGTTTTGACACAGAGTCTCATTATATAGCCCAGACTGGCCTGGAACTTGTAATCTTCAGATCTGCCTCCTGAGTGCTGCGATTACAGACACATGATGTTGCTGACATTCCTAGCTCAAGAAAAGAGGGCTTTGAATCAGCAAGAACCTGGCTATAAGATTTTTGTCTAGACAGAGAAGCTATAATTAGGGGGAAATCCCAGGGACTGTACCTCCAAAGTTGTGTGTAATATGTGGCCTACTTGCAAAATATTGCAAAAGGAAACTGGCAGATTCCCGGGTCTTCCAAGTCCTGGAGCTACTCCTTCCCTTCTCTACACAAGCTCTGTCTGAGGACAGTTCCGGCTCCAAAACTCACATCGGTGTCAGTCAGGGTTGTGAGTAGCAGAAGGAATGAAACCTAATCAACAGTGGTGTTTAGAAGTGCAGCTCTGGGAGGCCATGAGCAAGGGATAAAGTCACAACCAGGAGCGCATGGTTGAATGCTGTCGTTATAAGGATGACCAGAAGACACACGCATGTACTCTTGTGAGGTCTCTTGCTATGTGATGCCCTGTACCACTTGGGACTCTGCCAGCAAGGAGGCCAATATCAGATTGGGCCCCTCTACCTTGGACCTGGCCTATGAACTGGTTAAGTCCTCAGTAACTTACCAGATCTGCCCCAGCCAGCGAGTGGTGTCATCCCTCCTCAGGCTGCAGGGTGTTTGTTGGAGCAGCCTAAGCTGGGAGATTGGGACACTACCAGTGTGTCTCCTGGGTCTGACTGGGGTGCTGCTGCTGTCTGGAGGGCTCATTAGTCCAGGGGGTGTCAGCCCCTATCAGTCACTGCAGTGTGAGTGCAGGGAGGGAGTACTGCGGGGACTGGACAGCAGCTGCCCCCCCACCACTCTGTCCACCCCAACCAGGGTATCCTTGGGGACCCCTGATCCTGGTCACCTTGGGCGGCTTAGGTCTCGCTCTGCAGGCCTCTAGGTTCACAAGGATGTCCCCGCCCCACCCCATCCCACCTCTGAGGACCCAGGGGTCACTCCTCCTAGGGGTCACTCGGGTCCTCCCACCCCTCCCTGGGGTCTCTGGGGTCCCCCCACCCTCTCCCGGGGTCGTTGGCCTCCCCCTGGCAGTTGGAGCTCCATCCCTAGAAACAAGCGAGTTACAGAACTGTTGCTTCCTCCCCTCAACCAAAACTGAGCCGGAAGCTGGAGGACTAAACAAGGCAGTCTGACCCGAGACTGACTTTTCTGACTTCTAGAAGGTCCCAGGAACTTCGCGACTCAGCCCCCACGCCCACCCTCGCCCCCAAGAAGTCTCTGGCTGCCATCTCCTCCCCGGCTCTCCTGCCTGTGCCCCCAGTGCACTCCAGTACAGAGCCTAAGAGATCACCACAGCAACTTCATATGATCTCAATAAAAACTCTGTGCACAACCTTTACACTAAGCCGCCCAAACGGCACATCTGTTACCTGACAGGAAGCAGTGTCGGAAGTCACTAGCTGTGTGCAAGAAACGCTTGCTGTTTCTCCTTTCCACGTGTACCTGGTCCGACAGAGGTCTCAGGCTTGTCATTTTCAATTATTCGCTAACATTTCCTGGCTGTTCTACCCTGTGTGCAAGGCTAGTTTCCTGGCCATGCGGCCAATGCCTACAGTCCTGTTACCAGTTTGAAATTCTGAGCAGAGCAGGGAATTCCATGCTTGGTTTTGCAGTGGGCCTGCAACTTATGTGTGGGTTCTGCCTGTGTAATCCAGGAGACCCTGGCTTTGAGCCAGGAAAACCCAGTTTTCCTCCCTTATAAATAGGGCAGTGACAGCAACCAAGAAAGCAAATACTATCCACTTGGCCAAGATGAAAAAAAAATTGATGATAAACTGTGTTGGCAAGAGGGAAGGAAAAAGACACTCCATACACTGTAGTTAGTCATTGAGCCTTTGACAATGACAATCTGACAATGTCTTTCCTAATTGAAAATGTTCATTCTCTTTAACTGAATGCTTCCACACACAGGTTTATATTGAATAGATGTACTTCTCTGTTTATTCCAAGAACTATGTGCAAGGTAACTCATTATGGCATCATTTTAAAAAGCAATTGCTTGTAAATGGTCTAAATGAATCTCAATAGGGACTCATTTAATAACACAGATTACCTATGTCATGAAATCCTTTGTTAACCATGGAAGAAATGGGCTGATAAGGAATTATTTCCAGATCTGTGGTAAACTGAAAAAGCAAGGTACAAAATGTCACTCAGAATAACACATTTACATAAAGACATGGGAAGAGTTAAATGCACAGACCAACTCTGGAATCATGGACAAAGAGGGGTCATGATTGTTCAAGGAAGAACAGGGGCCAGTGACGAGAGGTCCACAGATTTCTTACTACAATAGTCATCCGTGTGTGTGTGTGTGTGTGTGTGTGTGTGCGCGCGCGCGCGCGCCAGGGTTTCAATCTGTAGCCCTGACTGGCCTGGGACTTGTTATGAAGACCAGGCTAATCTTGAATTCAGAGATCTGCCTGCTTCTGTTTCCTGTGTGCTGGGGTCAAAGGTGTGCACCTGTGCCGCGCAGCATTAGTCACCTTTTTTGGGGGAGGTTTTGCTTTCCACAGCATCACTTTCTTATGTCACCCCTGGCTCAAAACTAGTAAATGGAGATTCTAGAAACAAACATCTCATAACTTAAAAACTGAACACCCTTCTTTGCACAATCCCATTGCCTCCCACCTGAAATATAATCTTTTCTTGCAGTGTATCCACGTGGCATATGCCCAGCAGTCACTGGCAGCCATCTTGGCTATCACATTAGAGTTTGCGTTTGAGTAAGGCTTAGTTCTCTTAGCAAGGGTGGTGATGCAAGGGTAATCTCAGGATGGGGAAGGACAGGCTCACCCTGATACCCTGTGGAAGTGCTCCTAATAATATAGGGAAAAAACCTTAAGTAGTTGGAGACTTCAGTGCTCTCTGAAGTTTTTGGCATCTGTGTATATGGGGGGTGAGTACTGGCATCTGGAGTATGCACCCCAATGTCCAGTGGAGACTTCTGTACCTAAAATCCCTTTGGGGTATTATAAATTTCCTTTTTCTTTTCCTGTGGTACTTTTCATCAATTCCAAATATTTAGTACTTAAAAATGTAAAACAAAAAACAAAAAACCATGCAGGCAGACTAGCAGGAAGCCAGGCACTCCAAGCGGTCCTGCTCTGAACTCAAGCATCTTGTTTGGAGTAACTGGGACTCAAGAGTCACTTTAGCTTATTTCTGGAGTGCCATATTGTCAAGTTCTGTCCTAAAGGTGATGATTCTTTCTGAATTTAGAGCAAAAGAAAAACCTCTTCATGAAACTGTGTATTTTCTGTGTCTTTGTGTTTTAAAACGAGAACATAAAATGACTGTCCTGACTGACCCCGCCTACTCCCCTGCATGCCCCAGCAGCCAGGAAATTCAGAGAAAAATCTAAGCTCAATTGTGTTAGCCATGTGGACACTATGGTAAATGCTGTTCTGTCCTCTGGACTTGGTTTTCCCTTCTTGTCACATATTCTTTGTTCTGACTTCTCTATATTTTCGCTTTGTTCTGACTCCCCTATTCAGATTGGTTTCATTGTGCATAGGCTAAAATGATATTTAGGATTTCTAATGGTTGTTTCTTCCTCCCTACATGTTCTTGTCCCCTTCCCTTTCCTCCCACTTCACCCTCTTTCAGTCATCAAGACCAGGTGGCATCCTTGCCTGGGGGAAGGGATGTCACTGCAGAAGGATGAGAAAAATCTCATGCATTTCAAAGCCCAAGCCCCAGGGACAAGGGGCCTGAGCAGCAGATTCGAGAAAAGAGGAGGGAGTTAGAAGTGAAGAGCAGAAACACTGCTGGGAGAAGGTGTTTCAGAGGGGCCTGGGCCTTGCTTCCCTGTCAAAGCTCAGGAAACAGAGCAGACCAGAGGCAGAAAGTACACTGTGGTTAGCCTAATGCACCTGAGACCACTACCTAGCACCCCAGGGGGCGCAGGGACTGTTATAAAGTGGCTCCTAGTTGCCCCAGGAGTCTGGAATTGCTCAGAGGGAGTATCTGGAGGGCCTTGGGGTTGAGAATGGGGAACACTTAGCAGCGTCCTTCACCCTTGGCTCAAGACCAAGGTGAGATGGTGGTCATAACCAGATAATGGACAGTGGTGAGGAGAAGCACCTGGTTTACTTTGATGCCTGGTAGGGCTCAGAACTCAGATCAGGTCTCAGAATCCATTATTTGATTGAGACGAACAAGTTACTATGCTCCTCAGAGAAACTGAGTTGCCCTGTAGAGAAATACGTATCTTGAAACCCAATTTGCAAGTGCTGAAACTCCAAACCCCTCGGTGGAGTGGAACCAAATGGACCGCAGAAGCAAATCAAAGAAAGCAGCGAAGAGCCTTATCCTGAAATGAGTAAGTTCTGGAGCCTTCTGTAAGAGGAAGCCCCAGGAAAGACTGTCCCCTTGGGAGCCCTAGCAGCGGTCTCTCTGCTAAGGACAGAATCTCTGCTTGAGACACAGCTAGACCCCTCAGTGGATTGGTCCTCTGACTCACTTTGCTCTGCCTCTGGACCAAATCAGCTGGAGCTAATCCTGCATAGTCTGAGGCCTAGAAGCCTCTGTGCTGCGGAAGAGAAGCCGCGCCAAGGAGGAGGACCCTGGCTGGGAGGAGGAGCTCTGGCTGGTGTCATCCTTAAGTGCTGTTTGGAATAACACTGCTCCTGTCGTGGAAGTTTTTTGCTAGCTGGGCTCCAAAGCTTTTATTTTCCTCTCACTGCTGGAGTCTGCTTTTGTCATCTGTCCCATGTCATCTGCCAGTCTGACCATTCCTTTACCTGTCTTTCAAATGAGCATAAGAATAATTTCTTCGTGGGGGACTGATGCTGAACAGATGTTCACAAAGCCCCCTTAGGATCACCATGACAGGTCCCTCAGTAGGAACAAGATCGTTGTTATGTAATAATTTTTCCTTCTAGCTTTGATTAAAAAATGATACATGCACATCTATGTGCACAAATGTGTCAGTGCTAATGGGGACATGCGTGTTGGAAACGGCTGCACAGATATCCGAAGTAGAAAGATGGTATCCCCAAAAGCAATACCCCTTGGAAAATCACATTACCCAGCAAATGATCGGGAGAAGTCTTCATTTTTAAAAAGCTGAGGTATTCGTGACCTCTGGGTGTCAAACATTTGTGGTGACAAGACCTGTGGCCAGAACAATCAGAGAAACAGCTATGTCTCACCACACCCTCCAGCCTGGCCGTGCGGTAGTCTCTAGTGCCCTCTGCTGTAATTCCAGAGACAAACGCTTCTATAGGGAGCTGTAAATGTTGCTGCAGAGAAGGGAGGGGAGTCATTCTCTGTCCTTACAAGTTTCTACCTTACTTGTTTCACTCAACAAAACATCCTCCAGGATAGCACATCAGGGTGATGAAGTTTGCAACAACTTATTATAGTTTCTATGAAGAAGTAGAGGGAGATGTTTTGTGGTTCCCAGTGCAAAGAAGAGATGAACGTTCAAGAAACTGGAAATGCCGATGGCCATTGTTACTCACTGTATGTGGGCATGACACGATCATGTGGTACTGTGCACATAGGTGACATTATTATATGCCAATTTAAAAATGTTGCCACGTGCACCTGACCCAGGCTCCTGCTTTCAGTGATTTGGGTTGGGAGCAGGAGTGTCCTGTTATAACATTCCATAGATGGAACAGAACAGGAAATGGATCAAACCCTAGGACTGAAATAGCTGGAATCTTCTGGTGACTTCTAAGAAGGGATTGGGGTCATTTTATACAACCCTGCGATACTGTGTTCTGAAAGTTTCGTTCTAAAATTTTCTTTTGTTTTATTTTTTGTCCCTCAAGCAGCAGAATGCTTGGTGGAGAGCTGATGGCGGCTTTATCCCCTCTGCCTGTGACTTTCTGTCACACCTGGGTATGGCTCAAAGATGCAGTGCTCATTTACTCTGTAAGTGAAAAGGATATTTGCCCATTAATTTCAACTCCAGCACTCCAAGCCCCATATAAGGCACGGTTAATATAATCTCACTTCAGATGACACTCGGAGGAGCAAGAAGACAATTTGTGGGGGGAAAGGAATAAGAGGCAGCGCGCATTTACCGGCAATGTTAATATTTACTTGCTGTGCACTTGGTATCTGGGAGATAGGAGAGTCACTAAGTGGGGATTACATCTTCAATTAAGTAGTGGTGGCGGGGGACTCGGTGATGTTTCCCTCTGTGAAAATGCCGAAATCATACTTTAAGGAGAATAATTTTTTTAAAAGCTACAAAAAAATTGAAAGAAAAGCCCTAGGGAAAAAATAGAGGGAACATTTCTGTTTAGGGAATCCTAATATTTTGGCTGAACACATTATGTAAAATTAAATACTATTTTAAACCAAGGAGATAGGATATCTAATTAAGTTTTTGTGGTTGATGAGCTTAGAGAGGATCGTGAATGTTATATCCATTGAACTGAAAGAAGTAGAAAAATTAAATAACGCTGTTCTATAGTGACTTCTAACCAGACATACAAGCAGACTTCCATGTTCCGCCTTCAGTCTGCCCCTCCTTACAGCTCACCAAAGACAAGGAAGATGAAAATGAGGCTACGCAGGGAGCTCCTGAGACTTGAGCGCAGCCCAACGAGTAGGTACCCAGGGTTGTCAATCTCATTTCCAAGCTGTGACCATGGGCTTCAGAGGCCAAAGGACTAGCATCCCAGGTCACCTGGATGCCAGAGGAGAAACATGAAATGAACCAAGTCCCTGACTCTCAGGTGTTCTGGAACTAACTCCTGCCCAGAATGTTCTGTGCAGGAAGGCACTGTGGGAAGCCAAGGCTTCTGTGAGTGCTAAAGGTGAAAGGCTCTATGGAGTTACAGACTTTCAGTGGGAGATGTGCAGAAACCAGGAATGTAAGCTCAGTTTAAGAAGAATGATGACTTTTAAGGTTAATGATCACATGAATGCATTTTTCCTCACTTTAAACAATAACTTCTAAAGAAATGAGCATGGGCCAGGTCTGCTGGGGCTTCCCTGCTGTCTCAGCTACTTAGAAGGCTGAGTGAGACAAGAGGATCACTCTGTCCACCAGTTCAAGGCTAGCCTGGGCAAATGTGTAGACTCCATCTCATAAAGAAAAAGAAAGGAAGGAAAGAAGGAAGGAAGGAAGGAAGGAAGGAAGGAAGGAAGGAAGGAAGGAAGGAAGGGCAGATTACTCTGTGACTTTTCAGTGAGAGATTTTTTTTCTTTCATTTTTAAGTTTTTTTGAGACAGAGTCTCCTAGGCCCCAGCTGGCCTGGAACTCGCTACGTAGACCAGGCCAAACTTGATCTCACAGAGATCTACCTTCCTCTGCCTACTGAGTGCTGACATTAAAGGTTTGTGCCACCACACCTGGCACGATGTTTAAAATCTTATCTTGAACAGCAAACTGAGTAAAACTGAAATACCTCTACACGCCAGAAGGACAAAGACAAATGCTAAGTATTCTGACCACATTTTATTGACTCTTCCCATTAAACAAACTGTACAAGAAGTAAAAAAAACCCACCTCACTCACTGTATAAAACTTTTAAATAGCGCTGTCTGTTTGCTCCTTAGCTCCCGGCATAAAATAAAGAGGGCCATATTTTATACTTGAGGGAAAGGAGAAAAAAGAAATCTCAGGACATTCTTCATATAGAATTGAAAGAAATTTGGTCAGAGGCTTCTTTGGAATTAGAATATTCAAATTAGAATTTGGAAATAAGAAAGTATTTTAAATAATAAAAAAATGAGGAATGAGCTTCAAGAAGTTGTTCCTCCATGATTGGTTTTTCTTCAAAATTGCTGTGGTAGGTGTTAAAAATAGATCGTCAGGGTGGAGCAAGTGCTTCTTACAGGCACTTGAGCACACAAAATCAGGATTCTAGAAATTCCACTCGTTTAACAAATTGCACCATTAAAAGTCATAATAGGTCTAAAAGCCATTCTTGAAAGAACTTACTAAGTAATTTGACCTACATAATCGTCTTGTTAAATTCACTTGATATCATGAGACAGTTAGTGAAATATGCATAGTACATTATATTAAAGAGAAAAGTACCCTTCAATTGGTATCTGATGTGCACTTTGCAAACGTAGCTATTAGTTGTCTATAAAACTCCTAGATATGATATGATTCAATTTGATTACCATTAGATCATTTTACTTTGTAACATATAGGGGGAGGACATTACAGGTCTGCTATTGCTTACTAGGAAATATTTAACGAAGAATGTTTTATTTATTAGCATAAAGAGACACAGTGGATTACTGGGTGGTTAAAGTGATGATACAGCTGCTGCACTTGTCAAAACTATAGCTCTAATTCAATAGCAAGGCGACAGTCTCTGAGTTGATCTGTGCTTCAGCAAAGTGGCTCTGAAAACAGGGCATCACCTTCTTAAAAGGATCTTCACAAATTTCTGTAATTGCACATTATCCAAAACAAACAGCAACAGCAGCAAATGCAGAGTGATTTCTCAATCAGGAGCTTGCTTTCTATCTGTAGGAGCCCCTGTATTTTATTTTTTATATTTCTAACATTCCAAATCAATAATGGATAATGATATTTAACATGTCTAATCTTCACAGGCAACACAATTTTTTTTAAGCAGAGAAAAGAGATTTAAACAACGTAGCACATGGGAAAAGGAACTGATAAAGGGATCCAGCATTGGAAAGTCCATCTTCGGGTCACTGACTTGATCTTTAGGTTCAAGTGAAGGAAGAACTGGGACCTGGGCAAGAGGCTTGCATAATTAAATCATTGGTCAAAGAGAGGCACAGTGGTTTTCTAAGAAGCAAAACTGAGTTGCCAAGAGGCAGAGGCAGGAAGATTGAGCATTTGGGGCCAGACAGGGGAACTTGACTCCCCAAACACCCCAAATCAGAACAAAAATTAAAAAGGAAAATTGAGAAGAGAATTCAATAAAGCAATGAAGGAAAGAACGAGCCCTTTCTGAGTTGCTCAGACAGTGCTGTTTCATAAATACCACAGGCTATTCCATTTAATACATAAAGCTGAAAACCGACACAAAGAAACTTATTTATTTTATTTATTATTTTTATTCTATGTGTATGAGTGTATTGTCTGCATGCGTGTGCGCACACCCATGTCATGCAATGCCGCGGAGGTCAGAAGAGGGTTTCGGATCCCCTGGAACTGGAGTTAAGGACAGCTTGCAGCCACCACGTGGGTGCTGGGAATCGAACCCAGGTCCTCTGCAAGAGCAGTCAGTGCTCCCAACTGATGAGCCATCTCTCCAGCCCCAAGAAACTTATTTTTTAAAATGTTGAATTGCACGTGTTTATTATCTCATCTTTCGTGTTTCTTTGGTTCATGCCAATTAAATTCTATAGGTAGTCTGCATTATCGGAACCATTTCATTTCTGTTAGGACATGAAATTTGCTGGTATCGCTTGTTAATGAAAACATTTAGTGCATTTAAACTGTCCATATTTTATCTATTTTTAGCTCTTAGAAGAGAATATTTGACGAGAGTTTTAGTTTGCTTACAGTTATATATAAAATGTCTCTCCTATAAAACACCAGCTTGTTGCTAGTTTTATAAAATCATGAACTACAAGTAAGAAATCATCAATTTGCCCGTTAGTATTTGTTACTGTATTATTTGTTTCAGAATAAAAAGTTAGTGATCTTTCAAGGTAAAGTATTATAGATTCCAATTTATTTTAAGCTCCAAGCCAGGATATGCTACAGAACCTTTCTCCATTACTTTAATGTAAACTGAAACCCGGCAGCTGGTCCGTAAACTTTTGTGGGCTTAGGAGGCGGTTAGCGTCACAGCGCCCTCTGCTGCTACCTCCTGAGTTGATCGCTCTTTGCAACAGAACGCCACTCGGAGACAAACCCTTCTTTCCAGGTCAGGGTCAGGTTGTCAGTTTTTAGGGTTGAGAACCAAATGCTGATAGTGAGTCCAATTCAAAGGCAACTTGGGGATCCTCGTTCACTGACTGAACCCCAGGACTCTTCTTCCCACCTTCTTCTCTCCTGGTTGCCTGTGTCCAGCTTGTTAGACATTTAATAGGCCATTTACATTGAGGGCTTTCAAATCTGACCTCTTGATTTCGTCATCCCCAGCCCTCTCAGCCTAACTCCAGATTCCCTGGTCTCCATGAATGGATCACTTCCCACTCAGTTTGTTCCCCAAACCTAGGAGCTGTGAGTTCCCTTTTTAGTGTGACATGTTGAGATCCTTCATAAGTACTTATGGAATGAGTAAAGAAACAGGAATCAGAAACCTCAGCGTCGCCATGGAAAACGGGAAATGCTAATGAGAAAGAGAATAACACCAGCTTGCTTCCTGCAGTGGGTAGTCCTGCATGGAGAGAGGCCGGTGCGTCCCCTTAGCAGGACAGATCCCTTTTTATTCCTTGGCTCTATCAGAAAGGGCAGAGAACAGAGGACCCGATTTTAATTTCTCAGGTACAATTCCATTCTCTCCCGACTCTCTGACATGGATGCTAGTTATAGCTCCCTGCATCAGAGCAGGATTGCCAACCCATTCCCCAATCTGCATCTGCAGGCCATCTCTGGATGCCATCCACTACATTAGAAAGGGCATCTGGGCCACAATGAGGGTCTTCTAGTAGCACTCACTGGAGGCAGTATCTTCTATTCTTGGAGATTCTAATCCTTATCCATTAAACATCCTAATAAAAAAAATACCATAAGCAGGGCTAGAGAGACAGCTCAGCAGTTACAAGTGTACTGCTCTTACAGGGGACCTGGGTTCAGTTTCCAGCACCCAAGACAGGCAGTTCAAAATTGTCTGTAACTCCAGCTCCAGGGGATCTGATGCCTCTGGCCCATACAGGCACCTGTACTCACATGCACATAGCCACACACACATGCACACATAATTGTGTTTAGTTTTGGTCTAACTGCTCTGGCAAGGACTATATTGAACAGAAGAGAGAAAAGCCTGCAGTGTCTGGTCTCTACCAATCATGGGGTTAGCTGTGGACTCTGAAGGTAAGGTCTTCACTATGTTGAGGTGAAGAATTCCTTTTATGCTTAGTTTGTTGTGAGTACATTTTTTTAAAAAAAAAAGATTTGTGTTTTTTGGGTTTTTTAAATTTTTTTATTATTTTTATTTTATGAGTGTATTGCCTACATGTATGTGAGTGAACCTGTGTCATGTAATGCCACGAAGGTCAGAAGAGGGCTTCAGATTCCCCTGGAACTGGAGTTATGGACAGTTCATAGCTACCATGTGGGTGCTGGGAATCAAACCCAGGTCCTCTGCAAGAGCAGTCAGTGCTCTTAACTGCTGAGCCATCTCTCCAGCCTGTTAGTACATATTTTTAATTCATAAATGGATACTGACTTTTGTTAAATTCTTTTTCTGTGTCTATTAAGGTGTTAGTATGATTTTTATCTTTCATTCTGTTAAGGCATCATATTAAATTGATTTGTTTGCATATGTTGAAACTATTTTTTGTATTTCAGAGATAAATCTTATTTGGCCATGATATGAAGACTCTTTCACATTTTGTTGAATTTGGCTTGTTAATATTTTATTTAGAATTATCAAAATATTTTATTTATTTTTTATGTGTATCTGTGTATTGCCTGCATGTATGTAAGTACACTTATGTCCTGCAGTGTCCTTGGAGGGCAGAAGAGGGTATTGGATACCCTGGAAATGAAGTTATGGACAGTTGTTAGCTGCCATGTGGGTGCTGGGATTCGAACCTAGGTCTTCTGCAAGAACAGCCAGTGCTCTTAACCACTGAGCCATTTCTCCAGCTCTTGTTTAGAAATTCTGCATCTCCATTAACAAAGATGTTGGCTTGTACTTTTCTTTCCTCATTGTATTTTTGTCATTGGTCAGGCTGATCTTGGCCTTATAAAATGAGTTTGGAAGTGTTGCTGTTTTTATTATGTTTTGGAAGCATTCAATGGGGATTGATATTCATCCTTTGAATGTTCAGCAGAATTCACCTGGTCCTCAGTCTTTCGTATTGGGAGATTTTTGGCCAGTGATTCACTTGGTTTGTTCAGGCATTCTATTTCTTTTTGATGAGGAAAGTATTCACTTAATTTAGTTATCAAATGTATTGACACATAATTATTCACGACAGTCTGTCATGATTTCTTTACTCCTGAGGCATTCACTGTAGTGCCTCGTCTTTCATTTCTGAGAACATCTGCTTAAGTCTTCTTTTTTTCTGTTAGGGTTTATCAATTTTATTTTAAAACCTAAACTCTTAATCACATTGATTTTTTTTCTGTTCTCTATTTGATTTGTTTCTACTCAAACCTCAACAATTTCCTTTCTCCTGCTAACTTTGGGCTTAATTTGTTCTTATATATGTATGTATATATGAATGTGTGTGTGTGTGTGTGTGTGTGTATACAAGTTCATGAGTATGCATGCATGTGGAAGCAAGTTGGGCAGCGTCCTCAATCCCTTATCACTTTGTTTTCTGAGACTGTCTCTCACTGAACCTGGAGTTAACCAATCACCTATGCTGGCTAGCCAGGAAGTACTAAGGATCTGTCTTGTCTATCTCTGCCTCCCCAACATTAGAGTTACAGACATGCAGCATAGCTCCCAGCTTTTACATGGATGCTGGGGATCTGCACTCAGGTCTTCATGGTTGCATGACAGGCACTCTACCAACTGAGCCATCTCCTTATCCGGTTTGGTCTTATTTTCTAGTTCTTTGAGGTGTGATGTTAGTTTGTTTGGGATCGTTCCTCCTTTTTTTGTTTATTTTATTATTTTTATTTTATGTGTATGAGTGTATTACTTGCATGTAGGTAGGTGTACCCATGTCATGAGGTGCCAGCAGAGGTCAGAAGAGGGTGTCAAAGTCCCTGGAACTGGAGTTACAGATGGTAACTAGCTGTCTGTGGGTGCTGGGAATGGAACCTGGGTCCTCTGCAAGAGCAATCACTGCTCTTAACTACTGAGTCATCCCTCCAGCCCCCCTTTCCTCTTTTTTTTTTTTTTTTTTTAAATATTTTGCTGTTTCCCTGGGCCTGCACAACTTGCAGGCCTCTCTCCAAGGTAAGTTGATCTTGATCGCACCCTCCACGCCTTGACTCCCCCAGCCTCATTCACCCTCCCATCACCCCCTCATCCACCCATGTCTCCTTCTAGCCTGGGTCCTGCCCCATTCCTTGTTTTGGCACCCCAAACACCAGGGGAACCACCACTGCTTCCTGATCCTTTGCATCCAGACCAACCCAGTTCCTTCTGGGGTCCCCAGAAGCCCTCTGTGCCTGGTCCCACCCTCACCTCCCTCTGCTTCCCTGGTCTGCACAGCCCGCCAGCCTCTTGCCTGGACACCTGGGCTGACGTTTCCTCTTCCTCATCCTTTGCATGCAGACCAACCCAGTTCCTCAGTGCAGTTCCCAGGAGCCCTTGGGGCCTCTTCCCACCCCGTCTCCCTTTGCATCTATGGGTGGCACTGTCACCAGATGCCCTAGACCAGCATCTTTCCTGGGCCTGGCTCCCAGGCAAATCCAACCCCAAAATTCCTGAGGCCAAAATCTTTTCTGGAGGGATCCAGCCCTTAGGAGAAAGCCTGAGAGCATCTGATCCTCATCTGACTTGGGCCTCTGTGGGAACTCCTGAAGACAAAAGCAAGCTGGCCACTCCAATATAAAATCAAAAGAGAGAACCGAAGCTTAGAGGAACCAGCTTTTCATGCCCCAAAAGTAAACCACAAAGACACATAAAGTTCACAAAAA
>NW_008353596.1:1471564-1471777 GCF_000622305.1 Nannospalax galili
TCTGCAAGAAACCCATCTCACTTTCAAGGACAGACACTATCTTAAAGTGAAAGGATAGAAAAAAAAATACCAAGCAAATGGTACTAAGAAAAGGAAGGCATTGCAATTCTAATATCTGACAAAATAGACTTTAAACTAAAAGTAATCAGAAGAGATAAAGAGGGCCACTTCATTCTGATCAAAGGAACAATAAACCAAGAAGATACTACAATC
>NW_008353596.1:1472242-1473169 GCF_000622305.1 Nannospalax galili
AATTAAGAAAGAAATAAAAGTATTCCTGGAATTAAATGAAAAGGACAATACAACACAACAAAACCACTGGGACACGCCGAAAGCTGTCCTTAGAGGGAAATTTATAGCTCTAAATGCCCACATCAAAAAAATCAGAAAGAACACAAATAAATGACTTAACACTGCAACTCAACACACTTGAAAAGCAACAACAAATGAATCCCAGACCCAGCAGGCAAGAAGAAATAACAACAATCAGGGAAGAAATTAACGAAATCAAAACAAAGAAAACAATACAAAGAATCAACAAATCCAAGAGGTGGTTCTTTGAAAAGATAAACAAGATGACAGACCGCTCACCCATTTAACCAAAAGAAAGAAAGAGCACCTCTAAATCAATAAAATCAGAGATTAAAGGGGAAACATCACAACAGACACCAGAAAGATACAGAACATTATAAGGGAATACTTTAAAAACCTATATGCTACTAAATTTGAAAACATAAAAGAAATGGATGGATATCGAAAGGCATTGGAACCACCAAAACGAAACCAAGAAGAGATTAACAGCTTAAACAGACCCATATCACAAAAAGAAATCGAAACAGTAATACAAATCTCCCGACTAAAAAGCCCAGTACCATATGGATTTACAGCAGAATTCTATCAGACATTTAAAGAAAATCTGCATCCAATACTACTTAATTTATTCAAAAAAATAGAAATGGAGGGAAAACTTCCAAATTCCTTCTATGAAGCCAGCATCACTCTCATACCAAAGCCTGGTAAAGACACAACCAAAAAAGAAAACTATAGACCCATATCCTTAATGAACATAGATGCAAAAATTCTCAATAAAATACTGGCAAACCGCATACAGACACACATCAAAAGGATCATCCACCATGATCAAGCTGGCTTTATTCCAGAGATGCAGGGATGGTTCAA
>NW_008353596.1:1473335-1475862 GCF_000622305.1 Nannospalax galili
ACAAGGCTGCCCACTATCTCCACTTCTCTTTAACATAGTGCTTGAAACTCTTGCAAGAGCAAAAAGACAAGAGCAGGAAATTAAGGAGTAATAATTGGAAAAGAAGAGATCAAATGTCTAAACCGGACATCAATTGCTCAGGAAACAAGGGCAAGAATTAACAGATGGGACCTCATTAAACTGAAAAACTTCTGTACATCAAAGGAGGCAACAAGGTAAATGAACAGAAAACCCACAGAATGGGAGAAAATCTTCACCAGCGACACATCTGACAGAGGTTTAATATCCAGAATATGTCATGAATTAAAAAAACAGAGAATCAAGACAAGAAGTCACCCAATTAAAAGATGGGCTAAGAAGCTGAACAGAGTTCTCAAAGAAGAAGTAAAGATGGCTAAGAAGCATCTTAAAAGATGTTCAACATCACTAATAATTAGGAAAATGCAAATTAAAACCACTTTAAGATTTCATCTTACCCCAGTCAGACTGGCTAAGATCAAGAGAACAAATGATACCAAATGTTGGAGAGAGTGTGGGGAAAAGGGAACACTCATCCTGCTGGTGGGGCTGCAAACTTGTTCAACCCCTATGGAAAGCAGTGTGGAAAGCTCTTTAAAAACTACAAATGAACCTACCACTTGACTCAGTTATAGTACACCTTGGCATATACCCAACGAACTCATCCTATTGCAGACACTTGTATATCCATGTTTGTTGCTGCTCTTTTCACAATAGCTAAGAGATGGCAGCAACCTAAGTGTCCCTCAATTGATGAGTGGATAATGAAAATGTGGTTCATTTATAAGATGGTGTTTTATTCAGCAGTAAAGAAAGATGAAATCATGAAATTTGCAGTTAAATGATGGAACTAGAAACTGTTATACTAAGTGAAGTAACACAGACTCAGAAAAAAAATCGACATGTTCTCCCTCATATGCAGATCCTAGAACCAAACCCTGATAAGTGAGTATGTATCCAGACATAACTACAGGAACCAGGATAATGGAAAGGAAACAGGGAGGTAAAGGAAAAGAAAGAACCTGAAAGAGAAGAACAGTAGGAAACAGGCCTTAATAAGGGAGGTATGGATAAATATTTGGTTAGTTTAATGGAGGGGGGAGGGAAGGGTATACAAGGAACCTAGGGGATAAAGGGAAAGAAGGAGCTCAAGAGAGGTAGGACCACAGGAGAGGGGTATTAGTAAGGGAGAAAGGGGGGTAATGGGGGCACCTTAATTGGAGAAATCATGATGGAAGGGTGAGACAATGCGAGAGACAAATAATGCCTAGCTAGTTTTAAAAACCAGAGGGAACCATATTACTCCAACAACCTACTGACAAATTATACATAGCAGATCAAGAAATATATGTCTAGGTAAGGTTTATCTGAGAACAATTGGCCACTGCCCAAGATTTATCTACATGACACACAGTAATTAAAAGTACCAGACTGGTGGAACTAACCTTCTTGGATGTTTAACAGATGTATTTTGAAGCCTATAATAATTTGGTCAGAGGGATATAAAGGATAATTTTTGCTCCTTGCCCTCCTAAGTCGACTAGTTCCAGGGGATGATGAGCATCTCTCAAAATGTCTTGTAATTGAGTCACCTGTCCTCTTGATCAAGGAGGCCAAGGAGACCGCACGAGATGGACTTGAACCAGTGTCCAGTCTACAAAGAGGAGGGTCAATATAGAGGAATCATTTCCTCCATGCTTCCAAGTGAAGCCAACCATGGTCGAGCAGGACCTTTGACTTATCATCACATAGGTGGAACTGGTAAAAGAAAGGAACCAGGGGCTCCTCCCAAGCCCATGTGACCCCTGAGGAACAGATCCTCAAATGACCTTAAGAGTAAAAATAAATTGGTTTATCTGGGACAACTGTATGGCCTTAAACACCCAAAAGGAAAGTATAATCAAAGATTAAAGAGGCCAATATAATTTTAAGAGTCCTTATGCGTAGCTAAAGGCTACATAACAAGCAACAATGCCAGATAGGAGATACCTTCTTTTGAGTTGTTGGCCAGGGTGGCCCAAGGGACTCCCAGACAGTAACCCAGCATAGAACTGGGAAAATGAACAGCAGCCCCGAATCTTATCTAAAGGAATATTGACAACTGATTGCTGCTAGATGAGGAACAACTGTCCTGCCTAAAACAAAGACCTCTAGATAGGCTGACTAGATTCCCCAATGGACAAGTAGTGGGGAATGGCCAGGGGTGCTGACAACGCAGACAGTAGCAGGGATATCAGAGTATAAGGGCTCTAGTGGGAGAGGGAGGGTATGGGAGGGTGCCATCTGGGAAGTGGGTGTGTAGTTGAATAAGATGGTTTGGGATGTTCTGTGGGATATACACACAGGCACACAGGAAAAAAAATCAACAAATTTTTAAAAGTGTATTATATTTGAGGAGGAAGCATGGAAATTTACGTCATGTTAATTAGTAGAGGTGATAAACATTACCATTGAAATCTACCCGATGACTTTATAGACATACACAGGCACCAAGGATCCAAGTGCAACC
>NW_008353596.1:1476333-1504776 GCF_000622305.1 Nannospalax galili
AATTTTATGTCTTATAGGATTTATACTGAGTTCAATATTGTATAACTGTATTAATTCAACTGTGAACCTAAAAATTTACAGCCACTTTTGAAAGAGATGTATCCTTGTTCTGGAATGTGTTACTGAATATGTTAAAGCTGTAATGAAATGCTGCTTCTAATCATGTGGTTATTAAATTTAAAAAATTAAAAATAGATTAAAGACAAACAAAACAAAAAGAACTATGCAAGGGTAATAGAAACAAGATAAAAACCAAGGGCTGTGGCTGTAGCTCAGAGGTAGAGTGTTTATTGAGCAAGCACAGGCTCTGGGTTCAATCCCCAGTACCAATAAACAAAATAAATAAATTTTAGAGTCCTGACCATTAAAAAATATTTTATTTATTATTTTTATTTTATGTGTATATGTGTATTGTCTTCATGTAGGTAAGTGCACCCATGTCGTGCAATGCCCTAGGAGGACAGGAGAGGTTGTCAGATCCCCTGGAACTGGAGTTACGGGCAGTTGTTAGCTGCCATGTGAGTGCTGGGATTCAAACCTGGGTCTTCTGCAAGAACAGTTGGTGTTCTTAACCACTGAGCCATCTCTCCAGCCCCTCTTTCCTCCTTTTTAACATGAGAATTCATTGTTGACTTTTCTCTTAGTACAGATTTCACGGCATTTAAATAGATTTTTTTGTTTTTTGTTTTTGTTTGTTTGTTTTGACAGGGTCTCTTTAGTCCTAGCCCACCTGGAAGTCACTATGTGAACCTGGCTGGCCTCAGTCTCACAGAGAGATCCACCTGCCTCTGCTTCCTGAGGGCTGGGATGCTAGAATTAAAGGTGCATGCCACTACACCTGGCACAACTGGATTTCCCTTTTTTAGAACACTTTTAGGTTCAAAGCAAAGTTAAGCAGAAACTACAGGGGAATGCCTATGTTCTGGCCTCTACAATGTACAACCTCCTGCAGTAGAGGGGTACATCTGTTACAGCTGGCACCTTCACCAACATAGTTGTCATCTACGTCCACATGTTACACTAAGGTTCTCTCTTGGAATTTCACAAGTCTATGGGTTTTGATAAATGTACAGTGTCATGTATCCACTGCCATAATATCATAAGCAATAATTTACTCTAAATTCCCTCCTATTCATTCTTCTTTAAACATGTTTATTACATCTGTTTTGTGACTGTGTATGTATGTGTGTGTAACTCAAAGGACAACTTGAGGGAGTCAGTTTTCTCCTTCTACTATGTAGGCTCATTTAACTCAGGTGGCGTGCACCTTTACTCCATGAACTATCTGGTTGGTCCTTCATCCCTCTTTTACTCCCCATCCTGGAAATTACTAATCTTTAAATTTTGATGTATTTAATCTCTTCTCTTTATATGTGTTTATTTTAATATATTACAAACTGGGTCTATACTATGTATGTATTTTAAATTTTTATTTGGGGGTTGGAGAACTGGCTCAGTAGTTAAGAGCACTGGCTGCTCTTCCAGAGGATCTAGGTTCATTTCCTAGTACCCACATGACAGCTAACAACCATCTGTAACTCTGGTTCCAGGGTATCTGAAGCCCTCTTCTGACCTCCTTGGACACTGCACCAGATGGGTGCACTTACATACATGAAGACAAAATACTCATAAAATAAAAATTAAAAAGTAACATTTAAATTCCTTTTTTAAGCTTTTAACACTTTATGTTATAGACTATTTCAAACATACATAAAAAAGCAGAAAAATAAGTACAATGAATTCATATGTGCCCAGCACTTGGCTTTAATAATTACCACCATTCTGTCAATTGTACTTTATTAACCTCCCTCTGCCCTTCTTTGTGAAGCATCAGGTCATTGGATTCATAATACTAAAACATGCATGTATGTAGACATCATGAGTACCTCCCACATCATTGAACATAGTTGGAATGTAATTCTTGGCAGCTATCAAATACTGTCACTGTCTGCATGTGTGGCAACCTTTGGGTACATCTTTGATTAGTTTCTTAGGAGACAGGTCTAGTAATTGCATGATACAGATAAAGCAGCATCATTGAAGTTGTATCAATTTGTACTCTAACCAGTGGGATAAGAAGATAACAGAACCCATTCTCAGTGGAGGCAGATTTCTTATGCTATTAGGAAGTGTGCTGGGAATTACCCAGTTGAGGTTACCACCTGGAAAGAGGGACCCTCAACTGGGGAATTTCTTTTATTGGATTGGCCTTGTGGCCATGTCTGTAGGGCATTTTCTTGCTTGTTGAGTGATGTGGGAGGGCCCAGCCCACTGTGGGTGGTGGCACCCCAAGACAGGTGATCCTGTGTTGTAAAAGAAAGAACGCTGAACATGGGCCAGAGAAGCAAGCCAGTAAGCCACGTTCCTCCATGGTCTGTGCTCCAGGTTCCTGCCCTGATTTCCTGCTTTGGTTTCCCTCAGTGATGATCTGTGACCTGGGAGATGAGATAAAATAAATCCTTTCCTCCCCAAGTTGGTTTTGGTCAGTGAAACGAAGACAAGAAATTGTTAGATTTGGAGGACTTGATCAAACTTCCCAGAATAGAACCCAGGAACATAAATGCGTTCATTAACAGACCCCCTCTGCTCCCTTCTGGAAGCCTCTCTGCCTCGTTTGCTAGTGGAAACAGAAGAATCAACAGAATCACAGCTTCTGATTTCTAATTCCAATTTTTTTCTTCCAAATTTCATCTGGACACATTGCAAGATGGAAAATATATGATCTGAAAAACTAGCTATCAAGGAGTCCAGGGCATAGAGTTTCACTTATGAACTTTTACAGTTCATAAGCAGTAAGGCATGATACAAAGAGATTGGGAAGGACCTAAGTGTGCCCCTCTGCAGTATCTGCCACAGTCTGTCCTTAACAGTGCAGCATCCCTATATAAGACAAGTCAACATATTTTCCAAACAAAAATAAACCCCAACAGAGTCTCCTACAGACCCACATCTCATACAAACAAATTGAGCTTGTCCCACAAAAGGGACCTAGGACTGGAAGTTGGGAACAAAAATTGAGTGTGAAGCAAGGAAGAATGAGGACAATCTGGGACCTATGAAGACACTGGAATACACATCTCTTTTTCAAAGCCTCCACCCTTGATGCCCTGGGTGACCTACAGAAGAAGCTGGTGCCCTTTGCCACCGTGCTGCATATGCTTCTGAACTAGGAATCAGAGAAGCTGAAGGAGAACATCCAGAGGGGAGGAAGCAGCTGTCAAAGCACAAGACTAACAGAGTTGTAACAATGCCTTCAGCCTTACAACGACCCTTAGCCTTTCAATGGCCTTCAGTCTTACAACGACCTTCAGCCTTGATGACTGCCATTACTTTTTGAAAAATATTTTATTATTATTTTTAAAATGTGTATGTGTATATTGCCTGCATGTATGTAAGTACACCCATGTTGCACAATGCCTATGGAGGACAGAAGAGGGTGTCAGAGCCCCTAGAACTGGAGTTATGAACATGGTTGTTAACCATCATGTGGGTGCTGGGATTTGAACCTAGGTCTTCTGCAACAACAGCCAATGCTCTTAACTGCTGAGCCATCTCTCCAGTACCCCCAAAAGATATATTTTTGATAATACATCAAAAGTGTGGTCCATATTTTAAAAAATGATACATAGGGGCTGGAGAGATGGCTCAGCAGCTAATGAGTATGGCTGCTCTTGCAGAGAACTTGGGTTCAGTTTCCAGCACCTACAGGGTGGCTAACAATGGTCTGTAACTCCAGTTCCAGGAGATCCAACACCTTCCTCTCGTCTCTGCCGGCACTGCATGATGGGTGAGTGAATTTATGTACCTGTAGGCAAACTTAAAATAAAAAAGGTAAAAAATAAAAATAAACAAGTGATACCTACATCTGTATCAAAATTAAAAGGTGAGACCACACTTGGTGGCACAGGTCTGTAGTGCCAGTACTCAGGAGGCAGAGGCAGGAGGATCCAGGCAAGTTTAAGTCCAGCCTGATCTCAGTAGAGAAGTCTAGGCTTGTTAGAGCTACAAATCAAAGCCCTGTCTCAAAAAAACCAGAACCCCCCCCCCAAAAAAAAACCCTGCTGTCTTTCAGTCTTGTTAAGAAAATGAAATGACAAGTTCCAGGCTCGGAGAAAATATTTACAGACCAAGAAACGATAAAGGACTTGCATCCAGAATATAGAAAGCCTTACCAAAAGTTAGTAAGAGGGAGGAAATAACTTAGGGCTGGGAGTTGTAGTTAGAAGAACATATGCCCAATATTTAAGAAATAAAATGGCAGTGGAAGGGCAAAAAACTTGAACAGGCCCTTTGCCTAAGAAGATAATGTGCTGGAGAGAGGGTTCAGCGATTGGGAGCACTGGCTGCTCTTGCAGAAGACCCTAGTTAGATGCCCAGCATCCACATGGCAATTGTCCCTTACTTCAGGTTCAAAGATCTGACAGCCTTTTCTGACCTCTGTGGGCACTGCACGACATAGATACACTTATATACATACAGACAATACACTCATACACATAAATAAAAATTAAAAAAATATTTTTAAAGAAGATATACGGGAAGCTGGGGAGATGGATCTGTGGGTAAGAGCACTTGCTGTGCAAGCATGAGGACCTGAGTTTGAATTCCCAGCACCAAAGTAAAAAGCCTACATGCACCTGTAACCCCAGCACTGTGTGTGTGTATGGCGGTTGGTTAGAGTCAGAGGGCTCTCTGGGGCTTACTGGCTGTCAGCCTAGTTCCAGGTTCAGTGAGAGACCCCGAATCAAGAAAATAAGGCAGAGGGTGACAGAAAAGGACACCAAAAGTCTTCTTTGGGCTATACATATGTACACATGCCTCTCCACTTTTTAAAAAAGAAGATATTAATAAATGGATGGTGAACATGCATATTGAAAAGAGGCTCACCAGAATTAGCCATTAGGGAAATTCGAATTAAAATCATAAGATGTCTCTACACACTCATTAGAATTTCCAAAATTAAAAAGTATTGGCAAGGATGTGCAGGAACTGTTCTCAGACACGGTTGGTTGCAGGACAAAGTGGTTAACTTTCCAAAATAGTTTGGCAGTTTCCTAAAAAGTTAAACGTATATTTTCCAGATGACTTAGCCTTCCTGGCTCATATATTTATCCCTGATAAGTCAGAGCATATGCCTACATATGGACATTATCTATACCTATACATAAAAGCTTTAGGGGAGAAAGATTACCTTTTCCATTTATTTTATATTGACAAAAATATGTCATGTATGCCATGTTTTGAAATATGTGTGCTCTGTGGAATGACCTATTAAATGTTAATAGAGGCATTTCTTCACGATTTTTTTGTTTGCTTTTAAGACAGGGTTTCACTATATAGTTCTCGCTGGTCTGGAATTCTCTATGTAGACCAGAGTGGCCTCCAATTCAACAGAGATCCCCTTGCCTCTTTTCCCTGAGTGCTGGGATTAATGGCATGCACCACTGCATGCCTGGCTTCTTCATATATTTTTGGAGAGGCATAATGTGAAATACAGTTGGACAGTTGTCCCATGGTATCCACAAGAGATTAGTTTCAGAAGCATGCCATCCTAATATACCCAAATCTGCAGCTGGAAAGGTATCTATAAAATAACATGCTACATTTACATGATGACACCTGTTGAAAATGGTATTATCATAAGGTTCTATTTTTATGTTTAAAACCTTCCTCACATGCTAAAAACTAAGAATTAAAACCTGTAATTAAAAAAGAGTAAATATGCTCCTTGGATGGAATATTACAGAACTCCTACTCAGTGGGTCTCAGTGTATTTGACAGGTAGGAATGTTGGAGAGAAGCGAGCGGCGTGGATGGAGAGCACGAGCGGATGGATGAGGCACCGAGGCACAGATGGAATTCTCAGCAGGATACAGATTTATTTCGCACGGGGCACCTTTCCCTTGGGGAAGGGAAAGATGTCAGCGAAGGGAAAGATGTCAGGGAAGGGAAGGGAAGGGAAAGATATCAGGGAAAGATGTCCGCCCACGGGTTGTGAGCTGGGACTTTATATATGTGGGCTTTAGGGTGTGGAAGGGGGGAATGTTCGGGGGAGAGATCAGGGAGTGGGAAGCAGGAAAAGCCTGGCTCAGTCTGCCAGGTAGGATTAGTGTGTGGAAGTAAATCTGCTTATCTTATCTTTGGAGGTCAGAGGAAAGGCAGGCTGCTTCTCAGCAGAGTTTGTTCTTCTTGACCTCAAAGGTCAAGGTGCTTATCAGCTAAGTTCCCTTTTCCGGGCTCCAAAGTCTGTAGGTCCCTGTTGGGGAGGGGGGAAGCTGCTGCTATTTGGAACCCTAACAGTATTGTACTGTGGAAAGAAAGCTAAGCCACATGAAGTGAGAGCAAATTGGAAGAGATTATGTAGAATGTGACTCTATTCACATAGAGACTAAAATGACCATTTACATATATGTACATTTGCAGGTTCCTGCCCTTTTACTGTTTTTTTTTTTTTCATGTCTTTAGGCTGAGACTCCAAGGCAAGCCCTCAGGGAACATTTTTTTCAGTTTTCCAAACGACAAGCATGAACATGTACTAATTATAGAAATCAACGGGACCCTTTGTGCTGTTTCAGGGCATGCACACCCTGTGCAATCACCTCCCACCTTTCCTCTGCTCTGACCACCCTCCCCTTTCTCCCTTTCCTTCAACACTCTTTCCAGTGCCTAAAAATTCCTTTTCTACTTTCTGGTTGTCTTTTTTCAAGTTCCTACATATGAGAGAAAACATGAAATGCCTGTCTATGTCTGACTTATTGTGTTTAACAGGATGTTATCTAATTCTATCCATTTTCCTGAAACTGGCAGGATTTCATTCTTCTTTATAGTTGAATAGTCCATATATATATCTATATACATATATGTCAGATAAGAAACATTACATACATATATATATGTATATGTAATGTTTTCTTTACTCATCTGATTCCAATAAACATGGATACACAGGTATCTCATTACCTGCCAACTTCAGTTCCTTTAAATATATACCCGAGAGCTGGGAGTGGTAGCATATGCATTTAATCCCAGTACCCAGGAGGCAGAGGCAGGCAGCTTTTTGTGAGACGGAAGGCAGCCTGGTCTACATAGTGAGTTCCAGGCCAGCTAAGGCTACAAGGACACCCTGTCTCAAAAACAAAGAAACTGAAAAGTAAATAATAGAAGCAAGTTGAACAAATACAAAAGCTTCCATCTATGTATTTCTTTGTACACACACACACACACACACACACACACACACACAAGGATACCTGCACAATCATTCATGGTGGTTAGCCCTAGGGAATGGGAATGGAGCACTGGAAAGAGGTGTACTTTCACCTCAGTTTGCATAGGCCTGTTAACTGCAATGAAAGACAGTAAACATTCACTTAAGGTTTGTTAAATCTCAAAAACAAGGTTCTTTAGCACTTTAAAAATATCTATTTCACGTGTATCAGTGTTCTACCTGCATGTGCGTAAGTGCACCACATGAGTGCCTGTCTGAGGAGGCCAGAAGATGTTGGCTTCCCTGGAACTGGAATTACAGTTGGTTGTGAACCAAATCTGGGTCTTCTGCAAGAGCAGCCAGTGTGCTCTGAACCACTGAGCAGTTTCTCCAGCACCAGCACAGTTTTTGTTGTTGTTTTGAATCCCTTGATTCCATGAGCTCATTGTCAGCCAAGGTGCCCGAAATGTTAATACAACAAATATGTTTACATTAGCAATGGCTCCCAAATGGTTTAGGCACTGCAGAGCTACATTCCTATAATGATTCAGAATCTAAAAAGAAATTACCAAATAGTTCCAACTTTTACTTGCACTGGACTCAAACAACATTCATGAGGTGAAGAGGGAAGCAGCACTAGGCCCTGTTCAAAAATCGACACGGATTTTTTTTTTTTTTCCAAATTTAGGATTTTGTCAATAAGGTGTATTATATCTGATCATCTCCATTATATTACATCTGGAGAGACAGTTGGGCCATTTTTAACACTATTTTTATTCCTCACAATTATTTATATATTTAATATACATATTTTTTAAATTTTATGTGTGAGTGTACTGCCTGTATATATGTGAGTGAACTCATGTCGTGCAATGCCTGAGAGGTCATAAGAGGGTATCGGATTCCCCCGGAACTGCAGTTAAGGTCCGTTTGTAGCTGTCATGTGAGTGCTGTGAACCAAACCCGGGTCCTCTGTAAGGGCAGTCAATGCTCTTAACCACTGAACCATCTCTCCAGAGCCCCTCACAATAATTCTTAATTTTGCTTGGTATGCTGAGGTTAAAAAAAAAAAAAAGGTTATTAGCATTGCTGTTATAAAGCAACAGGGCTGAGGGCCTGCAGGAGACCTGTGTGTCAGGATGTAGTTTAAAATGCTAATTCCCAGATTCCAATGAAGGCCCATGCATTTCCTAAAAGTCACATGCCTTCATGTGGAATGACAAAGATGAACTGTACTGTCTCCTTTTCTGCACATCCTTCGGCTATTGGAACGATGCTCCTTGGAGACTGACTCAGTCCCTCTTGGTCCTCCAAATGATCTTTCGATGAGCACTTCGACTTTAGAGTTGCATCCTCAGAAATGAGCTATACAAACATGGCCGAGTAAGCGGCAAGTAGCAATATTTTTTCACTGTACAAATAACCCCTAGTCCACTCGGTCTCTGAAGCCTTAACTTTGGGGAAACGACTAACTGGGACCAAGCCTTCAAGCAGATCAAATCCTGGGGTGATTATGCCTTTTTGGAGGCCTGTAGGGCACCAGAAAAATCGAGAAAAGAGTAGCCGGTTTTCTGGCTCCCGTCCCACCCGCGAATCTCCACGTCCAGCACACTGAAGAATCGATGTCGCCATCTTCCAGGGTGGGCTGCGTAGGCTGCTGGTCGCGCGCCCGCCAGCGAAGACGTGGAAGGCGGCGAGCACGCTACAAAGGGAAAGCACGCCTGCGCTCGGGCGACCGCGGCAGAGGGGTGAGGCCAAGGAACGCGAGCGCGCGTGCGCAGTACGAGCCCGCCAAGTACCTGAAGGCGTTGGGGGTGAGGTAGCAAGGCATCGGGTCGAAGAGCGCTTGCGCAAGAGCGCGACTGTGCGAGAAATGGGGCGGAGCACAGCACGCTTACGAGGACGGGAGTAGAGAAGCTCTCGCGAGATCTTCAAAGGCCATATATAGGTGCGGCGAGCCCCCGTCCTTTCCCTGGCGAGATTCCGTCCTGTGCGTCTGTTGTGAGGGGCTGTAGTCAGTTATCTCCTTCCGGACTCTCTCACGGCGAAGTGAGAGCCTTTGCCTCATGGAAGACTCGATGGACATGGACATGAGCCCTCTGAGGCCCCAGAACTATCTTTTCGGTTAGCGGCCTGGGTGGGAGGGATGAACTGGGGCCTGGAGGTGGGGGGGGGCGGAGGCCAGCCGAGGCCTGGACCGTGGAGAAGACGGCGCGGGTTTAGGCCCAAGCTGGGGGAGGCCCTGGAAGCCGTCCTGCAGACTCCGGGAGCGGGAAGCCGGGGCCTGGGGGTCCGGGCTGGACGGTACCGAGTGTCGCGGGTGCTGAGGGAGGGCGGCCGCGGCTGCGATGGTGGCTGTGGTGGCGGCCGGCCCTGTGGGGCGGCTGGGCATATGGAGAGGCTTCTCGGTATGTGGGAGTGTGCAGGGCTCGGTTCCCAGGCTGCCGCTTGTTAGTTCCGGGTTACCCGAGAGGGTGTGTAGTGTGGTGCCACAAGTGGGTCGCCTTGCTGAGAGCAGGAGGGTCGAGTCTGCTCCACGTTGGGTCCTCTTCAGGCTCGGGCTCTGCCGCCCACTCGCATCCCGAGGGCCTCGGCTAGGGAGGCCCGAGAAGGCGCGGCCCCCTTGGCTGCTACCGCCGGGAGCACGTGGTTGCCACGTGGTTGGGGGTAGGGAGGGGGTGTGGGCTCTACATCCGGGCTCCCGGCCCACCGGTGTGGTCTCAAACCAGAGCCTGGGTTGAGGTGGCTGGGTTGAGTGTTTGGCGCTCAGTACTGAGTGAAGTGGCCGGTAGGCAGCGCGAGGGCTCTTAAAGGTCTTTGTTCAGCGCCTACCACGTTCACCGTGATGGGAGGGATTTTAGAGCCCGGTTTTCTCACTGGGAGGTGGAGTCACCCCCACGAGGTAGGTAGTGACTTGAATGTTAGGAGGTGCTGCTAAATCTTAAGCGATGGCCCCGGGCCCGGGAGTGGAGGCTACTTAACCACCTGCAGTGCTCGCAGATTGAGCGTTCAGATTGTAGCTTGACCTGAGCTTGGGGATCTACTCAGACTTCACACGGTGTTACAGTTGGAAAGAGTCTGACTTTGGATTTTCAATGCCCCAAGTTTTATCTTGGTTAACCATGCTGAGAGCTATACCGGTAACTCTGGAATGGTCACTACATTTTTAAAGACTTAAAGTTCTGATAGTATTTAAAACAAATATTTTCAGTCATGGAATAGGAGTGCACACTAAACCGGGAGACTTTATACCTAGTTGTTCTGGGTAGTTTAACTTTTACCTATTCTGTAGGAAAGATCCCATGGGTCTGTCATAAATAATTTTCAGGCCTTCCAGAATGGGAGTATTGGCTTCTGTAACAAACTTGGGTGTTTTGATGGATTTGTAGTTTTATAAGCTGTCCCTGAACTGGTGGTGTCCATTCTCGTTTGTAGTACTCACTTGCTTGAGTTTAGCATCATCAGCTAAGCTTTTTAAAGCAATGGGGAGGGAATATTGTACTAGGTTTGCTTTCAGCTATTACATCCGGCAGCTCTAGTTTGAAGTCATTGAGTGTGGGCTGCAGAATGGTGTCTCTTTGTAATTGAAGGAAATATTAGGAGGAAATAGAACTTAGTATTTTATAGTTTTTCCAGGAGAGATTGATTTAGGGAGAGCTTTCTGTAACTAATGCACAAGTTGGTCATTTTGCTTATGGTTAAGTTTTGATATTCTCCTTGCTAGATTTGCTTTTTCTTTTTACAGGCTGTGAACTAAAGGCTGACAAAGACTATCACTTTAAGGTGGATAATGATGAAAATGAACACCAGCTATCATTAAGAACGGTATTTATATTTTTGAAGTAAACTACTTTGCCTTTCTTGATTTCAGCCTCCCTTTTCTTTTGCTTCCTTAACTGCTGGTAAGATAGTATTTTTACAACTGAGTATGATATATACCTCATTTGTATATCGATAACAGAACTGGTCATCTTTGTCACTTAATCTTGCAAAGCAGTCCCATCTTTTTAAACTTTTAAAATTTATTGTTTGTATTTTATGTGTATGTGTGTATTGTCTGCATTGTAGGTAAGTGCACCCGTGTCGTGCAATGCCCTTGGAGATCAGAAGAAGCTGTTGGATCCCCTGGGACTGGAGTTACAGTTGTTAGCTGGCATGTGGGTGTTGGGATTCGAACCTGGGTCTTCTGCGAGAACAACCAGTGTTCTTAACTGCTAAGCTCTTCTCTCCAGCCCCAGCAGTCACATTTTCCGTCAGTTGCATTATGAAGCTTTACAGGGCAGTGATCTTTGTCTTCCACAGAGCCTTATTAACAGAACCCAACGCTCAGCCTTATCAGTTGCCAAGTTGATCTTACAGGTCCCTACTGAGTGCATTTTTACACATTTCTCAAGTTTACTAAATATGAGAACATCCACTGATAGATACAAGGCTTAGTTTTAAAGCAGGTTTTGAGGGGTGATCATAACACTGGTACTTGAAGTACTTTTTCTTTTTTTTGTTCACAGGTCAGTTTAGGAGCTGGTGCAAAAGATGAGTTACACATTGTTGAAGCAGAGGCAATGAATTATGAAGGCAGTCCAATTAAAGTAACACTGGCAACTTTGAAAATGTCTGTACAACCAACAGTAAGTATGCCTTTAAGCTTGGATTGTTTGCATCTTTGTTTCTTGAGATAGTGTCTCCCTGTAGGTCCAGAATGTGCATCAGGCAGGCCTCAATATCAGATCCACCTATTTCTGCTAGGTGTGTACCATTACTTTCTTACAGTTCTTTTTAATTTAAAATATTTTTGAGCAAGTGGCTAACTCTTGATTCTGTTCCTTCTCTGAGTAGGTTCATTGATTTGATTGTATAGCTTTGCCAGTAATCTGTTTCTTCACAATGTTTAATAAAAATTTTTCACTTTTAGGTTTCCCTTGGGGGATTTGAAATTACACCACCTGTTGTCTTAAGGTTGAAGTGTGGTTCAGGGCCTGTACATATTAGTGGACAGCACTTAGTAGGTATGCTTTTTTTAATACTACGGCATTTACTGTGTTGGTTAGTTTTCAGTTCGGACTGA
Organism: Nannospalax galili; assembly: GCF_000622305.1. Classification (NCBI taxonomy): domain Eukaryota; kingdom Metazoa; phylum Chordata; class Mammalia; order Rodentia; family Spalacidae; genus Nannospalax; species Nannospalax galili. The sequence goes on from NW_008353596.1 coordinate 1,488,606, forward strand.
CTTTTCCTTAATATTTTCTCCTGGATTTATTTGTGATTGTGTTGAGGGGTGTATGGCATGCCTGCATGTGGAAATCTGACACCTTGCCAGAGTGTGTTGCCCATGTAGGATCCTTGGGATCAAACATGGATTGGCAGCAAGGGCTTTTTAATCTATTAAACTATCTCCCTAGTGACCCCCCCCCCACCACCAATTTGGATTTTCTAAGCATGTTTTAGCTCTAGTTGTATTGAAATGTTATGAGAATCTGGCTGTTTATATCTTGAAAGGCCTGGTTTGTTTCTAAAACATCAGTGACCATTAGCTTAGAATCCTACAGTTAGTTGTCTGGTCCCCATTTGCTGTTTTTAATAGAATTAATCTTTTTAAAAAATACTCTTACATGTATGGGAGTATTGCCTGCTTGAATGTGCACCCCATATCATGCAATGCCCACTGAAGTCAGAAGAGTGTTGGATTCCTTGGAACTTTTAGCCTCTGTGTGGGTGCTGGGTTAAACAAGAGTACTAATAATTTTTTGAGTTGTTAGAATTTTATAGTGTTTTTTTTTTTTTTTTTTACTTCAGCTGTGGAGGAAGATGCAGAGTCAGAAGATGAAGAGGAGGAGGATGTAAAACTCTTAAGTATATCTGGAAAGCGGTCTGCCCCTGGAGGTGGTAGCAAGGTTCCACAGGTAGAGATGAGTTATGTTTCTAGCCTTCAGTTTGGTTATACAGCTAGACTCCTGCTCATGAGGATATATTTTCCTTTAAGAAAAAAGTAAAACTTGCTGATGAAGATGATGAGGATGAAGATGAAGATGAGGATGAGGATGAAGAGTAAGTACCATGCTCCTAGAAACTTGACATGATATACATTTCAAAGGGTTTTAGAAAAAAATTGATTTTTGTCAGTTCTGTAATTGATACCATAAATGATCAGTGGTGATGGAAACTTTAGTGAATGTATTTTTGTACCTATGAAGAATTTGGCCTATGATTCTTAATTTCCTTACTCAAAATGCAACATTGCTCTTTCTTGGGAATTTAGAATTTTGGAAATAAGATCTGATAGACATCGCATACCTGTAATCCCCAGCACTTGGGGTCGGAGACAGGTGGATGGATATCTTGAGTTTAAGGCCAGTTAGGGCTACAGGGGAGACCCTGTCTCAAAGATGAAAAAAATTTTGATGTTAAGCTATGTCAAAAAACAGCTACATGTGTACTGTGGAGTTATGTTAATATGTAAGTTATACAATATAAGTATCTAATACCTTGTATTGTCTAGTTTTCTCCCAAATACTGAAAATGGTAAAGTATTTATTGAAAACATCTGAGATAAAAGTATGGAGTTCACGCCAGCCTGGTCTGCATAGTTCCAGGACAGCTGGGGCTACAGGGAGATCCTGTCAAAAAAAAAAAGTACAAAGACTTGAGAAAATATGTACTAAATTGCAAATCTATTAGGGTTTGAATTCTTAAAATTTGAAAATTCTTTACATAAAAAGCTTAGAACCAGTGTTTTCAGTGCTCTTACTCTAAGATTATTTGCCATTAATAAGAAAATAAACATACCCAGAGGAATGGCAAACAGGCATGACTGATTATAGTGTGATAATACTAAATTATAGTTAACGTTTGTGTCTTAATAGCATAGCTGAACATTGAGGAGATGAAGAGCTGTCCCTTGCAGGAAAGCAAAACTTTGACACTGGTCTTGATTGGTATCCACAGTCTTGGGGTTTGGAATTACAGAAGGATGGATGGTGTGCACAATGTACAGTAAGGGACAGTTAATAAATAGGTTCCTTGAGGTAAACAAATTTAAAAGTAGTTTCACTACTGAGATGGTAATTGCACAGCATAGACTTTGAATGAAAGTGACAAGGTGAGTTAAGTTGTTAAATTGGACATCTAAGCCATGTTCCAGAAGTCCTGGAGCTCAACAAGATAAAAGAGAAATCAATAATAAGTGTTCATAGAGTGGAAAGTGGATGATAAGGGATTAGTTGACTATTAATGTAGAAAAGTTACACTTAACTGTAAGACAAAGTAAATGGAAAATGTGTGGCTCTCTTAAATACTTGTGTTTACATGTCTTTCTGCATATGAATTCATGGATCAGAAATACTACGTGTGTATTAAACATACTTTCTTTTCTCTTAGTGGTTTACAGTAAATTTAGGGGGAGATATGGCAAAAGTGTATGAGTAGATAGGAGTGGAAGAGAATAACACATTCTTAACTTAAAAAAATATTGCATGTTTTGCCTGCAGAGGCCAAAAAAGGGTGTTGGATCCCCTGGAACTGTAATTAAAGATGCTGTAGATGGCATGTGAGTGTTGGGAGTTAACAACTTTCTGTCTTGCAGTATATCACAAAAATTTTGATCAATGACACAGCATATACAATGGTCCCATAAGGTTATATTGCCCGATGACATGACCATCTTAGTATGCTGCCTTGGTCAGAGGGATGAAATCACTTAAGAGCATGTTCCTCAGAATGAATAATTTGTAGGTGATGTACCTTATTAACATACAATGTATTTAAAATTTGTTAAGAGAATGTCCTGAAAGATAAAGCTATTGTAAGACAGCAGTTTTACAAAAATTATCTTATTTCTGGTGTGGAGAAAGCACTTCTCAGGATTGGGTTCTAAGGCCACAGTCAACACTTTAACAAAAAGCAGCCACAAAAGTGGCTGGAGGGAAGGCTCAGCACTATCTCTTGAGCACTATCTTGCAGAGTACATGGATTCTATCACCAGTAACCCACATGGCTTGTGATACCAGTCTATAACTCCAGTGTCAGGTGATGTGACACCCCCATCAGGTCTCCATAGGCATTGTGTGCATGTAGTGCACTTAAGTGCAGGGAAAACACCCATACATTTGAGAAAAAAAATCTAAAATCACCACAAAAGAATTGGATTTATATTGGACTTTATCGTCGTGGTATCCTAATGACAGAATTAGCCCCACTACTGGAGTTATCTGTGCTATTGGATTTAATAAAAATAGTGTTGAAAATAAGTTGTGGCCAGTACGTTGAGTTTGAGGATTAAATTGAAATCTGAATTTTTTGGTTGTTTGGAGGCGGGGTCTCCCTGTAGCTTCAGCTGGCCTGGAACGATGTAGCCCAAGCTGACCTTGAACTCAAAAGATATGCGCCTGCTTCTGCCTCCTGAGTGCTGGGATAAAAGGCATGCGTGCGTCATCACGCCCAGCAAATCTGAATAGTTTTAATTTTTAATGTATGTTTAAGTGGTCTTCAGTAATTTGATTCTCTTGGGAGAAGCATTCCATTTAAAATATAAAATAGGCCTGAAGAACATTTTATATCTTCCTCTTGAAAAGAATTATAAGAAAGTACCGTGTGGATCCAGATCGAAATCTCAGGTCTAGAATATAAAAGTGAAAATCAGCAGCATCCTTTTTCATGGATCTTAACCCTCAAGTTGTTGGAAATTGGATTGTTCTGTTAATTGCGATCTGGCAGCTTAATTCCAATGGCACATGTTTAGGAGTGCCAGTAAGCCTCCCTGCCAAGTAGTGCGTACATATATTTGAATGAGAGAAATACATAAGCAGAAGGAAGAGGAGTTTGACAGATTCAAGAGAAACATAGTCCATGGTGGTAGAAGCATAAAATTTACTGGTTGTGCAGTCATTCCTGAGTTTAAAAAAACGATTTCATCACTTCTAAAAGGTAATATCCTGTAGTTTAATCACCTCTCCATGTTCCTTAAGTTCTAGCATGTAGATGATGCTTTATTGAGTTTGCCGGGTTATCAAGGGTTGCTTTATTTTGGATGTTAGAAACATGTATAAAATTGATAGTGTAGTGTCTAGCCTTTTTTTTTTGAGTCATAGTTGATCTGGAATTCACTATGTAGATCAGGCTGGCCTCCTGCCTCCCAAGTGCTGGGACTAAAGACATGTGCCATCATGCCTGTCATGTGACTTTCTGTTGTGCATAGAATTTATTTGGTACACCTATTACAATAAATTGACCCAAAACAGTTCATATAGTTAGCCACCTGCACTCTGTCTGAAATGATGGACAGGTTGAGCATTCTTAATCTGAAAGTCCAAAATTTTAAAAGGCTTTTAGAACCAAAACCTTCAGAGTGCTAACATAACTTGGAAAACAGAAAGTTCCAGACCCAGTGGCAGGTCACAGGCAAATGTGAGTGCACTAAATTAAATTTGTCGGGTGTGGGGCACATGCTTTTAATCCTAGCACTCGGGGGCAGAGGCAGGTGGAACTCTTGAGTTCGAGGCCATCCTGGTTTACATGGTGTGTTCCAGGCCAGCTGGAACTACAGGGAGACCCTGTCTCAAAAAGACCTCTAAATAAAAATAAATAAATATATCTTCAGGTTATGTATATAAGGTTTACAGAGATTTCCCCAAGATATTTCACTGTGTATATGCAAATCTGAAATTTGGGAAAAACAAACGTTTCTGGTCTCGGGTATTTCAGATAAGATACTCAACATGTATTCACCAGGTTATTTTCTAGGGTTAGAGAAAAAGTCATGATTTCTCAGTATTACTGAATCCTTTTGTCATGAAATAAATTTAATAATTAGAGCATTCATCCATTCATCAGAAAGTAGCAACATTGCATTGTTAATGTGTTGTTTATACAGAAAACTCGGAAGACTTGACAATATCAGTGAATGAAAACTCTTAGGAAAACCCCCATTTGCCCTTTCCAGGCTCCTTTTCTTGGAAATGAAATTAACTTGTTATATATCAATCTTTATACACAATTTTACACATCTTGGCATTTAAAGCATTCTTCACAGTTTTATAATATATTCCTGCTTTGAAAGGCAAAGCAAATGTAAAATATGAATGCAAGGAAACCAATCACTGGCCTTGATACTTTTTATTAAAGAGTCTCAGTAATTTAATACTATTTTCACTTCTGAATGAAGCATGTAGGCTTGAACTTGTGCTTTTTCAAGAAGTACCTCTTTGGAATTGTACAACTGCACTTTTCATTGAGTGCTAAATAACTGGTTCTACAAAACAATAAAAACCTTAAACTCTAGGGGCTGGAGAGATGGCTCAGCAGTTAAGAGTACTGACTGCTCTTGCAGAGAACCTGGGTTCTATTCCCAGCACCCACCCACATGGCAGCTACGAGCCATCCTTAACTCCATTGCACAACACTAGTGCACTCACAAACATTCAGGCTGAACCATCTTTATCAGCGGTATCCAGTACTTCTGATTATGTCTACCTACCTCTTGAAGACTGCCATTGTGTGAAGTAAACTAATCAGACTTTGAGTTGTGACATGTGTTTTTCTGGAAACATTCCTTACTAGGTTCTTGATTTTGCAAACATTTTGTCCAAGTCTGACTTTGTTCTTGTTACCGTAGCAATTATGTAAAAGTTAAATTTTCAAGAAGCTCCATTTCTTTTAGTTTTGGGTTTGGTGTCAAAACTTGGAAGCTGGTCAAATCCATTATCAGGAAATTTGCTCCTAAGCCTTACTATTTGAGATCAACAGAGTCATTGAACATTATCTTGTGCAGATATTTTTCTAGTTCAGGTTCCTTGAGCTTGAATTTTTTAGAATCAGTTTCTACAAATAAGTTACGATGCTACTAAATCATTAACATAGGAAGTGGTTCCATTTTAACAGCATAAACTTGAGAAGCTGATTACTATGAGCGTTAACTGTAAATTTAAATAAACCTGCATTTCTCAGCCTTTAGTAATGAAGCTACAATTCTGTTTGATTTTTTTTTTTAAGTCTGATAACCAAGCCAAACTGCAGTATTTATATTTATCCTTTTGTTGAGTGGCTAACTGGTTACTCCTAAGGCTGAATGAATAATGGTGCTTATATGTACATGTTAAGTTGTGAACAGTGTTGCAGTGAATGAACATAGCTAAAATCCAGCTTGACTAAAAACGTGAATGTTCTAAATAACCCGTTTTATTTATAGTGATGATGATGATGATTTTGATGATGAGGAAACAGAAGAAAAAGCTCCAGTGAAGAAAGTGAGTACATTATGTTGTCAAAAAAAGGAACCGCAACAGAATTGAGTTTATCTGTGCTAGTAGTAAAAACTGTCTTACAAGATAATCAACTACTGAGATTTGGTCCTAAGATAGAATTGACTGAAAATTTTATTAAGTTAGAAATGTATCCCCCAATGTTTATGTGACCTACAATTTGTTGCTTTTCTTATGGTGGTTTGGGGCTGGAGTTTGATTATCTGGAGATGCAGTACTGATCAAAGTAATCTCTTAATTGCAGTCTATCCGAGATACTCCAGCCAAAAATGCACAAAAATCAAACCAGAATGGAAAAGACTTGAAACCATCAACACCAAGATCAAAAGTAAGTAGCAACAAATATGGAAAACAAACTTCATTGAAGTCCTTAGGAAAAATTGAGGAAATTCTTTGGAAAGATATATAGTTTGCTCACAATTTAATGGGTGTTTTGGAGAATTTAACCCTGGCTGCATATTTAGAATGTAATTCTTAAGACCTTTAAAATTTTTTCCTAGGGTCAAGAATCTTTCAAAAAACAGGAAAAAACTCCCAAAACGCCAAAAGGACCTAGTTCTGTAGAAGACATTAAAGCAAAAATGCAAGCAAGTATAGAAAAAGTAAGTGGATTGATCTTTTGCCACGTTTCAAATTGTACTTCTGTGGGTTTGGATAAGTGGTTTTCACTGTTTGAAAAGGGATTTATAAGAAGGTTAATGCATACTCTTTCACATTCTGATCTGACAACACCGGCTGCGCTGGTTCTTTAGCAGAACCACCAGAGGGCGTTTTGAGTCTTCAATAAAATTGAAAACAGCTGGAAAAGGGAGGAGAGTCTGGCTGCATGAAAATGTACTTGATGCAAAAACTAAGCATTTTCTGGCAAAATTTTGAATCATTTCTACCTGCCTTTTACCTGTCAGTACATTTGGTGCATTTGGTAGTAACTTGAATTAGTGTATATCAGGTTTGCATCTAATTTTAAATACAATTACTAGAACATAAGGATTTATGTACCTCTGTTTAACCACTTGGCTGGGACTAAAACTTCATGACAAAATAATCAGTTAACATGAAGAATAGCAGATTTTCTCAATTGTGACTCCAAGATCCCAGTTATTAGGGATCAATGGGATAGTGAGGAAAAATTGTCCATTTCCTGTGTCCTGTAGGCCTCTACATGGCTTCAGGGGATTCCTTTGTGCACCCAGGAGTGGATTAGAAAATTTAACATTTCGGTGATAGTGTATCTATTTGACTTTTTCACACTGAACTTTTCTGCCTTCCTATTGGCACTGATTTATTTAATCCCTTGCATACAATGCTAAATGATGCCCCTCCCCCCATTTTAATATGGTCCTATCTCCTTGGTTTAATTGCAGGCGCATTGAACAGTCCTGGGCACTACTGGTAAATTAAGCCCAAAGATGGGGAAAGAGGAAAAGGAGAAACAAATATAGTCCATACTGAGTACCATCAACAATCCAGACTGAAGTCTTCTATTTTAATCTCAATCCCCTTTCCTGATTGCCACCCATACCCCCTTGCAGGCTGGAAGCACTCTTGATGTCCTAAAGCAGTTTTCTTTGACTTCTGTGATTCAGTGAACTCCTTTCTACTACTTGTTACATATACCTCATCTTTGAACATGTTTTAATTATCTTTGTATCTCCTTAGCCACTCAATAAATATTTGAATGAATGAAATAAGGATGTTATGTGACAATAATTTAATGGAAATTACTGTAGTTTTTTCTAGGTGATGGAGGCAATTAAGTATCTTAGTACTTAGACCTGGTTCTGGCATAGTTCCTTTGGCATTTGGAAGCCTTTCTAATCTTGGTGATCAGGAGGCAAGAAAAAAACTAAAATTTAGTCAAAATAAAAATGGTGCACTTGATAGACAAAATGAGTGATAAGTCTATACTGGTAAATTTTAAGGTGGTGGTAATTGTAATGTCTCAAGATTCTTAGGTATTGTTGATATTGTTTATATTCTTTGCCTATCTTCATAATTAAATAAATGCCAAATTTGAGTTACAGTTAGTAAAGTATAGCTGCTATTAGTCTTATCCCTATTTATACCTCCTGGATTGGTTCTCAGATTAGTAGTGTTATCCTAGGCTTTTGGTAAATACAAAATGTTCTTTAAACAGGTTGGATTACTTGACATGGCCTCAAGTGGGGCCACATACAATATACATGTATATGTGCGTTGACTTTGGTTTTGGGTGGTAGAACTGACTTGTATTAGATGGATAGGCATCCAGTTGCCATGTTTACATGCTTGTAGAATAGTCCTCACCTTAAAATTTTTTTTTTTTTTTTTTTGTGAAACTGAGTCTTGTAGCCAAGCTGGCCTTGATTTGATCTCAGAGATCTGCCTGCCTTTGCTCTGTTTTACTTACTAGTATTTTTGGTCTTGTTGAGACTGGGTCTCCCGCTAGTCTCAGCTAGCTGTCCTGGAACTCCTGGAACTATATAGACCAGTCTGGCCTTGAACTCAACATAGATCCTCCTGCCTCTACCTCCCAGGTGTTGCTATTAAAGACATTTGCCACCACAGCTGGTGACATTTGAGGTTTTTAATGAAAAAGTTGGGCAAGTTATGAACTACATGTAACAGCATGCAAGGAATTTCCTAATGGTATCTCTCAAAACTATTTCCATTCTTGGCTTTTAATGATGTTTTTTTCCTTAATAGGGTGGTTCTCTTCCCAAAGTGGAAGCCAAGTTCATCAATTATGTGAAGAATTGCTTCCGAATGACTGACCAGGAGGTAACTAAATTTTCTGGGGACATAACCAAATCCAACATTTTTATTAGGATTTGATTATGAATCTCTTCACTACTAAGTCTTAAGTTTGCTGGCTCCTTTTAAAAAGGTCCTAGCCACAGGCAATATTTACATACATGGAAACTCAAAAAGAATTTAATTGGGAGACAGAAGATGACTTTTAATCATTCTCTACCCCAGCTTTTAAATAGTTTAAATGATCTCTTGGCTATTTTGAACTTAGTTTTACAAAAGCTCAAGTTTGTTTGCTAAGGAAACAATGGAGTTTGCCTTGCTCCATTCGGCTGCTTCAGGCAGTCTGATACTTGCTTTCTTGGGACCTTTGTTACCAGGCCCAGTTGAAAGCCTATTTTCAAGCACCAGGGTGAAATCCCTGTAGTAGTAAATGGTGAATGTTAGTTTATAGCTTGGTTTAGTGTTAAAAGGCCAAGTGGAACATAGCCAATAAGTACTAAATTTTATAAACAAATTCTGGAAAATTGAAGAAATGCAGATTAGGGAAATAGAATTAAAGATCAATTTAAATACATCTCATTTATTTTTGAAAAGAGCTGATGAAGAATAACACTTCTATATTTTCATTTGCTGACCAGCAATTGCTGATCTCTAGGCTGAGTTTGAGGCAACATTGGTTAGACTGGCTCTATTCTTCACCCCCCTTTACTTTATTCCTTAAGCTGTTCAATAACACTAGTATAATAAACCTCATACTATGATCAGAAGTTCAAATGTAAATTACCTTGGAATTAGTTATCTAGAGCAAACTTTGTTGATTGAATGAAAAATTAACTGAAGAAATTTATTGGCTTCTGAGAAAAGTTAAAAACCTTTTAACTAGTTTTTTCCCCTTCGTTTCAGGCTATTCAAGATCTCTGGCAGTGGAGGAAGTCTCTCTAAGAAAATAGTTCAGACTGTTTGAAAATACTCTGTCGTCTTACTTCGTTTCTGTAACAGTTGATACCTGGTTGTTCTTTTTATAATGCAAAGTGAGAACTTCCCCTACCGTGTTTGATAAATGTTGTCCAGGATTCATTGCCAAGAATGTGTTGTCTAAAATGCCTGTTTAGTTTCTAAGGATGGAACTCCACCCTTTACTTGGTTTTAAGTATGTATGGAATGTTATGATAGGCTGTAGTAATGGTGGTCAGACATGGAAATGGTGGGGAGACAAATATACATGTGAAATAAACTCAGTATTTTAATAAAGTAGCACTGTTTCTATTTACTTTTAACTGTTTCATACTTTGAAGTTAAAATTGTCATTGTTCTCATTCCAGCCCCCTTCTAAACTGACCAGAACTTGACTGGTTTTTCTTGGTGATTCAGTGTTCACATTGCCACCTGCTGACCAATAGCTAACAACCATGCAATGCAAACTTGATTACAAATGGTCCATCAGCCCTATCTAGTCTCGCTTCCCAAAGAGAGTTTGTGTTGAAACTGTCTAGAAGTCTTAATCTGGGTCCTTCATCTGAACAGAAATAGAAAAAGACAGGTAACAAAAAGGCAGAAAAAGTTTTAGTGTCTGTCTGTCTTGGCATCTGTTCTACCTATTGCGTTTCCCCTGAGTTCTTGTTAAAACTTGAGGCTTAAGTCTTTACAGTTTTGTATTTTTTTAATTTCATAAACAGTATTTTGAGTGTGTCCATATTTGGGGATTGAGATTATGAAGTTGTCCAGAGGTAATAGTATTTTGGAGTGAGGAAAGGTCTATTACCAGTGTCAAACTTCCCTAGTCTAGGTTAAATTAAACTTCTCCACCCCAACCCCTTTTTACTAGGGGTGTGTGTGTGTATGTATATACACAATGAGCATCATTTACATACAATCACAATTTGTTTTTAAATTCTTAGGTAAAGACAAAGTTTTACTAAAGATTAGCTCTACATACCAAAATGTGCTAATTTTTTGCATAAAGAAATCTTATCTGTAATAATTGTAGGGTGATTGTCAATGCTGAGAACTCAAAAAATGCATAGGGCCATCTAAATTGGGAATACATACTGTCCTAATTCCAAGTCAAAAATCAGCAATAGCAATTTCTTTTTTTTTCTTCCGGTCTTTTTGAGATGGGGTTTCCCTGTAGCCCCTGCTGCCCTGGAACTCACTATGTAGACCAGGCTGGCCTGGAACTCACAGAGAACCCCGCCTGCCTCTGCCTCTGGAGTGCTGGGATTAAAGGCGTGACCCACCACGCCTGGCTTAAACGTTTTAACAATCCAAAGATAAATTAACTTTATGGGTCCCCTCCAGATAACAAATACACGGGATTGGAGATGTAAAAATTAAGCAGAGTCTTTACTTTTTAGCCGGCTGGGGTTGACCGGTTTTCTAAGACATGTAAGTCTGGTCAGAACGATCGACCCCCATTTAGTTTCAGGTACAGATTATATAGGCCCATATAGTCATTACACAAAAAGCATTCCTCAGCAGACACTTTGATTAAACATCTTTTAAAAGCTATAGTTTTGGTTAAACATCTTTTCTAGGAAGGCTAGATCTGGTGTAAGCCTGGTGTAACTTCTTTTTTTTTTTGTTCTTTATCGGTTATCTGGTATGTGCAAACAGGCCTACAGGACACATTGTGAATCAACTGAGTCTGGGGTCCAGGGTCTAGGGTCCAGGAAGGAGGTTTACAGCACTTTAATTCTTAGCATTTCAACTAGGTTAATCATCCATGTGTGGTAGATACAAATCAGGCAGAACAGGCAAGCTTAGCAAGTAAATCTAAATCAACATTTTAAACAGTTTTCTATCAAAATGTAGAGTTTTTATAGCATTTATCAAGGTATTTTATAAGTGGATTATGTCTTAGCAAAGATCTTTTGGATGTAGTTACCTGCAGCATAGACACCAGTTCACTGTTCCTTGGCTGGATGTTGCATGGTGTGATGGTATGTGCAATGCAAAGTGAGCATTTGACTACTGCTTCCTTACTTTGAAAAGTTGTACACGGCTTGTTGGAAGGGCAGACTAAAGATTTCAGTGCCTGAAAACTAAACAGCTAACTAGGTGACTGGGCTTGTAACTGCACAGCAAGCTGCTGCTAATACCTATCAGTTCAGCTGCTTTAACTTTTAATATGAGGCATTTGCATGTAAGAACTAGAGGTCTTAGGCCAGAGAGTAGGGTGATGTGGATAGTGTGACATAGGCTATCATCTACACAAGCTAGTACCTGAATTTTACTTAAAAGGATAGAATTACTAATAATTTCCTAGGCTATGGGCATTTAAGAGATGGATCAGAATTACAGAAATAGAGGGTTAAAGTCAATCTCCTGGCCTTTTTTTTTTTTTCTGATAGGGCAATAGAAGCTTCAAGTTTTGCTTAGAAGTTCCAAGAGTTGGTTTTGAGAACTTCATCTGTGCTAAGGATCCATGTTTTCTACCAAATTAAATTTCTGACTGACCTTAGGTTCTTGGGTGAGATCACCCATCTTTTTTTGTCTTTACGTTATTTGTATCCAACAGACTGAAGCATAGTCTTTCTAGTCAGAATGGAAAACAGTGAAAAATGTCATTTACCTGCTGTTTACTCAAATGATGGGATAAAGAGAATATCAACTGTCAAAACATAGTGTCTCAAAGTTCATTATAGGTTTTTGTTGGTTTTTGAGACAAGGTCTTCCTGTAGCCCCAGGCTGGGCCTTGATTTTACAGAGACCCTCATGAGTGCTGGGATTAGAGGCTTGTGCCACCATGCTGGGTGGTGCTTGGGAATTAGTTAAACCAAGCAGTTAAATCTTCTGCAAGGGTTTACATTTCATTGGGTTACCATAACTCAAGGCCAGATTTTTACTTCTGTAGAGTAGGAATTGAATGGAGGCTTGAGATTCCAGCACCAGGTGAGCACATGACCACTTAGTCCATGGGACCACTATTGGAGACCTTGCGCAGATGGGTGCAGCGGTTAGATTGCTCTAGTTTTGTTCTGAGAGCATCCAACCTAGGCTCACAACATGCTACCACTGAGCTACAGTGCCTGTCCTCTTAGGAGTACCTGACTTGATTTTGACTTTAAAAGCTGGTGGTAAGTGGTTAAAGGCATTAACGTACATATTGGCAACAGATGATTAAAACACTAGGGGAATCCAATGGAATGTGAAAGACCAGTGGTGGAGGTGAGATTGAGAAGGTGCGTGCAGATAAATGTTTGCTAACTGAATTAAACAGAGTATGGACAGTCCGTTAAAAGTATCCACTAATTTTCCTACAAAGGCCTGCCTACAAGGCAGTGAGCCTGTTTAACTGTCACTACCACATCCCGGGGGAATGCCTCCCATTTTAGGCACTTGTCATTTTTTTCCCCTAGAAAATTTGCTCTGTGTGGCTGGTCATGTCTTGGTCCTAGTGTTCGTGTTACCAAGGACATTGGACCTACCTTTCTGTAGTTCTGAGGGGTGGAGAAGCAGAATGAGGTGGTCCATTGCCCACAGGAGCACTTCTGAGTTCATCTGAGTTTGAAGCCTGCCTGGTGTACATGAGTTCCAGGCCAGCTAGGGCTACAGGTGAGAGCCTGCTTCAAAACTAAGCATTTAGGTCTTTTAGACGTGTTTATGTGGATGAATGTGTGGGGGAGGAGGGGGGCACGCACAGTGTGCGGTGTGGCACATACGTGGAGGTCAGAAGACAACTTTTTGTGCTCTCCTGCATTACATGGGCTCCACGGATCAAACTTAGGTTGTCAGGCTTGTGCAGCAAGCATTTTACCCACAGAGCCACCTTACTGGCTCTAAATCTTTAAAATGTATGTATGTATGTAAGTGCACTATGGGTGTACAGTGTCCACACAGGCCAGAAGAGGGTGTTGGATCCCCTGGACCTGGAGTTACAGTTGTTGGTTGCCATACCAGTGCTGGAGTTTGAACCCAGATGCTCTGCAAGAACAACAGCAAGTGTTCTTAGCTCAGCCATCTTTCCAGCCCCCCCCCCTTTTTTTTAAGTTAGGACCTGGTCTTTCACCTAGGGCTGACAACACGATAGACTTTTGTTAAAACAACAATGGAATAAGTTATCAAGTTTGTGGCATATATACTAAGTTCCATATAAACACCTAAAAGTATGTATTTAAGGTTGGTACACTTGGTCTAGAGTATATTGCTAATGCCTATGTGAGTGGCTGAGAAGAATGTTAAATATTAAGCTAAATTCGAAGTCAAAAGATCCTGTTGATGTTTCAACTAAGGAATGGTTTTAGCTACTTCATGAAATTGTAAGAGTAATGTGAAGACTAGAATTATGGTTATTAGCCACCAAAATATTTGATTGTCTTGACTGTGTAAGTCTGATCTCAGTAGTACTCGGCAAATCTGAACTGTATTTTGTAGGCAAGGAAGCAGTCTCAGACTATCTTGGGATTTATAAGTAAATGTTGGAGGAAACATTAAAATCCAGAACCTGTGACTAAAAGATATATTTGTGTGTACCTGGTGTGTTGTGGGTGCCAGAAGAGGCCATCAGATCCCCTTGGAGCTGGAGTTGCAGGTGGTTGACAAGCCTCTCCACCTGGGTGCTTGGAATAGAGCATCAGTCATCTGCAAGAGCAGCCGGTGCTCTTAACTGTTGAACTGTATTTCCAGCCCCTCCTTTTCCTTGGTTCATCGGTCCACAGAATTTAGGAAGTTAATAACTTAGCAAGAGCAGCTCCAGCAATTGAAACTCTACAATACCAGCAGTCATGCAAGAACTTTCTCCATCTTGAAGCAGCACCTGGTTTTGCAAAAGTTTTCAGCACTTGTCTTTAGGGCTGTTCGAAAAGGAACTTAAAATAGCTTTCAGGGAGGTCTCATATGTAGTTTATAAATAATATCACCGAGCAGCACCTTCCTCACTTTATTTATACTCTATTAATTAAGCTCTATTTATTATTATGCTCTAATTATTAACCTAATCGTTTTAAAAAATGTCTTTAAACAAAATGATTCGAATTCCTGAGTTTTGAAACATTTTTCTTGCCCGTTGATGACAGCTTGGCTTGTAGACCGAGTAAGCAGACTTGTGACAATATCTACATTTTAGGTTAATGGAAGGACAGAAAGTTTCAGGTTGGTGATCCAGTCCGTGAGGCAGGAAATTTCCCTATCTTGAGAGGGTCCTATCAAAGGAAACAAGCTTAGCATGAAAATCTTACCCTGGCTTTCAGGGGAGCCCTGAAGGGCTTGGAGTGGTCGCTGACCAGAGTCCTGGCTACTATCGGGCATGTTGCCCACGGGCTGGGGTTGCATCCACGCTTTGGAACCACTAGGTGGTAGCCGTGTGTTTCCAAAACGGGGTCGCCTATTGGAGAGCGCCGCTGGAATCCCTAGAACCGACCCAAGAGTCCCAGAGCGGGGGAAGGGAGAGAGGCGCCCCTGAGCCCTCCCCGCCTCCGGCGGCAGGAATAGGAAGAGAAAGCTTCACTTAGCGTGGCCATCCATCAGAAGGTTGTCTGGGAAAACCCAAAGTCGTGCGTAGCCTCAGGAAGGATAAACGCGACCCCCTTCAGTTGTGCCACTCCAGGGATTGGGCCTGGTTCGCCCTCTCCCAGCTCCCCAAAGCTGGTGGGTGTGGGTGCGAACGGCGAATGTGACGGAGGGAGGAAGGGAGGGCACCCTGCACCTATCTGCATTCTTTGGGACTCTCGCCTGCCCAATTCAGCCAACATTTGCGCTGCGGCGCGGGTCGGTGCGCCGTGGCGCAGGGCTCCGACGGCTTCCAGCGCACACTAGCCCCAGCTTCGCGGGCTCTGCCCCTTCGGAGCGGCCGGTCCGGTCGCCGGAGTCCTGAGTGCCTCCCCTACAAGCCGGAGCCGCCAGGAGAAGGAGGAGGCAGTGGAGAGGCCGCGGCGGGCAGGCAAGCAGGCAGAGTCGCCTTTGATGTGGGCGCGGCGCACCCAGGCGAGCTGAGCGCCCGTCCGGCCGCGCCCCGAGGGGGGAGCCCCCGGGCCCCGCATCCTCATTGTGCCGGCGCGGGTTCGGACCCGCCCCCGGCCCCCCGCCCCCTCGCCGCCCGCGCTTAGAAAACGCCCCGGCCGCCGCCAGCGGTGGGAGGCGGCGATGCGCACGGCCGGAGAGACGCGGAGGAGGAGACATGAGCCGGCGGGCGCCCAGACGGAGCGGCCGTGACGCGTTCATGCTGCAGCCGCACTCCCCAGCCCCGGAGCGCTGACCCCAGCCGGGTGCAGCCCCGCGCAGCCCCGCGCAGCCCCGCGCCCCGGCCACGGCTCCCCAGCCTGCGTCCCCGTCGCGTATGCCGCCCCTGGATTGAGCCGGCGGCCCGCAAACCCCCCAGACGGACGGCCGGCCAGCCAGCCGTGCGCCAGCTTCCCGGCACCGGCCGGGCGCCCCGCAGCCCCCGCTCCGGCTCGGAGGGCGCAGCGCTCGGGAGGA
>NW_008353596.1:1504987-1588139 GCF_000622305.1 Nannospalax galili
CGGAGCGGACATGTGCAGGCTGGGCTAGGAGCCGCCGCCTCCCCTCCGCCCAGCGATGTATTCAGCGCCCTCCGCCTGCACTTGCCTGTAAGCGCCCGCGCGGGGTGCCCACCCCTCCTGGCTGCCCACCCTGCCTGGTGTTCATCCCGCCTGATGCCCATCCCTTCTGGTGCCCATCCCGCCTGGTGCCCGCCTCACCTGGTGCCCACCCTGCCTGGCCGCCCGTCCCTGTGCGTGTGGCTCTGTCTGCACCGCCGTCTGCGCGCTTGACTTTGCTACGTGTCTGTCTGTCCGCGTCCCCCACCATCGGGTCCCACTGACCGCCTCTCCGTCTCTTCCGCAGGTGTTTACACTTTCTGCTGCTGTGCTCCCAGGTCCAGGTACGTGGGCTCCTGACTCTCGGCGACCCCCGCCTCTTCCTCGTGGTGCGGGCCGACCCCCCTCCCCGGGGCCGCGCCCCCTCCTGGTGCCCCACCCCTCCTGGGCGCCGAGCCCAGTGCACCTGTTCCCAAGGCGCCGAAGGGCGGCTTCGCGCGCGTCCTGCGCTGCCCGTGGCCAGGGGCGAGGGGCTGTGCCGAGCTCCAGCCAATGCGGACTGTCACAGCCAGGCAGGGTGGGGAGATCTCCCCGAGCTCGAGGGCTCAGCCCAAGCAAGGTGCGGGGCTCCAACCCCTCCGGGTTGGGAACTTGGGATTTCTCTCCCAACTGACCCATCTACATCTCCGCTCCTGTTTCCAGACCAAAAAGGCGCCTTCAAAAAAAAAGCTGCTTGCAGTTGAGTGGATTTTGAATCCAGAGAGAGACCTTTAGTTGTAAATTACTCTGTGGGGGGGGAGAGAGAGAGAGAGAGAGAGAGAGAGAGAGAGAGAGAGAAGAGAGAGAGAGAGAGAGAGAGAGAGAGAGAGAGAGAGAGAGAGAGAGAGATCCCCATCCGGCTTCACATGCCCTTGCCCAAGGTGGTGCAGCCCTCTGGCTTGTTCCCTGCCTGGTCCCCGTTCACTCTCCGTGAATCAGAAGAGGGCTTGGCGCTCAGCCTGGAAAGCACTTGCTAAAATCTGATCTGTTACTTCAGCAGCTTTCAGACTCGGGAAGGTCTTGGCACACAGACAGTTGGAATGCTCTGGCTTCCAAAGCCGTGGAAATGAAGGAGGGGGTGTGTAGGGAGTCGACTTCAGCCCGGATTAGAACCAGACCAGGGCTGTCTTAGCTTGGGGTGTGGCGGGGGGGCGGCGGCAACGGGAATAGGAAACACCAGGTGCCCAATACCTCCACCCACCTAGAGCCACCAGGGAGGGGACCTAGGAATGGCTGGACACAGGCCAAAAGAGGATTATCTGCTCCATTCCCCTTTTGGTGAAAGGCAGGTGTCCTTACAGGGCAAATTTGAAGGTGCTTGCCCTGAGCCTCCTGGATTCTGGAGCTGTCTGGAGACAGCCCTGTTCCCCGGTCAGTGGTTGTTCTCCCAGTACAAGGTTGTGTGTTACTGCTGCAGTGACTCCTAGCCTCTTGCAGTGTTTGCTACTGGTAAGACTCTTGTATTTCTTTCCACTCCTGGCAGAGGACTGTTAACTCAAGACAGGCATGGAGCTCTGGGCAACTAGTTGAGACTAGGGGCTGGAAGGATGGATGGATGGGTGGATGGACAGACTGATGGGTTCTTCCCTTCTGTTGGGCAGGCTGGGGTCCCCAGTGACTCTTTGATCAATACAACTGGAGTCAGTAACTTAACACTGGCTGTTTGCCAAAGCAGATGTGACCCTGTGTGGTGAAGGGGGTGGGGGGCAGGATGGGGAGAATGGTCGATGTTAGAGAGAAAGGCCAGTGCCAGGCATTGGCTGCCTGGTGTGCAGCTGAGTTCCCAAGCAGAGGGCAGGCAGGGTCATTTCCAGGGGGTCTTCTTGTCTGGGTGGACTGGGCCTGGGTGGGAATTGAAATGGGTATGGAGGTGGAAAGCTGTCTTTGAACCTTGTTGCCCAAGCCTGTTCATGCCTGCTGCTCTTGGTTCCTCTTTAAGTTGGGCCCATGAGGGACTGCTGGGTGGTCTTTGTGTTCTCTGATGGGAGTGTGAGGGAGGGAGTCTGGACTTTGCTTCCCACCTCTACCTCCTGGCCAGAGCTAGAGCCAGCATCTTTAGCAAAGAGCTGGGTGGTCTGCCTGTGTTAGGTCAAGAGGCAGCATGATGCAGGTGAGCAAGCCTCCTCTGCCTCTGTTCCTCCCTCTTCCTTTGCCCCTTTGTCCCCTCCAGCCTTTCCATTTCTAGACTGTATCAGACTGGTATTTTTAACCCCTGGTCTGTACCCTTGGGATGGGACTGAGTAATGGTGCCCTTGAACATCATACAGAAAATAGTGTGCAAATTAGTGTGTCTGGAAGATTCTCAGCAACCCATAGATTTTTAGAAGTACCTGTGGGGTGGGGGTCCCCAAAAGGTAAAGAATTGCAAGAGGTGAGGAGAATAGGCTCAGGTTTCCTTTTCCACTTCAGGGACAGAGATGGGGGTGGCCCTTAGTGGTAGAGAGGAGAGTGCCTGCAGAGCTGTGATTTGCTGAGTGTGGAGTCTGGTCCCTGCAGGGGCTGTATTGGCAGGTGCTGGGAAAGTAGTTGTGGTCCTGGGCAGGGCACACAGAGGCAACAACAGTTGGAGTGCCTTTGGTGCAAGTGGGTTAGGCCTCCCTGCATGGAGGGAAGGGCTTGGCAGTGGGGGACTCTGTCTGGACCCCAGCTTCTTCATACCCTGCCTGTGGCTCTCTGATAGTTTTAGTTTCATCATTTGGGAAAGGTGGCATTTAAGTTGAAGTGCTGCATATTAGGAGTGGAAGGAATGTTGCCAATTGTTATCCACTCAGGAAGCATGCTGGAAAATGAATACACCCATGTCCTTCCCTCCCCACCTCACTTTTTTGGGTGACTGATACAGTCTTAGCAATGGAGTTTCTGGGCCTTTATCCTCCTCTCACGCCTCAGCCACCAGGCCCCAAATGGGTCCCTGCCCCCCAGTCTCGTTTCCATGAACACATTCAATGCCAGACACCCTCGTCTGCCCACCCCCAGTGTGGTGAACCCCACCCTCACCCACTGGCCACCCTGGGAAGTAGGAAGCTGGGAATTTAATAAAACCCCTTCATCCCTTCTCCACACGACTCAGGACACCGCAGATAGCTCAAATCGGAAGAATTTTAAAAATTTCCGCGGGGAGCAGGCAGCGTGACCAGTAAATTGCTTTTCTGCACTTGGCTGAACTCTGACAATGACACCGGGCTGGGCTTTTCACGAGGCTCAGCCGGCACCTGCCTGACATTGTTCCTGCAGCCAGGCTCTACTGGGTCCTTGCCTTCCTCAGATAGGCCAGGCATGAGGCAGGCCAGCATAGGGAGGGGCCTTCCTCTAGCCTCTTGTCCCCCCTGCCAGCCTCTTGTTCTTCCTACAGTGCCACTTCCTGTCTCACTAGGAGGTGTTGGGGTTTAGAAGGTTCCTTCACACTCCTTCCTGGCCTGACCACCCACACCTAGTCTTCTCATTGAGGTTTGGACCTTTGCTTCAGGAAGGCTAAGATGGGAAGGCCAGGGACAGGGTCCTTTGGGACAAGAGGAGGATGGGAAGCTGTCCTGTTAGATGATACTTTCAGTGTCTTAAAGCGACATCATCCATTGGTCCATTCAGTTGGGCTCCCATTCAGCACTTAGCCTGCTTCTTCCAGGAATGAAACCTAGTCAGTCCTTGACCTTAAGGAGCTCCGAGACTATAGGGGGACACTTACTAGCTGCTGCCAGCCAAGTGGCAAAAGGGAAGTGACTTGCCTATGGGCAGAGGAACTGTTCGTAAGAATTTCAGTGTATTCCTATAGGGAAACTGTCTTCATTCCTCCTTCTACAAGGAAGCCAGGTAGGATAGAGTGACATTCCTGCTTCACAGATGGAGAAACCCAGACGCAGAAGTAGAAAGGGACTTGTTTAAGGCCTCGGCTAAGAACCAAGACTCTGGGTTCAAGATCTTTTATTCTTTCTATCTTTTCTAAAAGGCATTCTCAAGTTATTCAGAAAGAGGTGAGGAACCATGCTGGGGGTCCACAGTGGGAGGTCCTGATTGCAGTCCCATGAGGGGAGGTAAGAGCCTAGAAGGCACCTCCTTTAGGAGACAGTTACCTCCCTGTCTGTGTCAGTAGGTCCCACTCTCCTGGGGAAAGTGATCTGTGAGGGAACCAGAGTTAGATGTGAGTGTCGGGGGTGGTGGTCACAGGGGACTTCATGTTCTCTCCTAGTTTCCTTCTCAGGGCAGAGAGAGGGGAGGGGTGGGACCAGCATGTCCCAAGCCAGCATTCCTCCAGCTTGGGAGGGTCACCCACTTGCTTTGAGATAAGAAGGTGGAATTTTTAAATTTCTTGTGGTTGGCACAGCCAGTGTCAGTGGGCTGGGGGCAGCTTGTCAGGGTCACATACATAGCCTCCTCCCTGTCCTGGGGTAGCTCTGTGGGTTCTGTGGACCTCCAAAGGGAGACTGGAGAAGGATAGGAGATGTCTATCCCCAGTAGGGCTTTGTGGGTCTGACCTGGTCCTGTAGCAGAAAAATTATGGGTGTGGTACACAGGGGTGCAGGCCTACCAGGCTGTTGGCAACAACAGCAGCGACACAAGTCCAGTGGGCCTGAGTGCTCACTGGGTGGGTGTCTGGCGTGGTCTTACACTCTCCAGGTAATGCCTCACAACCAGCTTGCAGTTAGAGAATACTATGGATGGACATCAAGAGGCTCAGCAACACACAGTAAACTTCCTTTGCTCACACAGTAAGAAGAAAGCTGAGCTGGATTCATCCCTGGCTGCCTGATTCCAGGACCCAGGTTTATTAAAAGGCAGTACGAGGGCTTTAGAGCCAGCCAGCATTGCTCAAACTGTGGCTTTGCTTTCTGTTTGCTGTGTGAGCTCTGGCCAGTTACTTAACCTCCTTGAGGCTCAATGAAATAGTCACTACTTCCTAAGGGGAGTGGATGGCTGTAAACTCTTGTTCCAGACCTATCTCTTATGTCTCTACCACTAGGAGCCTTCTCCCTGGCTCCCTTTCTACCTCTGTTGCCTGCCAGGTGTAGTAAGCATGGTTTCTTCCTGCTATGTGAGTGTTGACTGTCCCCAAGGGCTATTATGGCAAACTTGTGTGTGTGTGTGTGATGTTGACTGGGTTGGTACTGCCACTCACTTACAAGGGCTTGTGGCAGGCCACAGAGGAATAGGGCGTGCTGACCTCTCTGGCCATGTGGCTAGGGTTAGGGGGTAGAGCCACCTGGCCTTAGAATGGGTGTAGTAAGCCTGCTACCATATCATGAGCCTTAGTGTGGGGATTTGTTTTGGAACCTCAGCAGGTAAGTATGGCTGGTGGTTCCTTTGCTCTGACATCTAAGTGGCTTTTAAAATGTTGCTATGTCCGTACAGGGCCACAGACACTGTACATCAGTGTGGACATACAAGCAAAAAGACTCCAGGAGTGTATGGTCAGTCTGCCTTGGTCCCTGGCTCATCCTGGGACTTGCCTTAGCTTGACTTACTCAGCTGGGCATGAGCAGGGAATGGAGGAAGGTTCTGTTGGCATGGGAGAGGCCTAACTTCAATTCTGCTGCTTGTCACTTCATGCTCTGTGACCATCAACCTCCTGTACCTTTGTTTTCCCCATCTGTAAATCAGGGTAATGGAAAGTACCTCCTTAGGGGTTGTTGTGAAAACTAAATGGAGTATCACACGCAAAGCATCCAGCACAGTGGCTGATACTCAGCAAATAACTAATTGTGATCGCCTAGTCAATGATATGCTGTGTCTTAGGTACACAATGGGCTGCCACAAGCTAAGACAAGCGAAGACCTGTTCCTTGACTAAGTACCAGCAGGCCTCCTCCAGGCTATGTTAGTAGTATGGGATTTGGATTTAGTTCTGCATATGTTATTCCACCATTCAGGTTGTGTGGCTTTGGGCAAGATCCTGAATCTCTCTAAGTCTCTGTTTCCTCATCATTTGTAAAGTGGGGATTAATTATATCACTCCTAAGGCTAGGCATGGTGGCACTCACCTGTAACTCAGCATTGCGGCAGCTGAGGCAGGATGGTGAGTTCCAGGTCAGCCTGGGGTACAGTGAGACCCTGTATCAAAAAATTAAATGAACTGGGCATGGTAGCACATGCCTTTAATCCCAGCACTTGGGAGGCAGAGGCAGGTAGATTTCTGTGAGATAGAGGCCAGCTTGGGCTACAGAGTGAATTCCAGGTCAGCTGGGCCTACAAGGAAACCCCACCTTAAATCTGCCCTCCTTCACAAATCAAACAGCAATGGAATCCACAAACACTCTCCATGTCCACTGTAGGAATAATGAAGGCTGTGTCCTGGACCAGCTATGCAGTAGATTCTCACATACGGTACTGCTCCTCACTAGCAGTCCATGAACATTGAAGGGATACCTGCTGCATGCCCCAGACTGGGTTTGCCCACCAAGGTTCAGCTTTCCCTCAGTGTCCTCTGTGAAGAGACGACAGGCACTTCGAATAGCTTTATTTGCCACCCTCCCCTCCTACCTACCTTCTGCCTTGAAATCCCATGGTACCTGCCACTGTCTTTGACCCACTGCCTTCTTTGCTAAAACTCACAGGGACAGATCACAGGGATAGAAAAGGAGCCCAGTCTCTGGACCCAGCCCACTGGTCACTCCCTGCCTGACCACTTGCTAGCTGTGTAAAAGAGTGAATTGATTGGCCCCTCTGTGCTCATCATTAATGGAGCACCAGGATAGAGCCTGGGGTTGCTGGGAGGAGAACTGTGGTCCCTGGGGGACTCCTCACTGATGTTAAGTGAAAGGGAGCTGCAGCTCTTGACTGTTGGCATCTTGAGTCCTGCTTACCCACAAGCTCCCACTTATCCCTGGAAGTTCATGGCAGGGCAGAGCCCTGCTGCAGGGCACTGACTGGACCTTCTCTTGGCTCAATGAGTTGAGGACTTGGGGGCCTGGACCTGGACTGAGTCCCCCTGCCCACTGTCCCTGGGCCAGGTGCTGGGGCCTCAGAGGAGTCACACACCCAGCCCTCCAGTGACTGGAACTGAGGGACGATGCTAGAGAATAGGAGCTCAAAGAACAGTAAGTTCTGCCATGAAGACCCTGAAATCAGACCGGAGCCAGAGCCGTACGTGAAGAGGACACCATCCTGTAGTTGTGTGTGTGTGTGTGTGTGTGTGTGTGTGTGTGTGCAAAGGACATTGACTGAGGCACTTGGGGCAGGGAATGGAATGATATGTTCAGGGTGTTGCAACCTCTTGTGGTTGTTGGAGCATTGAGCTCAGAATGGACTGATCAAAGAGGCTCTGGTGGGCATCGAGTGCCAGAAAAAAGGACTTGTTTGTCATCTCCTGGGTACAGTGATGACTGTCCCACTTACTGGCTTCAGGGAGATGTGATGCTAGAACTGGCTGGCAGAAGGAGGGTGGAAGAGAAGAGGGCTCAGTCCATGCATGTCCTGCCCTATCCTCAGGCTAGCTCCAGGGTTGCCTACTTGCTCCATATTGCCAATCTGTATGGAGAAGGCTGATGTAGGGGAAAGGGAGGCTGGACCTTGGGCCCAGCCCCCATTCTGCAATGCCCCACCCATGCTGATGGCTTGATCTTGCCAATCAATACATTGATAGCTCTGGGAGCTTAATGGACAGGCTGGGGGTGGGGAAGGGCCCTTTGCGGCCTCACTGTCCATCCTGGCTGCAGTGGGTGTGGGGAACATGACGGAAGAGGCCAGCTCGGTCTGTAGAGAGGATGGGCATCGTCAGGGCAGGGGTTGGGGCAGGCCCTGACTTACTCCCCTTCATACAGGAGTTCCAGTTGGAGGAAAATTTTGCTTCAGAGCTGAGTGGGTTCTGTTGCCTTCTACATACCTTGGGCAAGTCCCTTGGCCTCTTTCAACCCCCTGGAGCATAGGGATGGTGCAATTTGATCTAGGATATATAAGAAATAAGCTGATGGTCCCTGATCAGTGATTAGGGTGTACTAGGAACTCAGAGCCCGTATGACATTTGCTCTTCATGGGACTGGCAGCTGTCCCTGGCTGGAGTCCAGGTTGTCCTTGAGGAAGAGGTTGGAGGGCTGCCTTTTGAGGTGGCAAAGGCAACTGACTTTACTGGGGTCCCCCTTTAGAGGGCCTGAAGTCTTGGGTTTGAAGTCAGAATTTGGAAAAGCTCTAGAAGCCCTGGTCTGCCACTATTGCAAGTGGAAGCAGATGGTATAAAACCGTGGGGAATCTGTGACTTGGCCTGCCCTGTGACCAGGGAGACGCTTTCTTCCTGGTTAGTCTATCTGGAGATGGGAATGGATAAAACGAGGCCTCAAGAATCGGCAGGGCAGTAGGGCTTAATCCTTCTCTTCAGCATGAGGAGCTCAGGGTTCTAGCACTTCCATGGATGGTATCTCTCCTTTCTCAGCTATGCCTTGTGTTCGGATCCAGGTCTGTCCCAGAGTGCGGTTGTGCCCTTGTACAGGACACGGCCACACATGTTCAGATCTTCCATGGATGGCTAACATCCAGGATGGTACTGAACCTTGTGTAAAGGACTGTAATGCTGAGATAGTAGACCTGATAATCTGGATGGCTATGAACGACTGACGGGTAGGTAGCAGCACAACACGGGTATACTGAGCAAAGAATGCCTCAGCATTTCATCATGCTGCTCAGACAGCCATAAATTAAAAACATAAATTGTTCAGATCTGGAATTTTACATTTAATGCTTTTTGTGCTTAGTCGATCAGGTCTAACTGAAGCCAAGGATAAGAGGGATCACTTTGGTGGGAGGAAGGTGGTGAGGGAGAGAGGGAGCCCAGCAGCAGGTATGAGTGAAGGGGTTGGAGAGCTTGCGTTCTTGACCAGGGGAGGTGGGATTTGAATTCTGAGTCCTTTCCTCACTGACTCTGTGACTTAGAACAAGTGATGTGGTTCCCCTGAGCCTTACTTTCCCCATCTGTGAAACAGGGATAATAATCATCCCAACTTATGCTCTTGCTCTGACAATTGTGTAAGATAACTCATTCACAGTGGGTTCTTAATTTTTTTTTAGTTTATTTATTTTTATTTTATACATATGAGTGTTTTGCCCACATGTATGTAAGTGCATCCATGTTGTACAATGCCTGCAGAGCCCAAAAGAGGGTGTTAGATGCTCTGGAACTGGAGTTACAGATGGCTGTTAGTTGTCATGTGGGTGCTGGGAACCGAATCCAGGTCCTCTGCAAGAGCAGTCAGTGCTCTTAACCCCTGAGCCGTCTCTCCAGTCCTGACAGCAGGTATTTTAAAAACCACATGACTTTTGGACTGGGGAGATGGCTCAGTGGGTAAAGTACTTTGCATACAAACATGAGGACCTGACTTTGAATCCCCAGAATTCATGTAAAGTTTGGTGTGGTAGTACAAATCTGTGATCCCCGCGTTCCTCTGGAAAGAATGAAGGTGGAGAAAATCCCTAGAAACTCACAGACCAACTGGCCTGCTGTATGCACCAGAGTGACTACAACAGAAAGAGATGCTGTCTTAACAAGGTGGGAGGTGAGGACTGACATGCAAGGTTGTCCTCAGACCTCCACATAAGCACATACATGTATACACACATTCATACACAGATTGAGAAAAAAAATGGCTGTTTAAAAAACAAGACTAAAGAAACAAGTAAATAAAAACTTGTAATGGCTATTGCCACTCATATCATATTTTGAGGTAAATGTTATAGTCTGCAATTTGCCAATGAGAAAATGGACGGTTAAATAAACCAAGAAAAGCTGGGTGTGGTGGTGCACATCTTCAATCTCAGCACTTAGGAGGCAACGGCAGATAGATCTCTGTGAGAGCAATACCAGCCTGGTCTACATAGCATGTTCCAGGCCAACCAGGGCTACATAGTGAGACCCTGTTTCAAAGTGGTGGGGGGGATAAAAAAGAAGTCAGTCATTGTGGTTGGAGCCAGCTAACCCTCAGGCCAATTGTGCTGCTTCCAGGGCCTGTGTGTAGGTGACATGTGATGTGAAGGGTATCTTATAAGAAGTGTGGTCTGGAAAGAATGGGGAAATTCCCAAGCATGCTTCTCAGAGTCAGAGGGCTGATGTCTTCAGGTTAGAGGAAACATCGGTAGATGGTAGATGTCAGGCACTCCATGGGACCAGACACCTTGGTTGGTCTCCAGAGCCTGGAAGAACCTCTTTTTGTCTCAGGCAGATTCTTGTCAAGGTAAATAGAGGAGACTTGGAGTGTAGCTAGGGTCTGGATCTCTGGATGAGACTGGACATTGTACTTGGGGAGTAGGGGCCAGGCAGGGTTCTGAGCAGTGTGATGCGTCTTGCCCTGCACCAAAAGTCTTTCATGAAGATGGGATACAGGCAGAGGTGCATGAATGCTGTGAACTGAGCACCCTGTTGACATCCCTAGACTGTGAGGCTTTAGCAGACCCCGGCATATGGGTGGAATTTGGGCTTATGGAGCCCTTGTTGCTTGTATGCAGTTCCTAGATTATGGAGTGAATATCTCTACCAGAATCTAACCCTGAGGGCAGGAGAAGGGCCAGGTCAGGTGTACTTAGGGTCTTAGGCTACAGGAAGACTATCAGTCACCCACTGTGGAAGGTCTACTTTGATTAGAGATCACATGAGTGTGGCCTCAGGGAAGGTGGGACAATGTCCTGTATGTGTCAAGTCTGCTTGCTTAGCTGGTGTAGGATTTTATTCATCTTGCAGCTTTCCAACTCCTCTGACCGTTGTGTACCTGGAGGGGCATCAGCCAGGCAGACACTGGTCCTGGGAAGGCCTCCAAGGCAGGCTCCCTCTCAGGCATCAAAGCCAAGAGACCTGCCACTCATGGAGCTAGAAAGCAGGAGAAGCAAATATTCCCAAGGCAGGCTTGTGTTGCATGTGCTGTAGTGTGCTGTAGAGTTGGGCTTACCCATACCCAGCCCCACGGCTCTTGAGACACAGCCTCAAGGCCCAACCTGAGAAATGGGCTCTCCCTGGTTCCCTGGTGCTCTAGGAGCTAGGTTGATGGAGCTAGGCAGAGCCATGTCTACGGGCTTCCTAGCAGGCTGCCTGGAGCAGGGGAATGTGCATCCCCATAGCTTAACATGGCTCGCCTCCCTCTGCCACATACCCTGCTTATCTGGGTTGGAAAGGTAGGGCCACTGCTGCCTCTAGGTGCCCTTCATTCCTGACCACAGCCATTTGACAAACTCATTGCCTCCTAAGCCTAATCTGATACCCAGGGGTGAACCAGGCTGGCCGTATCTGGGGACAGTAGCATGTTCAGAATCTCCCCTCTGAGGTGGCTGTCAGGAGGGGCTTTTAGGGTAGGCTTCTAAAGGTAGGTGACAGCCAGGCCGGACAGAAGGGGTCAGTGCCCTGAGTCTAACAGAGGCCTCCCTAGGAAGGCCAGGGTACTGCTGCCTTTCTAGTGGTGGGCCCAGTTTCTAGCAGAGAACACCCGCTACCTCCCTGGGGATTGATCTGGTCAGAGTGTGGCTTAAGTGGTGGAAGCTAGGCAAGATGGATTGTCTCCCCACATCCTGGGGCAGGGCCACCCGATAGCTCCTGCTGACCCTGGGTCACCCCCACTGCCTCTGTCCAGTGGGCCAGGAAGAAAATCATTAATGGGAGGCTGGCTTCTGGGGCAGGGCAGCTCCCCCTTAGGGACTGGGGTGAAGAGATTGGCTTGACCTCTAGTCAATAAGGTCTCCTGTGAGAGGACAGGGAGATGCCCTGCCTACTTTCGGGGGAGGGGACAGGACTAAGCTGACTCCAGGAATCATTCCAGAAAGGTCAATGGCCCTGAGTGTGGGGTCTTCTGGAAAAATGCCCTCCAGGTGTGGGCCTCTGGGTCCCTGGGCTCTTCCCTGAGTGTCAGGGTAGGAAGAGAGGCAGTTCCTGGTGCTGGGCTGGCCAGTATGGCTCGTGAGGATGGAGAGAGGCATGCACACAGTGGCTTGAAGAATGGATGTTTGTGAACTTTGGTTTCTGCATTTGTTGAATGGACGATCCACGTTCCTCAGCACTGCAACAACGCCTTCCCAGACTGGAATCTGCTTTTCTGGGCTTCATTTGGAGCCTTGTCCAAGGGTCCCATGTTCACTCAGTTGTGGAATGTTTGCTATGTTGACTTTTCTAGTCAGTCTTCATAACCATAGGTAGGTATGGCCTTCATCTTGCTCATTATGTGGACACTGAGGCACAGAAGGGCCCACAGCTGAGGCAGAGATAGATGCCTGGGCAGCCTAAGAAATGCACCAAAAGTGGGGTGTGAGATCTTCCGGGTACGCGGTCCTGTGTGTCTACTAGCATTGTGCCCAAATGGACCCAGAATGCGATCTGGACTTCAGAACTTGTTCAGTTTTATGGTTGGGTGGCATGGGCCATGCATCTAGTTTGCAGGCATGAGTGAACATAACTTAATGCTTCATGGCCTGACAAGACTCCAGGTCTTGTCCAGATTCACCCATTCATTCATTCATTCATTCATTCATCCATTCATCCACTGAACAAGTGTTTGGGTGTCTGTGCTAGGTGCCAGGTACACAGGAGAAAGGGAGCAGAAGCCAAGGAGGTAGATGGTTTGTTAAGTTGGCATGTGATAGAAAGAAACAGGAAGCAGAGTAGAAGTGTGGAGAAGAGCCGGACTGGGGTGTTCCTAGGAGGCCAGGCTGAGTGTGGGCAGGGAGGACTCTGGGAGGGTGTGGTGAGGATGGCTTATTAGGGGCCAAAATGGACTGGGCTGAGCAGGAGGCTAGCAAAGAGGTGGGTGCACACTGTCTAAACGAGGGGCCATGTTCTGGAAGGGGAATGGGAACTGCGTGTGGGTGCAACCAAAGAAGGCCTCCTAGAGTGTGTGAATGGGGGGAACTAAACTGCAAGAGGCTCAGGGAGTTACCATGGGAGATGCAAACTGGAGGGTTCTACAAGAGGGCCTGGGACATGGGCTAGTTAGTTCCTTGGCATGCGTGTGAGGGCTGTCGGGGAGTGGGAGGAAGGCCCTGCAGGGCTCCAGAGGAGCCAGCATGCTGAACTCTGGCCTGTTGGTCAGTACACTGAGATTGCTAGTCCTGCCCCTTCCCTGCCATGTGCCTCTCCATCTCCTCCCCACAGCCGTTCTCGTCCCAGTTCCTCAAGTTTTCCTTTTAGTCCCAGTACCATTAGGGTAGGGCTGTCTGCTTTGCCCTTTGACCAAGAAGGAACCAGAACCAAATGCCCAAGGCACCGTGTGTTTGAGGCCAGGGTGGGAAAGTCTGAAGCTTTGTAGTTAAGTGCACCCAGGCCTGATTCTCAACTTTGCAACTTTGCAGCTGTCTCGATTGCTTCATTTCTGACACGGGGCCTGGCCAGAGCCAGCATAGGGCAGAGACATAGCTGGATCACCATTTCCCCTTCTCTGGCTCAGGTGTTGGCAGCCGAGGAGAACGTGGACTTCCGCATCCATGTGGAGAACCAGACACGGGCTCGCGATGATGTGAGTCGTAAGCAGCTGCGCTTGTACCAGCTCTACAGCAGGACCAGCGGGAAGCACATTCAAGTCTTGGGTCGTAGGATCAGTGCCCGGGGCGAGGATGGGGACAAGTATGGTATGTATGAGCCAGCCCTACCCCTACTCCATGCACACAGTTGTCTTGGCCTTGTAGAGTCCCCACTCAAATCCTAGCTCTGTACTGTGCCAGATGCTTGGTCTTGGACCCTGAGCCCTCCCGGGCCTCAGTTTCCTAGTCTGTAAAATGAGGTTATATTAGTGACTCCTTAAAAGGCTCAGTGGGAATACTAAGACATGAATAAAAGGTGCCTCATTACATGGCGTTGTCATAGTGATGGGTAGTTTGGGTAGGAATGCTCCAACACAGGTGACTGTTCTTCATGTCACTGCTTCCCAGGACCGACCCAGGTTCAGGTACTTGGTGGGGTGGAAGCCTCTGGAGCGTGCTTTCTGGATGCTGCTGGGGATGCTGTGGGAATCACTGTCATGAATGTAGGAACGTATGTGTATGGAAATGTGCTCAATCCTGTTCACCTACAAGAAGTGTACTCATGACAGCTTGGGCCCAGGCCTTGTGACCTTCCCTTGATCCTGGAACTTCTCATCCCTCCTGGGGGGCTTAAGGACCTTCCATCACTGCAGAGGCCAGAAGGAGGGACACTGGGTTAACGTCTCTTCCCAAGCCCCCAGCCCACAAAGGCCCTGGGCAGTGAGCAAAACAGATATGACTCCTCCTCAGAGCTTTGATTCAGCCAGGACAGATGCCAGGCAAATACTTAGTGCACAGATATTTTTCTTAAAAGCTGCCAGGAGTCCTCCTGGTCCTCACCCCTCTGTGGGAAGCACCTGCCCCCATTCTCCTGCCTCCTTGGGCCCATATTCTGGAAGAACCCAACCCTACAGAAGACAGTGGCTCAGGGCATGTCCTGCACATGTGCTGAGCCTGCCAGCCTAGTGTTTCTGGGCTGATGCCCTGCTGGCCCCTGCCCATCGCCGCCAGGACGTGACAACAAGACAAATAATTTCTTGGACCTTCTACCTCGGACATCATTTATTTTCTCACAGCCTCAGGGCAGGACTGACCTCATGGTAGGGCTCTGAGTGTGGCAGCTGCAGCACACTGGGGGCTGGGCTGGGCTGGGCCGGGGCACAGGCTGAGTCCTGGGCCTCAGCACCTCGGGGCCGGCTGCCTCCCTCCCTTCTTCCAGCACGGCTACTCTTCATGGCTCCCTTCCTCTTCTTCTGCCTCCTTCCTTTCTTGGTTCACCCTTTTGCTTCTTTGTTTTGGCCCATTTCTCTGTTCCTCCCCCCACCGTCTCTGTCCTTCTATGTGCTCTGGGCTCCAGGCCCTCTGTGGTTGCCTCTTTGGGCCTCAGGCGCCAGGGGGAGGGCACCCCCCAGACACGGGCTTCGCAGGGCAGACCCAGGTGGTGGTTTTCCCTGGGATCCTCTGTCCAGTGCTGCCAGGGAAGGGGCAGCTGGCTAGCCAGGCTGGAGGACATGCCCTCCTGGGGTGTCCCTGGAGCTCTTGTTGGCCCCTCCAGGCTGGGAGAGTGGGGGTGTATGTGAGACTCTGACTGAGCCATCTGTCCACACCCTGAGTGAGACAGGAGGCAGGGACTGGGGAGAGAGAGGAGCTGAAGGTGGCCCTCATTGCAGAGGTCTGACTCCAACTAGGCTGCTGTGTGACCTCCCACAAGCACTGTGCCTTCTCTGTGCCTGTTTCTCTTTCATACAATTCCAGGCTTAGATTAAATGTTTAGTATGAATGTGACTCTCTGAGGGAGGAGATGGTCATGATGTCCGTGTTGTTTCATGGGGCAGACTGGGGTCTGAAGAGCCGCAGTTCTGGCATGTTTACAGGTGGCGCTGATGGGCCCTGCTTTGAGTTTCTAGAACTAGACCATCTTGTGACTCTTCTACTTCCACAAATACTAGGCCTTAATCCTCTCTCTCAAGGAACATGTTTATGTTCTCTTCCAACCCCCCCAACACTCAGGGCAGCATGGGGCCTTGCGGCTGCTGCTGTTCCATTTAAATGTCCCATTAGAAACGCAGATGAGGCTGGGAGACCCCATCTGTGAGCCCTGGAGAGGAAGTGAGACAATGGAGCCAACTGAGGCTTCCAATCTAGATGATCAATACAAATATTATTGGGAGGGTGATTTATGTAGTCATGTGGGGCAGGAGGATGAGGGCAGGGGACCAGGGCAGGGGGATTCAGGGCAGGGGGACCAGAGCAGGGGGACACAGGGCAGGGGAAGGAGGGAAGGAGGGTGCTACCTGACACTTATACCCACTTAACTTCACAGTGTGGTGTCATCTGCTGGCTCAGAAGCCAAGTCCTGACAAAATGAACACCTGGAATCGTCAGTTCTGGGTCTGTTATTGGTGGCTTGGCCTCCAAGATGGTTTCAAGAGCCTCCAGGGCCTTGTTTCCCTTCTCCTGGTACTTGCTGGGACACTGAGCCACGAGCAAGGTCCTTTCTGCTGACTGGAGTGGCTGAGGCTACAGCTCTCTGTTCTTGTAATCCCCTAGTCTCAGTCTGATCCCATAGCCCGTTCTCTGTTCACCAGTCCAGAAATGTCACTCTTTTGCTCAAAGTTTCATGCTACTTAGAACTCAAGTCCTTGAGTCAATCAAGGGCCTGGGCTGGCCACTCCAGAGACCTCCCACCCTAATCTCAGGCTCTTCCCATCTCCTGGCATATTCTGCTAAGGCTTTTGTCTTGCTGGTCCCTCAGCCTAGCCTAATCTCCTCCCAGATGATCTTACATCATCTGGTTCCCTTTTCTGGATCCCCATCTCTGTCCTTCTGCGGGTCTGACATCCTCTTCTATAGTTTGTTCCTCATTCTGTCTCTCAGAAGATGCAGGGCTTCTGGGGTTATGTGCCCTACTGCATCCCTGGGCACAGAGCTAGCCATAGCATGAGAAAACTGAGTCAGGGGACACCTTCAGTGTACACCCGAGAGTGTAGGCAAAGCAACCCCAGGGTATCAGAGGAGGCACCTGGCCCAGTGCTCTGCACACAGTAGGTGCACGGTGAACCTTCTGTCCTTCCTGGGAGAATACTGACACCCAGCGTCCCCTAGGAGCTCTCCCATCAGGGATGGGGCCTTTGCCTCTCAGCCTAAGCCTCCCACCCTGGGGAGCACCTGTCTCACAGCCTTTGTGCCCAGGGAGCTGTGGCCACCCATTTCTCCTGGATCCCACCTGAAAAGGCTGAAGCGGGCTGCAGCCAGGATTAGATATAGCTTCTGATCAATCCTATTGATTTTTTTTCTTCCTCTCTTCCTTTCTGATGAGTCCATGTGGCCTGCAAGCCTCCTCAGGGACTTCCTGAGAAGGGGAACGATGGGTACCTTAGTATGTGTGTACATGTACTTGGATGTGTAACAGCCACGGCCACTTCCTACCCCTGCCTCTCTCTCTGCTTCTTTCTACCTAGCCCACCTTCTGAGGGGAGGTAGGACTGACATGGTGACCTCTCAGTACCTTTGGTAGCAAGGACATCTCCTGAGGGAGGTGCTGTCTGGCGAGGAGCCTCAGGGTCTGTGGCATGGGAATGTGTCAGTGGCCTTCTCATGCACCTCTCCCTGGGGGGCTTGGAGCAGGTCTTGGGGCGATTTCCCTGGGTACAAGCAGAGCCAGCCCATCCTTGGCTTTGTTCCCTGCACTACCTCTCTACGAAGCAGGCTCTCTGACTCTGTGTCCACTGTCTCTGTCTTTTGCTGCTGTTCCCTCCCTTTCAAACCCAAAGTTTCCAAGCAGAGGCCCTGGATTGCCTCTGGGAAAGCCAGCTGGGGTTCCACACTGCAACGTCAATCCATCCATCAGAGCCACTTGTCCCTTGTCATTGCAGCCCACACTGTCTGCCCTTACTCTGCCTGTGCGCCTTGGGCTCAATCCCTGCCCATCTCAGTGAGCTCTGGAGTTGCCCACCTGTTCAAATGCTTGACCCACACACGTGACACATATAGGTATTGACTGTTATTTCAATCTCTTCTTTTAAGAGTCCAGGCTGGCCTTGAACTTGTGATCTTCCTGCCTCAGCCTCTCAGTCTGGCTGCAATGACCTTTTTTTTTTTGTCTATTTGAGACAGGGTCTCCCTGTAGCCCCAGCTGTCCTGGAACTCACTATGTAGACCAGGCTGCCCTTGAACTCACAGAGATCCGCCTGCCTCTGCCTTCCAAGTGCTGGGACTACAGGCATGAGCCACCACGCCCGGCTGCAATGACCATTTTTATTCTTCAGGCATTCATGAGAAACAGGGAAAAAGATAACAGGAGAGTTTTACAGAGAGAGCTTTCTTCCAGCCCTTTGCTGCCTTCTCAGGGTTTGGAGAGCCTGTTTCCTTCTCAAGGAAAGGCTCTGATTGAGGCCTGAGTCCAGGCCTGGTAGCTCCTAAGGGCTTCCCTTCCTCCCCATGTCAACCTAGGGACTGTTCCTCCTTCAAGGTCATTTGGAAGTGGAGCCAGGGGAGGGATGAACCTCTCAGCCTTTTGCTCTGTAGCATCCCCACCCACTGAGTTCTGTCCTAGGAAAGCCAGGCCAGAGAGATGAGCCCCACAGCCCGTCAGCACTCACTCACCAGGAGGACTGAACAGGGAAAGGGAAGGGTAGAGTGGAGAGGTGAAGACTAAGACTTTGGGGCCAACCTTCCTAGACTCCACTTTCAGCTTTGTCCTGTGTTCTCGGGACTCAGTTTCCATACCAGTGAGACCGGGCAATGACAGTGGTTGCTGACTTTAGAGGACTGCTGTAAGGATTAAATGAGATGCCCAGCACATCCTAAACTCCAGAGAAGTGTGAGTTACTGAGCCTTCCCTGGAGGAGCTGAAAGAGAAGAGGCTCAGCAGTCACTTAGTACTGGCCCAAAGATTCCCTCTGTCACACAGCAAAGGATGTTCTTTTTGTCACTGAGGCTGGGGAGGGGTGGGCAGGAGTCCAGTGTTCTAGCACAGGGCATGGGCAGTGTAAAGAGTCACAGCAGACAGAGCAGAGTGATGAAGGACACTGAATCAGAGATTGATCAACCCTTACCTTACTGTCATCAGCTATGCGTCCTGTGTATGTCCCTTCACTTTCTTGAATCTTCCTTTAGCTCTTGAATCATGTCAGTCATGCCTACATCATAAGGCTTATTAAAATTTATTAAAATACTTATTAAAATTTTATTATCGGCCATATGCTGAGTCAGGCCTGAGCTAGGTGCTAGAAATAAGCAGTGGGAAATAAGGAGATCCATCCTTGTCCTCATGGCTTACCTTCCCCTAAGTAAGGACACCTAAGGAAAAGGGTAACAAATTGTGTTAGCTTGCCATTATCATACCAAAATACCTGAGACAGTTTAAAAGAAGGAAGGTTTAGTTTGGCTCACAGTTTTAGAGGTTTCAGTCCATCGGCTAACCCCTTGCTTCTGAGCCTGTGGTAAGGCAGTATATCATGGTAGGAGTGTGGTAGCAGAGAAGACTTAACCTCTGATGACTGGGAAGCAAAGCAAGAGACAGAAAGGGGTATGGGTTCCAACATTCCCTTCCAGGGTACATTCCAAGTGGCCTAATTTCCCCACACATCTGAAAGGTTCCACCATCTTCCAATAGTGTTACAAGCTGGCAACAAAGCCTTCCACATACAGACATGGTGGTAACATGCTTTTAATCCCAGCACTCAGGAGGCAGAGGCAGGTACATCTCTGTGAGCTGAGGCCAGCCTGGTCTACCCAGCAAGTTCCAAGCCAGCCAGGACTACATAGTGAGACCCCATCTTTAAAAAAAAAAGGACCGAAACAATAGTATAAATAGCCAATTTTAGAGTGCTGAGGAATTTGGCACAGGGGATTGCACTGTGCTGGGCTGGTGATGGTGGTGCTGATGTTAGAGGGCACAGCCTAATCACTTTCTCTAAGGAGATGATATTTGGCCACCTGGGAGATGAAACTTCACTGTGGGAAGGTCTGGGTGAACTCCAGGCAGTGGAAGCAGCAAGTACAAAGGTCCTGTGGCAGGACCTTGGTGTATCAGAGGAGTGAGGAGTAACTCCAAGGAAGCCAGTGTGTCTGGTGTGGGGGGGGCGCTGGGAGGGAGACTGGGAAGGAACAAGGAGCCAGGTGGTGTGAGTCCCAGTAAAGTTTGGATTTTCTTCTAAGTAGCTTGGGGCTCCCTAGGAGAGTTTCCATCAAGGAAGAGAAGTCCAGATTTTATGTGGGTGTTTGGGATCCAAACTCAGATCCCCATGCTGTGTGGCAGGTACTACCAACAGAGTCATTTCCTCAGCCAGTAAATTGATTTTTGTTTTCTGAGGTGGGGTCTCCCTGTAGCTCCTGCTTGTGTGGAACTCGCCAACACACACCTGGCCTAAATGGATTTGTTTTTTTTTTGTCTTTTTTTTTTTTGGTCTTTTTGAGACAGGGTCTCCCTGTAGCCCCAGCTGTCCTGGAACTCATTATGTAGACCAGGCTGGCCTTGAACTAACAGAGATCCGCCTGCCTCTGCCTCCTGAGTGCTAGGATTAAAGGCGTGCGCCACCACACCCGGCCTAAATTGATATTTTTAAAGGACTCTTCTGGTTGATGTGTGGAGGGGAGACTAGTAGAGGCACTAGTGGCAGAGGGAGGTGGCTGCTGAGCTGCAGCTGGAGAGGACAGCGAGAGAA
The DNA here is from genome assembly GCF_000622305.1 of Nannospalax galili. Classification (NCBI taxonomy): domain Eukaryota; kingdom Metazoa; phylum Chordata; class Mammalia; order Rodentia; family Spalacidae; genus Nannospalax; species Nannospalax galili. Next base: position 1,525,137 of record NW_008353596.1, read on the forward strand.
TGTCATCCGCTAGGCCAGCTGCAGGCCCTGGCTTCTGGCTCCTTAGAGCTGCATCTTGGGGGTTTGGGTCTCTGGAGGGGGTGCATGATGCAGAGGCTCTGGAGCAAACCTAAGTTGGGTGTAGTCTCAGTCTCTCTCAGTCTCTCAGTCTCTCTCTCTCCTCTCTCTCTCTCTCTCTCTCTCTCTCTCTCTCCCCCCTCTCTCTCTCTCTCTCTCTCTCTCTCTCTCTCTCTCTCTCTCCCTCTCTCCCCCCCCCTCTGTTATTACTCCCCAAAGACTTTACATAATTCTGGCCTGGCTCTCTCCTCATTATGTCATGCACCGAGTGGAGTCTAGGTCACACCACTGCCTGCTGTGGTTAGGGTGGGTGTGAATAACAGACTCCTGGCGGCCAGGCACAGACCTTCCCCAGGCTGGGTGGGGGTGACCAGGCCTGTGGAGGGTAGAGTCGACCTGCAGCCCCAGCCCTGCCCCAGGTCCTTTGGATAGTTCCTAGGGAAGGCTGGGGTCCTAGCTGCTGAGTGGTGGTGCTAGGTTTGGAGGTGTGGCTCTCAGAACTGGTCAGCTTAGTCATTTCTCCTTCTGGGCTGTTGTTGGTAGGCACCTCAGTTGCTCACCCTGGAAAATGAGGGCAAGGACCCCCTAGTTCATGTGGATGGGGGGGGCATCTCGCCTCATGCAGAAGCAGGTCTTGCATGTATAGGTCATGTGCTAGGAGACAGAACATTCTCCCCTTGGACTTACTTGGGGGATTCTGGGCTGCACCCCAAGGCTTCTCCCATTTTTCATGGCCTTCCCTCCCACCCCTCTCTCACACTGTACCCCAGAGTTTCACGAAGAACCAGGACAGGTTCAGAACAGGGGGTAGGGCCTCTGGAAGAGGCCTCACTGCCATGCTTATACAAGCATGTGGGGCTTGTTGATGGGCTTCCTTTTCCCCCAGGAAAGGTTTACCTTTGTAACTCTTAGGAAACAAAATCAGAGTTAGTGAGTTTCCCCTGGGGACTGGTAGAACAGGGTGCCCCGTGTTGCACAGGCCTCACAGGCACTGTTGAAGGGTCAGGGAGTTTCTCCCGATGTCACAGGTGAAGACCCTGTGGCACAAGGCCATACAGAAGACAAGTGAGGCCAGGCAGTCAGGACTTTATTTGTGCACTCCCCCCCGCCCTTGCACTTTCTGTGTCTCCATAGCTACCACTGTGGGAGACTCAAGCTTTGGGAGGAGATGATTGGGCAGGTCAGGGAGCACTGTGATGTTGAGAATGAGTGAACTAAGGCATGGTAAGGGTTTGAATGCCAGGGAACAGGAACATCAAGGGCCAGACAGTGTTCTCTGTTTTTCTGACTCAATGTTTACTGGGGATGGGGGAAGGCAGCGAGAAGAATGTGTCTCCCTTGCTTCCAGAATTACAAAATTCTTGTTAGATCTTTAAATTTTATGTAAATTCTTTTTTTTCCCCTTGGAAAGGTGGATATCATATTTTAATTAGCAGTGGTGTCAAAGGAGGGCTAGATTAATTATAGAAATCTTAGTTCCAGATGGTTTCAATTTTCACAGCAGGGCACCAGGGCCTATATTTGTAAATGTTTTTTATTAAAATCATACCTAGTGTATTTTAGGGGCACCAAGGTACACTCCTTGTGGCTCCAAGGATACTGCACTCGGGAATTTGGGGCTATGATTTTCTTATGGAGAAGCAAGTCGCTTGTCACTGAAATGAAACTTTTGTGGCTGAGGGGCAGGTGCTGGAAGCAAAGGGTCATACAGCCAAAGAAAGCAGCTGCGGGGGAGGGGAAGAACTAACAGGAACAGGGCTTAGGGGTTCAAGATCAGAGGAAGCCTGAGAGCTCACCCAAAGTCACACCATACCCTACTGGGGGAAAATGTGGACTGACGGAGGGAGAAGGAGAGTCCTTGATGTATTTGTGTGTCAGGGCTTTAGGGGACCAGCTCTGGGCACCTCCGTCCTGAGGGAGGCACTGAGGTGTGTGCCTGGGATGGGGCTCCAATCCTGTGATAGGGAATTGGGTCCTGTTGTACCTCTGTGCTCCTGGGTGGGGACAGTCGGTCCTGTTGGGTTTCTGTGCTCTTGGTTGTTAGTTACACATCAGTTTGGATGGCCACAGTCAGGGGAAAAGGAAGATTCTGCCTATGGCCACTTTTCCCAGGGGTGTTACACCTCACCTCCTATGTCTTCCTATGTCAAATGGCCAGGGCAAAGGTGCCAAAACTACATTAGCAGGGACTCCAGATATTTGCCTGGGGGAAAGGACATGTGATTTGACTTTTGAAGGAAACAGCATGCGATCCAAAAGGCTGTATGTGTGTATGTGTGTGTGTGTGTGTGTGTGCATGTGTGTGTGTGTGTGTGTGTGTGTGTGTGTGTGTATGTGTGTGCCTGAATATTCCCTTTGTTACTTCTCTGGTTATCTGTATGGCTGTTGGGCCAGCTTTGGGGAGTGCAGTTGAGGGGCTGGGAGACATACGAGGGGGAAGGATACTTCTGTAACTCACCTCAGACTGGAGAAGCACTGAGAGGCTCACGAAGGGTTGCTGTCAGCTGCCTTCTCCTTGCCCAGGGCCGGGTGTTGTCATAGGCTAGAGGCCTGACTTTACCAGGGTGAGGGACCAAGGGCTATGCTGTTGGGCTGTCAGACTGTGCCACTGCCTCTGGTTAAAAAGCTTGTCTTACTCTTTCTTCCTTTCGAAGCCCAGCTCCTAGTGGAGACAGACACCTTTGGGAGCCAAGTCCGGATCAAGGGCAAGGAGACAGAGTTCTACCTGTGTATGAACCGAAAAGGAAAGCTTGTGGGGAAGGTGAGTGATGGCCTGGGACCCCGGGAACTTGAGGGCCCACCCAGGCAGCCTTGGGGAACTAGAAGATGGTGTCCAGGGTCCTGTGGGCCCTACCTGCATCGTGAGACATCAGCTTCTACTGCAATACCTTCCTGTCACCTCATTCTGTTTTGATGTATGGCTGCTACTCTGTGTCCACAGAGCCCTGGGCTTTGCTGAGGAGGGATGTGGAGTTCTGGTTTGTTCCATAGTGAGAAAACCCTCCCAGGCTCTAGGGCAACCTGTTTAAGTGCCCCTGATGTCTGGGGAACAGGGAACCTGCAGCCCAAGGGGCTGTGGCTGCAGGGATCATTTTAGCAATCGCCAGGGGTTCTCGGCACTGCGCAGCAGCCTCCGGAAGCAGCCGCTGCTCTGCGCTGGGCCTCACGGTTCTAGCATTTCAGGAAGATTTTATTACTTCGGAACAGGCCAGAGAGCTGCATGCGGCACATTGGAGGTGGGGGGGCAGAGAGCTGCATGAGCACTTGGGGGGCAGGGGTTGGATGCTCTGGGAGGCTGCCCTTCAGGGCTCCTCTGCTTTCTCTTACCTGCTTGTTTGTGGTCACACATCTGCTTCCCCTGTGTTCAGGAGGAAGGTGTCACCCACAGTAGCTCTATAATGAAGTGATACCCTCTGTCCTTTCTGCAGGGATTCTCCCTGCCCCCATATTGAACTTGTATCACTGAGGGTGCAATCTGTCTGGACAGGTGGACTGGGTGATAGACATCTTCTTGAGTCCAAAGCCCTGGGGATATCTGGCTCTTTATACCTTGTTGGGGTTAAGGGGAGATGGCCAGTCTTGCTGACGCATATTTGACTTTTTGAGCCCTCAGTATCCCTATCCCACCCCTGGGTCCCATATTCTACAAGCCAGGGATGAGGGCCAAGGAATTGTCACATGGATAACAATGGCTTCCTTTAGTTGAGCACCTACTCTCTCTATCTCTCTATCTCTCTCTCTCTCTCTCTCTCTCTCTCTCTCTTTTGAGACAGGGTCTCCCTGTAGTGGGCCTGGCCTAGAACTCACTATCTCACTATTTAGACTATGTAGACCACCAGGCTGGTCTTGGACTCAAGGAGATCATCTGCCTCCGGAATGCTGGGGATTAAAGGTGTGCACCACCACACCAGGCCAGCACCTACTTTCTTCCAGACTTTGGGCTATTTTTGCCCTGGCAGGTTGGCAGCTCTACCAACCCCATTTCACAGATGGGAAAGCTGAGGCTTGGCTACATCCCTGGGCACTTGTCCTAGGTCCCATACTAGGGCTAGGCAGGATTCAGAGCCGGGTTTGGAAGGAAAAGATTCCAGACACACACCCATACCAACCGAAGCTGCAAAATAATAGTAATCCGCAGAGCGTCGCGATGCTGAGAGAGGACTGGTTTCAATTAGTGATTCACTTTCCGCCGTCGCGGCCGGCGGGCGAGGGGGTCCTGCAGCGGCTGGGGCGCCGGGTCCCCTGGCCTGGGCCGACCGGTCCGGTCCCGGCCAGCAGTTTTCCTGCGGCGGCGGCCCAGCCCGGTGCCAGGAGCTTTGTTCAGCTGCCCGCCTGGGCCTCCTCCCAGACCGACCTGCTTTGAGTTTGAGGCTCGGTTTCCCCTCCGCTCCCATCCATGCCCGGCGCCCGCGCCGCCCCGCGCCTCCCGCCTGCGCGGTTCCCGGCATCCTGACCCCAGGAGGGCCATCGAGGGGTCAGGAGCGCCTGTCCCCTCCGGCCGCGCCCCCGCCGCCCGCCGGCTGGCCGCTGAGTCACCGCTTCCACAGGAGCCGGCTCCGATTTCCTGCCCCCTCGCCCTCTCCCCGTCATTAACATTGGTGCGGGTTCAGCTGGCTCAGGGCGGGCCGCAGCAAGGCGGGCCCGGCCCCCTGCCTCCGCCTCGGAGCCCTCCTGGCTTGCCCTCCTGCCTCCACGACCCTTCCCTCCTCCTTTCCTCTGGGCCCAGGGGTTTGGTGGCTCTCCATCCACCTGTGTGCTCTTGAGCGGCTGTGCATTATTAGCACCCACTGCTCACTCGGGCTGGGTCCTGGGGTTGCGGGGAAGTTCCTCTTTTGATGGGTGGAGGGGTGGCCCCTCTTTACCACTTGGGACTGGCCTCAGCCCTCTCCAGATACTGCTGTCTCCTCACCCTCGCTGCAGCTTGGGAAGCCGCAGCCCTGAGGGATCTTCCCTGCCTCCTTCAGTGCAGCTCAGAGCCCAACCTGGCTTTTCCACCTTCCAGGCCCTGGAAACTTCCCATCTAGTGCTGTTCCTGTGCCCCAGGCAAACTGCACCCCATTCCTTGGGGGTGGACTTAAAGCTTTGTGTGGGATAGGTCCTACCCTGCTCTCCCTCCATGGGTCTTCCTGGCTCACATTTAATGGCCTCTGGACTCACCTGGCCCCTAGTTGGCTCATTATCGTCCCTCAGCACCCTGTCACCCTGCTTGGGGACATCTGGGTGAAGCTATATGCCTTCATTTCTTCACCACCTCCAGGCTGGGAGCTCACAGAGGGCCTGAGCCTTGCATGAGCACCAAAAAAGCGGGAATATGGTGCTTGCTCTTGGAGACTGACTCAGCCTCTAGTAAGAATGATGCCTGTAGTCCAGGGAGCCTGGTGCCCTGGGAGAAACTCATCCGGCACTTAAGTAGGCTCTGCTGAGCATTAGTCCCTCTTTTTAGCCAAGGCTGGCTTGGAACTCCGTACACAGTCAAGGATGACCATGGATTCCTGATCTTCCTATCTCCACCTCCTGAGAGCTGAGCTCAGAGGCATGCACCACCGTACCTGGTTTATGCTGAGCTACATCCTCAGCCTGAAGCCAGGTCTTGACATCACTCCTGCATGCACGGGACCTCTGGCCTCTGCGCCTTTGGAATGCCTTGGAAGACAGCTTTCTTGCCCTTTCCTATGGATTATATATGCCAACCTTGCACATCTCTAGCCAGAGCACAGGTCATGCATTGGGACCTGAGCATAGCTATTCCAGATGCACTAGTCCTTGGCCAGAGTCACTCTCTCTGCTGCACTGCCGGTCATAGGCCACCCTGTGTCCCGGAGCTCTGAATGTTAGAGTAGCCCTGGCCTGAGACAGCACATCCTTCTAGCTCAGAATTGTTGAGTATCTAGTGTCATGTGCTAGCCAGATTTTTCCTCATCTGCCCACATCTGTCCTTTTGGGGGCAACAAAGCATGAGTCTTTTAGGGCAGGAGATTAAGAACCCTGGTTGTAAGTCACCGAAAACTCAAAATGCTTTTAGCAGATGAGCTGATGTCACCAGGATGCAGGTCAAACAGAAGGATTGGGACTCTAGTTTGGAAACAAGGGGGTGTGAGGTGGGTGCGAGGAGAGGACTGAATTCTACTAAATCCCCAAGGCTCTGGGGCAATGAATTACTCCAAATACTGATGTTCCTGCCTGCCTCAACCAGTTGAGTCAGAAGTTCTGGGGTGGGGCCCAAACATTGATGTTTTTTAAATCATTATAGATGACTTAGAGTCATAGAGGGGGTCAAAAGCAAAGGCAAGTGTCCACCTCAGGTGCGGTCTGCTATTAGCCTCTTAGCTTTTCTGACTGAGTCCGTGAGGGATTTATGATCATCATAGGCCCCACAACTGGTTTCCACAAGGCCCCTGTGCACTGGGGTGTTGCGAACCAGCCCAAAGCCCAGCTTCCCAGCCCTCTTAAGTAAACAGACATGTACTAAGCATGCACACCAGGGTCTCTGCTAGCCTATTGCATACCCTAGTGTTTCACTTTGTGCCCATAGTGATTCTGTGGCTCTGGGGAGGTGATGGGTTTTGGTGGGCAGCACTTACTCAGCTTCTGCCACCTCCCCATGGACTTCTCTGGAACTGGACTGAAGACAAGTGTGTGTGTAGTGGCCATTTTTGAGCATCATGACCTTGGGCAAGCCCCTTCACCTCTTTGAGCTGTTTCCTTTCTCTAGGTAGAGTCAATCTCCATGACTTAAGAGGGTGAAATGATGTAATGGATGTGGGATTGTCTGGCTTGTGGTCAGCAATCAATAAATAATGAATGAATGAGTAGAGAGACCAAGTGGGCCAGTAGAGCTCTCCAGCCCTTGCTCTGTCTCCTTCAACAGTGTGTCCTCCTGGAGCACATCTGTGAGATGTTTGTACAGGATTCAGAAGGTAGATTGTATTTTCTTTTAGGCTCTTTTTGTGTGTCACGCCCCCATCCACCCTGGTAAGACTCTTGTTTGTTTAACCACAACCCCATCTTGGGCTAAGGCCTGTGCTCGGTCCCAAGACAAGCCAGAAACAGGCCTGGCCTCAGGGATCTCTTAGGCTAAGGCAGAGTAGGCAGACACAGAATTACTCTCTTGGGAGCATGGGGTTGGGGTGGGGATGGGTGCCCAGTCACTTCAGAAGATGGAGTATGTGAGCCAGTAAAACTCCAGGTACAAGTGGATTCTAGAAGGAAGTAGAGAACTACCTGGAGAGAGAAATGGCTGTGGGGGAGCCTTCCCAGAGGAAGTGGTTACAGAGCTGAGCCTTGAACGACAGAAGCAGGATGGTGTAATCTAGCCTTTGTTCAAGTTGTTTTGACTTTTGTGAAAACCATGCAAAGAACTTGGACTCAGGTTGGAAGGACAGCTTCTAGAATTTTCCATGAGAGACCTAGAACCCCAAGATCACTCCTCTTAACCTGCCCTACAGCCTTCCTGTCTTCTTTCACAATACTATCTTACCATTCTCCCCACTGACACCGTCCTCTGAGTGGTGTGTCCTGAACCTGCCCTCTGTGTGTTCAGCCTCCTTGAAAGCTGGAATTCCCCAGAGAGTTTCTTTACCCGGCCTGTCCCTTTCTGCAGAGTTCAGCACTCTGTCTGCAGGGCCTAGACTTGTCCTCCTCTCAAAGGTGAATGTTCCTGGAAGCTCCAGTCTGTTTTCTACTTCAAACAAAAGGTTGGAACCCGCACCTCAGTCTCCACACACCAGCCAGACCGCTGGGCTTCCAACTTGGCCAGGCGGCCGTCCGGAACGAGGAGTGGGCCCGGCCTAAATTTGGAGATGTTAGCTGGAAACTTGAGTGCTACTAATTCAGGCCTTCCAACTGTTTCGCCCTCTCCCTTCAAGCAATCAGGCTGCTCTAGGAGGAGGCTGTAAGCCCTGCCTCCCAGGGCCTTTTGTTCAGGACAGCCCTAAGGAGGCAGGGCAGCCTTTGTTGGTTGGACCACCAGCTCTTCAAGAGCAACCTGGAGAGTTCTTCCTGTGTGTCAGAGTGTTATGAGTGTTGTTCCTCACTCCTCATGGATCTCTGTGATGCAGAAGTCATTGTTCTCTTTTGCCTGGTGAAGAATCTGAGGTTTGGAGCGAGGAACCGGCCAGCCTGAGGTCACACAGGAAGTGCTAGAGTTCATTTGGCCAGCGCTTCTTGTCTTGCATCCCAAGACACGCATCTTCCTGGAAACCTGAGAGCCCAGGACCCCTCACACAGCCTTTGGAGTTCGACCATGCTACGTCTCCTTATTTTTGGAGGCCTCTAGCCTCCTTCATACTAAGTATTAAGCTGTGCCACATCCCACCCTGAGTGTAGTTTGTGTTGAACTGTATCACAGTAGGGTCGAATAGCTGCTGACTTACCGTCAGATTTTGTGCAGATCTGCCAGGACTCATTTCAGTTGCAAACGATAGAACGCAACATCAGCTGGGTTAACGGAAATGAGACACTGTTGGCCCGCATGGTGGTGAGGTAACTTGAACTGCAGATGCAGCTGGGTCCAGAGCCCAAATGATGTGACCGGGACTTGGTTGTTTCTCTCACTCTCTTTGGCTTTACTTTCTCAGGGGCATCACTGCCAGGCAGAATTTCCCTCCCTGGCAGTAAAATAGCTGCTCTTATTTCGGCCTTACAAATTCCTCTAGTTTATTATTATTTTTAATATATATTTTTATTGAATTTCTGTGTATTTCATACAGAACATCTTAATTATCTTTATGTCCCCTTCCCACTGGCACCCTCCCATAGCCCTCCCACTGGATTTCACATGTTCTGTCATTTATGTTAAAGTCTGTTGAGTCAACTTAGTGTCCCCTGATGCGTCCCTCAGTGCAAGTTCATCTCCTGGGGTCTAGCCAGCCCATCTAGAGTCTCTCCCTTAAAGAAGATCAGCTCTTCCTCACCCAGTAGTAATCAACCACCCAATAGTTCTTTGGTTAAGACTGGAGGCTGCTACCCATTTCCACAGTTCTGTGCTGGATTTTTGTCTGCTTGAATTTGCAGGGGTCTTGTGCATGCTGTCACCATTGCTGTAAATTCATATGAGCAAGGTCCCAGGAGCCTGTAAGAGTCTGTTTCCATATGGTCATGTACCTCCTCCCCTGGCTCTTACAATCTCTCCACCCCCTCTTCCGAAATGGTCATTGAGCCCTGGGTTGGTTGCCCTCTGTTGCCTGAGGGAGTTTAGTTGATGAAAGTTGAGAGATGCAGTAGTGTTCCCTCTAACCCTTGTTCCATTATGTTCCATGAGTCTTAGGTGTTGCATTGTCATTTAGGGTTGAGCATTTCATAGGCAATCTCTGTGTGTGACCAGTTGTAAATTCCTCTAGTTTGAACCTGCCTTTTTTTTTTTTTTTCCGAGTGGGCACTGAAGGCTGAACCTACTTACAAGGTCTCAAGTAGCACACTGCCTGGATAGCTTGGGTCACATGCCTGGGAGGGGATAATATTTGATTGGCTAGATCTAGATCTGTTGCTCAAGTAGGAATGAAGTGGAACCCCCATCTATAAGGAAGGAGAGTGGGGAAGGAGTGGACTTCTGATTGACAGTGGGCCTCTGCTCTTTAATTGCAGGGTGAGGAAGATGTAGGGACCTATAACAAAGGTTCATTTGTGTATTGAGGAGGCTAACAACTCTAGTAGGTGTTTTGCAGGGCCCAGCCATGGCCACTTTCCTATGCCTTTCCACAAGAGCTGTGTTCCTCCAATTGCTATTCCTTGGATCATCTCCTCCTGACTAAGGTTCATTGCTGGCCAAACTTTAGTCAGGCTCCTGAAGCTTCTCCTAGACCCATGTGTACAAACAACGCTTGTAAGACCCACTTGGAAGCAGGAAGCCATACTCCTTCCATGTCTACTAGGTTCCTCACCTTCCACGTTCCTGCAGGCATGTCTACTGGCCCTGCTCCTGGTGCTCCCTCCTTGGGCCGGTGATTCTGTTTGCTAATGCTATGGGATCTGGGAGCTTGAGCCCAGCCTCCCCAGACCTGGGGGACCCTGGTGCAGTGGGCCCTGTACCCATGTTGTGGGCAATGTTTGCTATTGGCACCCTTCACAGGGATCACTGACTTGACTTTCTTTGATGCCCCCCTCTCTCCCCTGCAGCCTGATGGTACTAGCAAGGAGTGTGTGTTCATCGAGAAGGTTCTGGAAAACAACTACACAGCCCTGATGTCAGCCAAATACTCAGGCTGGTACGTGGGCTTCACCAAGAAGGGGCGGCCACGGAAGGGCCCCAAGACCCGGGAGAACCAGCAGGATGTGCATTTCATGAAGCGCTACCCTAAGGGGCAGGCTGAGCTGCAGAAGCCCTTCAAGTATACCACAGTAACCAAGCGTTCCCGGAGGATCCGCCCCACACACCCCGGCTAGGCCCCGTGCCACAGGGGCCCTGCCACTTACTCCCAGAGAACTGCATCAGAGGACTATTTTTACATGAATAATAAGGAGAAGCTCTATTTTTGTACATTGTGTTTAAAAGAAGACAAAAACTGAACCTAGACTCTTGGGGGGGGGCAATAGGATTTCACTGTTGGCTTGAACCCCCATGACAAAGGACTCACACAAGGGGACTGTCAACCCACAGGTGTTTGCCTCTCTCTAGGGGTGACAATTCAAAACTCATTCATAGAGGAGGACTTGAATGAGGAAACCATCACTTTGAGAAACCAAAGTCCTTTTTCCCAAAGGTTCTGAAAGCAAAAAAATTTAAAAAAGAAAAAAAGAAGAGAAAAAAGGGAAAAAGAAAAGAAAGAAAAAGAAAAAGAAAGAAAAAGGAAAAACATCCCACAAAACAATAAAGTAGTACCCCTCCCCTAACAAGCTGCCCCCACCCCCAGCCCCTCTCCCTGCCCCAGACTCCAACAAGAATCGATCTCTGGTTTGCAGTCATTTATTTATTGTCCGCTGCAAAGCTGTTCCCGAGACACCGCGCAGGGAAGGCGCACCCTGAGAATTCTCTGCGCCTCGACTTTTTCCGACCTTCTGACGATAGACGCCTCGTCCAATCATGGTGGCCTGCCTTGCTCGCAGTTCTGGAGGATGCTGCTATGGACCTTCCGTGACTCACGTGACCTAGTACACCAATGATAAGGGAATATTTTAAAACCAGCTATATTATATATATATATATTATATAAGCTATTTATTTCACCTCTCTGTATATTGCAGTTTCATGAACCAAGTATTACTGCCTCAACAATTAAAACAACCCACAAATTATTTAAAAACCTCTGAGGAGAATGGTGGTTGGGGGGTATGTCGCCTGCAGGGGGCACTCTGCGATTTGTTCCTCTTGGTCTCTGCACTGAGGGCTGGGGTTTGGCTCTCTCATTCACTCTTCATTCAGACCATGACTGTGTGTCCTGGGCACTGTTGGGCACTGAACAAGCAGCTTGAAAGTGGACATATGTCTGTGATTCAGAGAGATCACCTTCTTGGGTATCCCTGATTCCATGGTCCCCTCAGTCGTTTGTTCATAGACATCCCCTGTCCTAGCTAGGCTCTGGGTCCTTGCCCCCAGCCCACAGGGAACTTCACCCTTAGTAATTCAGATCCATTGCTTCACGGATGTGTTTGTCAATTCAATATTTCTTAACTGCTCTTACTAAGTGCCAGACATTTTGCTAGGTGCTGGGAATTCATTAAAGAACAAAACAGACTCAAACCAATCATACCTCCTTGCTGTAGGCCAAGTGCTTGAGTCATCCATGAATCCCACAGTATGTCAAATCCAGGCTGGATAAGGGAACATGGCTGGATTTTGAGGTCAGTCCAGACCTGGCGTTTAGGCCCTGACCTCTCCTGTGTTGCAGGTTAGGGTTATGGCCTCCAGTGACTTGCAAGGATCCAGTCTTCCAGGCTGACCCCAGGGCTGGAAGCAGACAAGGTTCCAGGGAGCTCTTATCCTAAGATTTGGGCTGAGGAGTGTGTGGACTTGCCCTTTCCCTTCCTACCTTCCAGTCCAGGCCTCTTCCTTGGAAAACTGTATTCCTGGGAAACAGGAGGGGAGCTAAGGCATTCTGGTTGTCACCTGCTCCCCTTGAAAACTCCTGCAGAGACTGGCTGGAGGGGTCCCCATGAGGTACTAAGTTGGGGAGGGTATGCAGAGGGGACTAGACTCCTGGCCAGGGAGGGCCTCAGGGCAGTTTCTGAGAGCTTGTCCTGTGACCTTTCCCAGCACTCTGGACAAGCCCAGTTCTGGGCACTGTCCTGCTTCGTGTTACCAATACCCTGGCTCCTGCCCCTTGTCTGTGGCACACCCTCCTACCTGGTATAGCCTGTATCCTTGGAGCTTTGTGAAGCCATTTAGGTCCATTATCACCTTCCATGTTTGACAGACGAACATTTATTTGCCCAAGGCCTCAGTGAGAACCTTGGCAAGACCCCTACCCTTTACTGTCGTAACAAAACCCTGAGATGACCAGCTTACAAAGAGAAAAGCCTTCTTTTGGTTCATGGTTTGGAGGTTTTAGTCCCTGATCGACTGGCCCCACCATTTTTGGCCTATGATGAGGCGTGAGGGAACCCAGATGCGACAGGCCAGAACCACTCTTCTCATGGCCAGGAAGCAAAAGAGGGAGAGACAAGGGCCCTGGGGTCCTTGAATCTCCTTCAAGAACGCACCACGAAGGGCCTAGTGCACGGTCCCACTCTCCCAGTAGTGCCACCTTGAGGACCAAACTTAACACAAGGACTTCTGGGGAGCTTTATAAAAAACTTAGCACCTGATGCTAGTGAGCATCATGCACTGAGCGCCCTGTGTTCCTGCCCCTTCCGCTGCTGTAAATTCAACTGAAAAATAACCATAGGTGGGGCTAGAGAGCTGGCTCAGCGGTTAGGAGTACTGCCTGCTCTATCAGAGGACCTGGATCCGGTTCCTAGCACCCACTTGGTGGTTAACAACCACCCATAACTCCAGTCCCAGGGGATGTGATTCTGTCTTTTGGCCTCAGTGGGCATTGTACCACATGGGCACACTTACATACATGCAGGCAAAGCATTCATACATATATTATAATAAAAATGAATAAAGTAAATTTTAAAAAGAAAAATAATCCTAGGAGACAGATGCCTGGGGCCAGAATTCAGTTATTCACCCGTCTATCCATTCATTCACCCTGTAAACATGTATTCAGTTTATTCTTCCAGATGCTGATGTTCCAGGGACTGGGGACAGAAGTGAGCTGAGCAGACCCTGGGGCTGAGGATATGACTTAGTGGGTAAAGAGCTTGCTGTGCAAGCATGAGGACCTGAGTTCAGATCTCCAGCACCCACATAAAAGCTGGGCATGGCAGCACTGGGGAGGGGGGCATGAAGACAGACTGATTTGGAGGCTCACTGCCCAGTCTAGCTGAAATGGTGAGCTCCAGTTTCAGTAAGAGATGATGTCTCAAAAAAGCAAGGTGGAAAGTGATAGAGGATGACATCTGATATTGACCTCTGGCCTCCACATGCACACACATGGGTGTGTATACCTGCATACCCATGGGTACACATATGTATAATATATATACACATGACCAAGTAAGCATGAAATATGGTCAGGAAGTGGGGAGACATAAGAAACACTGGAAAAGTGAGGGAGAGGGAGTATGGCTGCTGCTTCAGACAGCATGGGTGGAGGAGGCCTCTGGAGGGAATTTGAGCAGGTTTGATGGACAGACGACCCATGTACACACCATGAGGAAGGGAATTCCTGGCAGAGGGAACACAGGGTGTGATGGTTGGAGGCTTGTCATGAATAAGGAGGACAGTGGGGCCAGGAAGAGTTGGGACCTGGAGGTAGTCAGACTCTAATTGGAGTGTCTGTTTGGAGTAAGACAGGTAAGGGCCTTCCACTTTAAAGGGAAAGATGGCAGACTTTAACCTCAGGCTGCCCCAAGGTAACCTGGGTTCCCATGAACTCTGACTCCCTGGGCATAGCATCCTTGTGCTGGCTCCCAGGCTGCGGTACTTCCCGCCCCTGAGGTCCTGCCCCTGCTCCATCCCAGGGGCCTCCGGCAGAAAGATGAGGCAGATGAGGCCTGGCTTCTTTCAACTCTTGAAAGAACTTTGTGTACATTTCCTGAGTTAGGAGAAATATGTGAATGATAGGCACAGTGGGCTGGTAGGAAAATCTCCGCCAAAAATGATGTCTTCTTAGGAACATAGAAGATGAGGAAGGACTTCCAGTCCAACTGTGCAAAGAACCTCAAGAACATAGGCTCATGTTGAGAACTCATGCTACATACACACCAGGATCCAGCCTAGCAGCCCGTGGAGTACACATTGTTAACCAACCCCTCTGAGCAGATGCAGAGAGGCAGATTCACTTGCTTGAGGTCACACAGCTAATAAACAGAGGAGCTGGGATTCGTGTCCAGTTCTGTCCATCTCTAATGCCATGATCTTGACTCAAAGCTGCGTATTTGGAGCTGTCAGAGCTCCAGCCTCTCCCCCACCTTGGTCACCTGACTTAGCCTTGATGTCCATCATCCATCTCTAATCCCATCAGATAGAGCACAAAAGTTCAGAGCACATGCCGAGGTACTCTCTGGAAAGGACCGAGAGCAGGAGTGTATTTTTGATTGGACCACTCTGTCCAGCTGTGTGACCTTAGGCAAATCACTTGTTTTATAATACGGTATCTCTCACACTCTGTTTTGACCTTATGGGGCTGATGTCTTTTTTTTTTTTTTAATACTTTTTTATTTTATGTTTTTGAGTGCCTGAATGTATGTGAGTGCACCCATGTCTTGCAATGTGGAGGCCAGAAACTAGAGTTACAGAAAATTGTTAACTGCCATGTGAGTTCTGGGAATTGAACCCAGGTCCTCTGCAAGAGCAGCCAGTGCTCTTAACTACTGCGCCATCTTTCCAAGCCCCGATGTCTTGTTCTAAAGGGACAGCAGGGTGGATCCTGCAGGGCAGGAGCTGGGAAGCTCTATTTCCTGGTCTCTGTCCATTTCTTCACTTGAGAGAAGAGGCAACCAAAACCTGGAGAGGGGCAAGGACATGCTCCAGGCCTTCCAGTGAGTTGTGACAGAGCCTGCAACATAAGAGTAGACAAGGGATATGCCAAAGGAGGTGATGGGGCCCCTTGCAGTGAGTTTGGGCGTCAGGATGTCCTCATCCATGGCCAATCAGGCCCTCTCAGTCTCTGCCCCCAATCTGCTTCTGGGATCCAAAATGGTAGCTGGGAGGGGCTCTAGGGAGGACTATGGCCCTTCGCCCTACCTCACAGAGGGGTTGTATGCCTGGGTACTGGGGGGGGGCAGGACTGGTGCAGAGGGTCCCCAAATCTAGGACAGAACTCATTTGGGGTAGGGTGCTCTCGACACCCTCTCAGGCTAGATAGGGTGCTGTGCAGCAGCTTATGCTGGACTCTGGCATGTCGTTCCAGCAGAGCTCCTAGTGACTCAGCTGTCACCTCCTTGAACTAGGTGTCACAGTGTCCCTTTTGTGGATGAGGAAACTGAGGCCAGAAAATAATGTTTTCAGGACCCATAGTAGAAAGTGACTGAGCTAATATTCGGACCCCTGTCTGTGATCCTGTGTTTTGCTTCCTGTGGTTCCTCTCATCTTCTGCTTTTGCCGAGGGTCCAGTGTGATAGAGCCCAAAGCCTGGTGTAGAAGTGAAGCCAGCCTAGGTTGGGGGCTTATTCCAGTTTAAGTGGGAGAGGCTGGGTTGGTGAGAACGGCTGCTAATCAGGTGAGCTGAGCAGGTAGGGAAAGACAGCTCAGGCCAAGCGTAGCAAGCCCAGGCTGCCCTCCTGCCTTCAGGGTCAACTGGAACCTTGCCAGGTCAGGGTGGGCTTTCAGGGGGCTCAAAAGCCCTGTAAACAGGCTGATCCCTCCATGCAGCCTGGGACTGGGGTTTCCAGAGAAACAGTAGTGAATTAGGTGCTAAAGATGTCCAGGCAATGCCCCAACCAAGAATCAGCTCCAGGTCTGCTACAGACATTAGGCAAAGTTGAGGACCAGATGGCTCAGCCTTGTTGGCTGTTGTGGGATGGGACTTCTTTCCTGGTTTCTGGGATGAGGTGTCCAGCTCTGGCCAGGAGGGGAGGTGGTAGGCAGGCTTGGGTACAAGCCTGGGTACAGGCTAACCAGCCCTGCACAGTGACTAACCAGCCTCCCACCACCACCCTAGGCAGCATGTAGGCCTAAGTAGTACTTGGTAGAATCTGTCTGGTGCTTTCCACAAGCTCAGAGGAGCAGAGCAGCAAAGGGATTTATTTAGAGTCATATAACTATGTGGAAAAGCCAGATTTGAATCTACATGGACCAGGTTAAAGAACTTTACCTCTCCTTTAGCACGTCCACTTCTGTCACTGTGATGTTCAGGATTCTTTGGGCTACAAGTAGCAGAAATACAGGAGACTGAAGCCCAGAAGTGTGCGCTGGCATGCTGGCTTCAGGCAAAGCTGGATCCAGACATTCTGTTTCTTCTTCTTGAGTCCTTCTGTGTTTGCTTTGATCTAAGGAAGGGGTTCCCTGTCCTTCCCACCTTCCATCCAACTGGATTAATAACTTCAACAGAAAGAGAATGAATGGTTCTCAGAGGCTCTAGCCAAAATCTCAGGCTGACTCTGGCTGAATGAGCCTCTCTCTTGCATGTTCTTGCACCAGTCACTGTGACTGAGGAGACAGAAATTTATCTAGCCAGGTCTAGGTCATGGGCTAGTCCCTGGAGCTGGGTAAGGGTAGGAATAACCGAGTTCTGCTCAGCTGTAATCTCTGAAAGTGGGACTCAAGGACTATGAGAGTGATGTCACCAGGTAAAAGGCCAGTCTCTGCCTGTGGTATTTACCTCCAGGGTACATCACAAGCCCTAGAGACACACAGTTGCTGGGACCCACCCCAGCAGGCTCAACCTCAGTAGGCCTGGGGGAGGCCTGTGATTTGCATTTCTAACAGGGTTCCAAGCAGTTTGTTGCTGCTGGCCTGAGGACCAGGCTCTGAGCATCATGGTCAGCACTCTTTTCTTAGTTCCTACTCTCATTGCAGGCTCCTGTGCTATGTGAGGTGTGTTCTGGTGCGAGGCCTTCAACTCAAGACATACCCACCTCAGGCATGTGATGCTTTCCAAGAGGCTCAGATGTAGGAACCTCAGGGGATCTGATGTACAGATCCTTGGCTCTCCTCAGCACTCTGTCCTAGGTTGGCCTATAGCAGATGTCCCAGGGTCCAATGGGATCCTTTCTCTTTCCCACCATGCAGCAGACTTCTCCACATCACCGTAGAAGGCTGAAGCCCTACCCACCCTGCATTGCACCACGGGCATTGCCCTTGGTTGTGGAAAATTCCAGATTGTGGACTCCTCAGATGGCCTCAGTGTGGGGGTGCCAAGACACAGTGCCTTGCACCTGTGGGAAGGACCTGCCTGTGCTTTCCCTGTCTAGGTATCCGCCTGTTTTAGAAAGGCAAATGGTATCTTATGTCTTGGTATCAGTTGGGCTGTTCTGAATTCAGGCCAGTCAGATGGCAGGAGTGGTGACAGTTTGGCTTTAGTTCTCTGGTCTTTTTTATTCTCCACATTGTGCACTGAATTGCATTCATTCGGTGACAATGGAGTGTCTGGTCATAACAACAGAAATATTGATGGTAGAAGAAACTTGTTTGATTCTGGGGACACAGACTCGTGTCTAAGTCCAAGTTATATATTTGTCCATTTATCCATTTGTCTATCAGTGCTTCCACATTTCCATCCCTCTGTCCATCCAGGCATCCATGAATTCATCCATCTGTCTATTGATCCATCCATTGGCCCACTCACCTGCCTGTCTACCCACATACTGACAAAATTATCTCAGAATTACATGTAAGATTTGGAAAAGGCATGCTGAGAAATCCCAGTGGCTGGAAAATGGCCGCAGTGCCATTTTCTTCTCCAACCCTGCCATATTTCATGTCTGAGAAGTATTTTTGCTCAATTTCAATGTGGAAAAGGTGAAATATTTAAATGTTCATTTATTTAATGTGTGTGTATGTGCATGTGTGAGTGCCACATGTGTGGAGGTCAGAGGACAACTTTGGTTCTTTCCTTCTACCTTGTAGGTCTTGGGGCTTAAACCCAGGCTGTCAAGCTTGGTGACAAGATGCCTTTACCTGCTGAACCATCTTGTCAGCTCCAAACTCACTTTCTACATATTGTCGTAAGTAAAATATCAAATAGTGGGTGGAAGCTGGTGCTTCACATTTATTCAGTATTTCAGTATTCTGGGGAAGTGTTCTTGTTTAGCTTTTGCAAAAAATTACTAGATGAGATAAATATACATTGTTTTGTTTTTTGAGATAGGGTCTCCCTATGTATCCCAGGTTGGCCAAATAACCCAGGCTGCTCTTGAACTCCTGATCCTCTTGCCTCTTTCTCGTGAGGGCTGGGATTACAAGTATGCACCACCATGCCTAGCCCTTCCCTCCCTTTCTCCCTCCCACCTCCCTTTCTATGGTATCTGTCCATCCATCTGTCCCACCCTTTCTTCCTCCCTCCATCCCCTCTTCTTTTTTCTGTTTACTTGGGTGAACTCTCTTATTTGCTGTCACTTGTCTCTGTCATATATTCACTCAGTGACCCGGAGATACTTGATTGTGTAGGGTATGGATTTTATAGAATATATGTGATTTTCAAAATTATTGATGGGGTCTCATGAACAAAGCAGGTCAAACCCATCCCAACCCAGTTGGCACATCTGTGTGCTCTGTGCCCATGCACAGATATGCAGTCTCAATCTGCAACATTCTTCTGGTCACTGGCTATCTTCAACATAGTCCCTTAGGGGGAGATTCTGGGGATGGCTGGGGAGCTGGCATTGGAATACTGTGGGCAGTTGGGTTAAAAAGCAGCAGGAGAAGGGGATCGAGGGAGGCTCCAAGCACTGATTGCCCTGGGGTGCAGGGACCAGTTGGGGTCAGGAGACCCCAGTCTAGTATCCCAAGTGCAAGCCAAGGGGGAGAGGAGCAGATGCCCAAAATGGGCAGACTGTGGGCATGAAGGGAACAGTGTGTGTGTGTGTGTGTGTGTGTGTGTGTGTGTGTGTGTGTGTGCGTGTGCGTGTGTGTGTGGGGGGGAGAAACTTGGAAGGAAGGTGGTCAGTTAAGGCTGTTCACATGAATGGCACAGCCCTTTTGCACCACATACACCTCCACACATATCCACACTTTCCAGGCCTGGGGCAGGTGTTAGCAGGGGACCCACCATGGACCTCTTTTATTGTCCCACAATGCACAGACAGCCCGCAAGACACATTTGGCTCTGCCACCTGTGCCGAGGCCAGAAACCTTGGTCTGGGTTGTTACTTCAGGAGTTTGGCAAGTAGAGTTTTCTGATTCAAATAATTTCCTAGGTTTATAGACAAGATTTTATTTTTAAAAATATTATTGTTACTATTATTATTATTATTTTGTGTGTGATGAATGTATGGATACACATGTGCCACAGAGCTCATGCAGAGGTCAAAAGACAACTCTGTGGAGTCAGTTCTCTCCTTCTACCTTTCTGTGGGTTCTAGGGATGGAACTCAGGTTTTAGGCTTGCATTTTATATGCTGAGTCATGTTGACAGCCCAAATCTTCTGTTTGAAACTTTTTTATTTGGGTGTATTAACTGTCCATAATGGTGTGTTTGTTTGTTTGTTTGTTGAGACAGGGTCCCTGCAGTCCCAGCTGGTCTGGAACTTGCTTTGTATACCAGGCTGGCCTTGATCTCACAGAGATCCACCTGCCTCTGCCTCCTGAGTGCTGGGATTAAAGGTGTGCACTATCATGCCTGGCTATATTTTCTTTATCCATTCACCTGCTGATTGACACATAGATTGGTTCCATAACTGAACTATTACGAACAGTGTAGCAGAAAGTACTTTGTTCAAGAATTTCTGTGGCGTGTTGAGTTGGGGTCTTTTCTGTGAATACCCAGGACGGGTACAGCTGGGTCCTATGGAAGACTGTATTAGTTTTTTGAGGAAGTCATCCTGATTTCCACAGTGGATGAACTGATTTATTTTATACTCCCACCAACAGTGTAAGCATCCCCAGGTTCTTTACTTTTGGGCTCTGTGCCTCCCTTTTTCCATCTGTGAGTGGGAAGATAACAATAGCCCCACCAACTCTAAATGCACAGGGCAGGACCATTGTGAGGACTATGGGATGATACATGTTTCAGTATGGCTCATCCAAGAGCCCATCCAGGCCCAGAGCAGGGCCGAGAGTCCCTCACTGCTGCCTGCCTGGGAGGGCAGAGTGACTGCTGCAGGCTTGAAGCTGCCAGCCTTTCTCATACAAACAGCATCAGAGGAAGTCACGTGGGCAGCATGGTTTGGGAGCCCAGAACTGGAAGGTGGAACAACCTGATCCTCATCCCTACCTGTTTGTGACCCTGGGAAAGTCCCTTATGGGCCTGTTTCTCTCTCTGTGAGGAGGAGTCGGGGAGGGCATGTCAGAGGTCCTTTCTGGCTCTGGTACTGGGACTCAAGTGAGAGGGTTTACACACAAGCAGATGACTCTTTCTCACAAGGGTCCAATCCCAGTTGATGAGCTGGCCTTCTAGGCGGCCCAGGCATGGTCTGTTGTCAAAGCCTGCACTCACTGAGTGCCTCAGCCTCCGCTGGGTGGTCTGTTGCCTCACCTCCCGCCTCCTCCTTCCTGTGGCCGGTGATTCAGTTCCACCACTTCTTTGTGCCTGACATTTATTTAACCAGCACCTCTAGGTGGGCCAGCTTGGGTCCCAAAGCAACTCCAGGCCATGACAGAAGGGTCTCACAGCCTGGTGAAAAGACATGTTTAGAGTAGGTGGCTTTCCATTACATTTGGGGTGAGGTGGGGCTCAGAGGTGGAACGCTTGCCTAGCGTTTGGGAAACCCTGGGCTCCAGCCTCAGCACCACGAAAGTAAAAAGAAAACATGGATTTGAGATGATAAGTGCAAAATAATCCAATAAGACTAGACAAAAGAGAATCTAGAAGGGGAGACAGGACTGGAGATGTTTCAGCCATTGGCCGAGAAGTGTCCGTTGGCCACAGGACTTTTGCAAGTGTCCTGAGGTCTGTACTTGAAGTACTGGAAAGAATATTGCCGAGACCTCCTCCATTGGGGTAGCTGCTGGGGGCTCAGCAGACCACCAGAGTGTGCTGGGTTCTGGCCTCCCTCTGGCCTCCAACTACCAGAGAGCCTGAGAACCCAAGGGCCAGCCTGACAGCCCCCGATCCTGCTTCCACATGGTGGTCCTTTTAATAAGATGATGCTATACAGCAGTCCCTTCTGCATGAAATAACTACCATCATCACGATTTCAGCTGAGCCTAATGGCTAAACATAGTCACAATTGGCCTTGTTAACCTTTGTGCTCATTCATTAAAGGAGTACCAAGCAGGGTCACTGGGCCCTCACCTGAGTATCCAGCCACTCTTTCCAGCCAACTAGTCCAGCCTTGGAAGACAAAAGAAAAATGAGGAAGAACCCAATAGAGGGATGCTTTGGGGAGCCCTTGTCAAGAAACTCCAATGGACTCTCATATGAACATTTGAAAATTGCCCTGTTCTGACTTTTTTCTAGTTCCCTGTCTAGAACTTGTAATGCTAATTACTCTTGCCTTTACTTCTCCTTCACATCTCCTATTCATGATTCAAAGATTTTCTTCTCCCCTTAGAGACAAGAGTTATGCAATTTTGGAGTCTTTTAGATAGACCCACTGAAGGGGTACTCCAATTGCCTCACCCTGCGTCCCTGTTCAGCATGGAAGAAGCTAGAGCAGTTGGCGTTCCTATTCCCTATTGGCAATTTGGGTAACCCCTTCAGAGGATGGTGTGATAAGAATAGGAGGTAGGAACTGGCTAGGCAGTTAGGGTAAAAAGACCCCAAAGAAATGTAGCCAGTTTCTTGGCTAAAAGTCAAAATGCCCTTGGGCCTTTAGTAACATACTCTTTTCCAAAGGCCAAAAATGTCAAAAGTATTTGGGAGCTTGTATCTAATCCTTAAAAGGTTTTAGGGTTACCTCTTCAGAGGGGGGAATGTTGGAGGGGAGGGAGTGGGCATGGATTTGATCAAAATACCTTATATACATGTATGAAATTCTCAATAAAGTTTTTGTAAAAATTAAAAAAAAAAAGAATATTGCCAACTCTCACTGGAGAACAAATAGGGAAGGGGAAGCCATAATCACCTGAATCCAAGTCTTGACTTCCTATCACCCACCATGCCAATAGTATTTCCTTTGCTAGTAACTGGCTTAAGCAGGGGCATGTCATCATGTTCTGACCAATAAGCTGTATGGGGTGTGGGGAGTCTGAGGGGAGTATGTTTCTAGGAAAGTTTCTTAACTCTTAGTAACAGACATAAGGCCTAGGTGTGGTGGTGTATACCTGTACTCTTAGCACTTGGGAGCCAAAGACAGGAAGATTGCAAATTGGAGGCCAATCTGGGCTAAGAGACTGTCTCAAAACAACAATAGGAAAGACATAGGAAGACAGTTCTTTGCTATGAGTCTGCGTTTTTGTGAGGACGCAATGGCTAGAGCTACTAAAGCCATTTTTCAATCATAAGGAGAGCTCTCCACAGCACTGAGGATGGCAGAGCAGAGGGCTGGAAAGAGCATGAGGATGTTGCTCAGCTACTGGATCAAGCCATATGGTGTCTTCTTGTCTGAGATGACAACATTTTCTTGAATCTCTTTCTCAGTTGGGTTTTATGCTATGTGCTAGTGATGCAGAAAAGAGGAGGATTTTGGAGAATGAGGCCTGGAGAGAAGGGAGGGTGCGTCAGGATGGGGACACAGTGCAGACAACAGTTCTGGCAGCACAGGAATGGTACAGGGAGTCAGGGAGGCACCAATGGGGCTCAGCCAGACAAGGCAGTCCCCAATTCTCCATTGCTCTCGGAGGGCCCTGTTCTTCAATTATCCCCTCTCCAGATCTACCTGGGGGGGGGGGCATGCAGGTAGGAGCCAGTGGAGCCTGGAGGGGTAGTGCTCTTTCGTTCTCACTCTTTTGGGTCCCTGAAATGTGAGGGGATAAGGCACCATCCCTTCTGCATGGAGTACCCAGCAGGATGCATGGCTGGAACAGACCTGCTGTAAACATGTGCTCAGCTTTCAGCCGAGGGTTGTGGCTGGCTAAGGACCAACATTTGCTTTCTATTTTACCATTATGAGTGTATTTTGATGATTAATTTCTATATATGGAAGAAACATAAATTTTCCTTTTAAGTACATATGGACAAGGACAGAAAGAGTTAATTTAAGGAAAGCTAGTTGGTAATGTTACAGGTGGCACAGGGACATACTGAAACTCATGCAATCAGAATTGAATAAATGTATGTGCTTGTATATACGCATTCACGTGTGTGCATATATATGCATGTGTGTGCATATGTGTGCATGTATACATATGTATGTGCATCTGTTTGCATGTATATATGTGTGCATGTGCACATTGCATGCATGTATGCATATGTATGTGTGTGCTGCTTATATGTATGAATGCACATGTACATGTTTCAATGGTACCAGTGTGCACATATATGGATTTTTCTTTTTTTAAAAAAATCTTATTATTTTTATTTTATGTGTATGTGTGCATTGCCTGCATGTAGGTAAGTGCACCCATGTTGTGCAATGCCTGCGGAGGTCAGAAGAGGCTGTTGGAGCCCCTGAAACTGGAGTTAGGACAGTTGTTAGCTGCCATGTGGGGGCTGGGATTCGAACCCAGGTCTTCTGCAAGAACCACCAGTGTTCTTAACTGCTGAGCCATCTCTCCAGCCCCACATATATGCATTTTTCACGTGTGCATATGCACATGCAAGTGTGTGCATGTATGCGGGTGAGTGACGTTTATCTGCTCAGTCCCTCTAGCCATGTGATAAAAGATTCTTTAGGAATAACTGTTCCTGAGTTTTCCTGGCTTCCCTGGGAGGCACTATATCTATCGACATGGCTCTCTGCCCCTCTGCAGCTGAGTTTTCACCTAGGAAGTTTCCTCCTTGGTGGCAGGAGGCACTGGGCAGCCTGCTCCCTGCTCCATTAAGGTCTTGAAACTGTAATGAGGAAGGCAGGATGGGTGGGTGGAAACAGGAGGCAAAGCTGACTCTAACTTATTAACAGGGAGCCATGCTATGTGAAGTTACCATGCATGAAAACTCATGATGACAGAACTCTTGCTCCAGTAGATACACAGGCATGTGCGAGCCCGAGTCACACCTTTCCACCAGTTAAATTGGAATATAGCCTTGCCTTGAGTGTTCCTTTTGAATACTTTGTTTAATGCAGTTGTTAGCACTGCAGCTCTGTAACACACAGGGACACAACTCACCCAATATCAGTCCTCTCTCTATAAGGTGAATTCTTGAACTTCTAGTCATGAGATGGTGCTCCAGTCCTATGCTTGGGACCACTTTAAATAGTAAAGTCACTCACCAAAGGGGAAAAAAAAAAGAGCAATGGTGGCCCCAAATGGCTCCCAGGAAGGATAATTTCTTTACAACATGAGAGATCAGAAGGCCTAGTCCTGCCTTGTTTGGCGCTAGCTGGGGATGCTTGCATCAGGTGACTCTGGGATTTACAATATCCTGTGCATATTGGTATTAGTCAAACTCTCTAGAGGAACAGAACCCAAAGAAGAGATATATATTACTAAGGGAATTCAGCTACTCATTGGGCAGTCCAGCAATGCTTGTGTGCATGCTGGAGAGGCCGAGAACCTGGGAGCTGTTCAGCCCATGAGGCTGGGTGTCTCAGCAATCCCAACCTGGTGCAAAGGCCTGGAGGATTCCTGGAGAGCTGCTGGTCTTCAGTCCACATTGGAAGGCCCAAGAATCTGGGTTCCAATGTCAATAAAAAACGGCAGCAGCAACAGGGTAGATGCACTGACCACCAAGAACGAAAATGGACAGGCTTTTTCCTTGAACTCCTTGATCTCAGTGGCTTGCCCACTCTCAGAGAGGGGCTTTTCTCCTTAATTAATCCTTCCAGGGAATGTCTTCATAGGCCTCCCCCCACCCGGGGCTGTGCCTCTTACTTGATTCCAGATCCAATAGAGTTGACAATCAAAATTAACCATTATAACATCCATGAGTACTAAAGGGCCATGAATACTGATTTGGGCGTTACAAATACATTTTATTAAGTAGGCAAATATTCAGTCACAGAACCTATCCATCTATCCATCCATCATCTACCTATCATTCATCTCCATCATGTTTATCTATAATCTACCTATCATCTATCTATCTATCTATCTATCTATCTATCTATCTATCTATCTATCTATCTGTCATCTATCTATTTATCATCTATCTATCTATCTATCATCTATCTATCTTCTCTCATCTATTTATCATCTATCTATCCATCCATCCATCCTCCTTCAGTTCTGTGAGGTTTGGGTCGCCAGCTCCAGTCATCTCCCTGTCCTTGTTTTGGGTATTCGGTTTCTTTTTGATTATTTGAACTATTTCAAGGTCTGTCCTAAACCCACCCCCTTTCTTCTATGCTGATTCAATTGTAGCCATGGCCAAACCATTCTGACCTAGTATATAAAGCACAAAGCATGTCCTCAGAGAACCTGAATTCCTTCCTTCCTGGATCACAGGGCTGGCTAAAGGTAACCAGTGGTGTGTGTCTCAGAGAAGCTTCTGGAAGGCTATCTGACTGAAGGCAGGGAGGGAGATACCACATCTCCAGCTCTCTCCTCTGCCCTCAGCGGCAGCAGTCACTTTTTGCCAGGTTCCAGTACAGATGGAAATCACTGGATTACAGGCCGATGGCAAGCTATTTTTGGTGGAGTTGTGTGTGTGTAATGTACGCACTGGGGTTCTTGGCCAGCGCCTCTGTTTGTATCAGCTGTCAGCAAATCAGAGGCGCCATCCACATTTGTCATAATTCATTACACTAATTAGCCACGTTTCAGAACTGGACGCCAGCCAGCGGGGGATGCGGGGGTGGGAGGCCGCTGCATTGTTGTGTCTCAGCCTCCCTGGTCAGAATTTCCATGGTTTGATGGGCTGCCATCTCCTGCACATGTGTCCCCTCACACGAAGACCTTGATGAAATCATCATGTTTACATCTGTGACTATTCTCTGAAGATGATGCCTGTGACAGGAGGCCAGAAGCAAAGAGCATTCCAGAACTTGGCTCTAGAGGTCCCACACTGTACCCAAAGGAGTTTGGAATTACCCTGATTTCTGATACCAGGCTGGGCATCCTTCTGCGACCTGTCCATGCCTGGCTGATTCCCTGGGTGGACTGCCTGGCTGAGGCTTTGTGTAGGTCAAACAGCACTGGCTATAGCAGCCTCACTTAAGACCTGTTAGGGGTCATCTTCTCTAGTTTTAGTGGGCATGGACAGCCACTGCCTGTTCAGCTCCAGAGCCTGCAGTGACTCTCTGCTCCTGCCTCATTCAAGCCCATAGCCTGCTGAGTCCCTTTCTTAGTGTTTCTCAATTCTTAGGTCCTGTCTAGGACTCCACCATCACTCACTTGGAGCACAGAAGTAGTCTCTGTCTCCTTTCCCCATGTCTCTGCTTGGAGGTTATAGCCAGAAGGGCCTTTTCTAAAATGCACAGTGGCAAGTCAATGTCACTAACATTGGGACCCTTTGTCCTGACCTGCCCTGACCTGTCCCTGCCAACCACTGAAGCCCCTTCATTTCCAAGCCTGGTTTGCCAGCCTCCCTATCACGTTTCCCAACATGTTTCTTTTGCTTAGGGGAGTGTGATGGCTAATCTTGATTTTCACCTTGCTTGAGATTAGCAAAGTGCAATTCTGTGTGTGTATGTGAGGGAGTTTTCAGAGATGATTACATCAGTGTTTAATCCCTTGATGGATTCAGAATCTGAACGGTTCGATTCCCAGCACCCACAGGCACTAACGGTCTGTAAATCCAGTTCCAGGGGATCCAATGTCCTCTTCTGGCCCCCACAGGCATTGCACAACACCGGTAAACTTACATACATGCAGACAAAACACTTGTGCATGTAAAATAAAATAATAATAAATAAAATAAATAAAAAATTTAAAATTAATAAAAAAAGCTGGAGTGGTGGCACACATTTTTAATTTCAGCAGAGGCAGGTGGTTCTCTGGGAGTTCAAGGCCAGCTTGGTCTACATAGTGAGTTCCAGGACAGCTGGGACTACAGAGAGGACCTCTCTCAAAAAAAAAGCAACAACAACAAAAAACTAAAACCAAAACCCAAAACAGCAACAAGAACAAAACACACATAAAAACAAAACAAAACAAAAAACCCAGAATCTAATGGATCACGGGAGGTGGTGGAAGTGGACACTGGGGAGTGTTTTTGTAGGCCTCCTGCTGGTCTGATACAATCCTGGGTTCCCTTCATGCAGCTCCCTGTCTGGCGTGGTGTGAGCTCCTTTACACTGCTTCCTCCTCCACCTTCTCTCAGTGCCATGATGCTCTGTCTAACCACTTGGGGTCAAGAAGCCAGAGACTAAAGCATCTGAAGTCGTTAGACAAAGCAGAGAATTCCTCTTCTGAAACTGTTTAGGTCAGACTTTCTATCTCAATGATAAGAAGCTAATGCAGAAACTTGGTATCAGGAGACTGGGGGAGAGGTCATTGCTGGGACTAAACCTGACCTTGTATTCTTTTCTTTTATGTGTATTTCTCTCTCTCTCTCTCTCTCTCTCTCTCTCTCTCTCTCTCTCTCTCTCGGAGATATTGTTTCCTCTTGATTTTCCAAGGACTTCAGGTGTCTCCTTAAGTTATTTATATTAGATATCTCTAATTTTCTGATATAGACACTTAGTGCTATACAGTTTCTTGTAAGGACTGCCTTTGTTCTTGTAGGCCAGGGGTCGATGTTGGCTGGCTTCCTCAATACTCTCCACGTTGGTCTTTGAGGCAGGGTCTCTCACTGAACCTAGAGTTTGCTGACTGGCTAGACTGGATGGCTAGTGAGCTCCAGGGACCTGCCTGCCTGCCTCTGCCTCCCGAGTGCTAGAGTTACAGATGTGCACCCAGATTTTATGTGGAGGTTGGGATCAATGTCTCTCTGCTTCCTGTCACCACTTCGTGCCATCTTCTGTGCTGCCCAGAATCAGCAACATGTAACCAAAGATCCTGATTCTTGAATCATCAAAGTTTGTACTTGTTCTGCATGTCAGATGAAGGGAAATTTTCTCTATTTTTTTTGACAAGCATGTCTTAGGTTCTTCCTGTGTGCTTAGATGCTGAGTTTTTGATGCTTAGAAACGAGGTCTTTGGTGACCTCGAAGCTTGCAGGTCAGACCTTACCCAAACTGCCCCAGTGTCTTGAGCCAACAGAGCCACTTTACTGACTAAGCTGTTTTGAATTATGTTTTCTGGGCTTTTCAACTCAACAAAGACACTTAATTACAAGCTGTTTTGTAGGCAACAGCTGCCTTAGGCCAACTCAGTTACCTGCCAGGAACATGGATGTTGATCAGAGCAGAGGGAATGTTTCTTCATAGTCTGTCGGTGTCCCAGTCCTGAAGACCCAGGAAACAGGAACAGATACTCCACAGAGAAACTGAAGGTGTGTCCCGGGAGGTAACTTTCCACCCAGTCACTGAAAGACTAGACTGACATCTAGTAGATGACCACGTAGAAGCTTTCAAGGAGGCCTAGATCTTAGATTGCACAGAACAGAAGTCCCTACCGATGTACTGGACCATGTGATACCAAATCTTTGAGATTCAGGGGCTATTTGTTAAAGCAGCTTGCAGTAAAAGCCTGACACATACACCCAACAACTTACAATTCATGTGTCACACAGCACATTCCATAACTGGTTGTTAATCTTTTCATCCTATTGGGTTAGAGGCTCGAGAGGAGATGCACGATTTCTCCCCGAATGTCCACTATTCAACATAAGAAGATGTTTGATATTTGTTTAATGAGTGAGTGCATCAACTCACTGTGAGAGGCCACCTGCTAGCTCTGTCTGCAGCTCTGTGGCTAGTGCTGTGGTGGACCTTTGCTTTTCCTCGTTGCCTGGGTCACCTCAGGCAAGTTACTTAGCCTCTCTGAGCTTAGTTACATGATCTGTAAATGAAAGTACTGACTTCAGGGGCTGGAGAGATGGCTCAGTGTTAAGAGCACTGGCTGCTCTTGTAGAGGACCTGGGTTTAGTTCCAGAATCCACGGCTGCTAACAACCATTCCATCTAATCCGATGCCTTCTTCTGACCTCCACAGGCATTGCATTACATGGGTGCACTTATATACATACAGGCAATACACATAAAATATAACTATACACATAAAATTAAATAATAAATAAAATGTTAAAAAAGAAAGTACTGACTTCCTAGAATCGTCATGGTGCCTAGCAGAGTCTGGCAAGCTTAGTGTCATAGCTGTCTTTGTCCCCAGTTACACCCAAATTCAGAGCAGTTGCTTTACTGACCCACAGTCATTAGATGAGATAGGGCTTGAGTTCAAATCCTCCCCTTTCTTCTATGCTTGTAGAGGAAGGAGAGAGCTCTTTTGTCATCTCGGTCTTTCCCCTTGAAGTTTTGGGTGACAACCACTCTTCCCAGATATCAGACTTTGGAGGTTTTAATGTCCTTGTGTGATAAGTTGAGGCAAAGGCCCTTTGTGGCTTCCCTGGGGCTAATCACTCACTTGCTAGAGGCAGCCTTGGACTCCTGTGGATCCTTTTGAGTGATCTCCTGGGTGGGGACAGCCATCACCTTACAGAGCCATAGGCAAATGGGCAGGGGCCCAGCTTGCTGTTTCCTGGGTCCTCTGTCTGTTCTCCACACTTCTGCCTCTCTCTTCCTCCAGCTTCAGAAAAATGCTCAGTAGCTTGGATCTGCTTTAGTGATCTGTGAGCTTGAGCTTCGGGAACTGAAGGACTGGAGCCTACTGGAAGACTTTTTAATTGTTCAGTGCTGGGGATCAAACTAAAGGCCACTCTCATGCTGGGCAAGGGCTGTATCACTGAGTGACAATCTCAGCCCCCAGGGGAAGGCTGTTAGGTCTGTGACCTAGCTGGCAGGAAGTGCTGGAGGGATGTTCCTGAGGCATGGGACAGGGGAGGCATTGAGGATATTCTCAGGCCTGAATAAGAGGTCCTACCTGGAGTCTGACTTAAGTCCCCTGGGAAGCTTAGAAGAGAAGGCCCACAGAGAATGTTGGGGAATCCCTGAGACCTCTGGCCTGGTCTAACAGTGAGTACCACACTAAAGATGGGTTAGCTGTGGGTGACATGCCTTGCCCTTCCCCCTCTCCACCCAAAATGCCCATGTCCTTGCCCTCCTCTCCCCCTTCTCTAGCTGGTCCCCTTCACTGAAATTGATCCCGTGTCTGTGAGGTCTGAGCTGTGACCACAGGACTCCTCTAGCCTCAGTGGCTGTTCCCTCAGGGACAGTCCTGCTCTGACAGAGGGGTGCCTAAGAGCAGGGTCCTGGACTGTGGGTGAGGGAATGAAAGAGTCCTTGACTGTGCACTAGAATGCAATGAACTCATCCTTCTCGGAGCCCTGGTGAACTACGGGTTCTGGATGGGCTCCAGGGGCAGCAGTAGCAGCAGAGGAGATGGGGATGCACAGCCGGGTGGGGGGAGTCTCCCCCTACCTGCCTCACTTTTGGCTCCTGGTCCCTCAGCTTCCCACCCATGCTGTAGTCAGAGGACCCTCCTGGCCCTGCCTTTGGCCTTTCTTGGCTGGAACCCCTTAGAGGCTGTTTCTCTTGGATGAAGCATCCCCTCCCCAAATCCCCATAAAAGGGTCAAAGTATTTTCTTTGACTCAGTAAAGCAAAGAAAGGCCAGAGCCGTCTCAAAGGCTGAGTTTGCATTTCCTGGCTTTGCTGGTGGAAGCCTTCAGGCAGCCTTTTAGGACCTCCCGTGCAGTCCACTTCAGATTCAGTCTGTCAGAACCTTCCCTGCGGTCTGCTTCAGATGGAATCACCAGGCACATGAAGGGGAGGGTCATTCTGCTAACAAGTGGCAGGCACACGACCTCTCTAGACTCCAATCTGGGGCAGGTTATCCCCTTTTAGGTGCCCTCTCTCTGTTTCATTTTGATTCCCATGGGTCAGAACACAGGGATGGCTCGGGTCCCAGGGTGCCTCTGTGGCCAGAGCTCCTGGTTCTTGGTGCAGGAAGTGTACTGTGGCTCTGAGCATGCTCCACTGCACATGGTCATGGACTGCCCACTGGCCAGGAAGCTCAGAAGTCACCTGGATCCCTCCAGGACCATGAGGCTGGGTAGGGGTACAGAGCCAGCAGACCCAAGCAGAAAAGTGTGTGTCCACTGAGTGCACTCTAATGCCAGGCACTCATTGCCTCAGCTCCCTACATGGGTACAGGGTGGGTACCGTCGTTGTCATCTTATAGATGATGAAACTGAGGCCGGAGAAGTGGCATGATGCGCTCAAGTCTGCACAGGTGGCAACAGTGAGACCAGAGTTTAAGTCCAGCATTTAGTGCATCCCAAGCCTGGCCTCTAAATCCTCCTAGCTTGGAGGGAGTATGAAGTGGGAGGCAGGCTGGCCCAGGTGTGGAATGGCACTGGGTCTATAAGGTGACTGACTGACATGGTGCCAGGCATAGAGCCAATGTTTATGTGCACCTGTGGCTGTGTGTTCTCAGATTGAGGGTAGGTGAGGTCTTGCTGTTCTTGTGGGGGTCTGGACTCTCCTTGGCCAGTCAGTTCTTCTAGAAGCCTAACCACTCACTCAGCCTTCTGTGTACACAACTGATCTCACCTTACACCCCCATGGTAGACGGAGCTGGCTCCTTAGGAAAGGGGGTTCCCTTTTAGACAGGCCTGCCTTCCACCCTCTTTTGTACTCATTAGTCTTGGCCAGGCCCTAGGCCCAGCTAGAGAACAAATGCTCACCCTTCTGCCAAGCATGGAGTGGGAAGGAAGGGCTGTACAGCTCAGCCAAGAGTCCCAGCCAGGGAAAGATCAGATGGGATGACTTGGGCTGCTGAGGGGCTAGGACCAAAGCATAGGGACTTGGGACTGGGATGAGCACAGGGGTGGCTGGAAGGTCAAAGGGTGAGCAGGGGGTTTTTCACCCCAGCTCAACCTGGGTGTGAAAGCTCCAGCCTCAAAGCCAGCTGTACAGAATGGGAAGTGGCCTCGCCCATCTTTCTATTTAAAGGGACTGGCCAGACCTCTTCAAGGGCCAAGTCCTGGGCTTACCAGAGGGGCCTGAAAGGAGTGCCTCCCCACTAGTGAGTTGCCCTGTCAGGACTAGGAAGCCCTGGTCTCCTGTCTGCCACCATCACGGCATCCAGCAGGCTTCCTCAGTTGGGAGGACAGTGGACTTGGACCCCTAGCTGCCTTATCCTGACTATCTAGCTCTAAGTCTGACCAGAGGAGTACTGTAGGGGTGGCTAGCAAGCAGATGATTTGGTCAGGGAGCCCCCTAGGCTCTAAGGAGAGTCCCTCTCAGGTTTACTTTCTTTTTGATTTCCCAGGCTGAGAACATGTTCATTCCCAATGGATCCTGACAGGGACAGGCAGGTCCTAGTCAGTGTGTTCTAGGGCCTTGTCACATCACTCAAAGCCAAGCTCCCTGCTCTGCACATCTTACATTGATGTGCCTTTTTACATGCCATAGTGCACAGTGGTGCTTAGTTACTAGGCAGGCTGAGCTCAGTCTCTACTTTGCTTGGTCCTGGAGTCTCCTCTGAGATGGAGCATCCAGGAATTCTGTCAGCGAATGGCTAAATCCCAAAGGGTAAAATCAATGACAGCAGTTATTTTTCCATAAGTGTGGTGGGCACCAATACCTTTGTACCTTCAAGAAACGGGACAGCTGAGATGCAAATGACACACCCAAGGTCTTGCAGTAAGTGCACAGCACAAGCAGGATTTGAAGTCAGGTCCTTCTGGCATCAAAAACTGCTTTCTTCTTGTCAGCATGTGCTGCTTTGTGTTCCCCTTAACCTTAGGAGTACACAATTTGGGCGGGGCTAGATTGGTGATTGCTGAGGTTCAAGATGGTTGTAGCACTTCACCAAAGCCCTGGGATCAGGGGTCAATAGATCCTTCTCTTCATCCTGGTTCCCTGGTTTTGTGGACGGCAAAGGAGAACCATGGACAGTTGTGCTGGGTAGAAATGGCCCAGAGGCCTGCAGCCCCTCCCTTTCCCAACCTCAGCTTCAGCATCTGTATCTATAGTGTGGGCTGATCCTACAAAAGGGTTGAATCTTCTCTCAGCCACATCACATGAGACAGCTTCTAGGACACTCAGCACTGGAAGGGGGCCTGTGGAGGGGGAAGTGAGCTGGCTGTCTCTTGCAGCCTCCAGCCTGTGGCCTCAATCTCCAGCTGGGTCTGGACTCCTGTCCTTAGGGCTTTCTCTGCTCCAAGCTGACCCCTTTCTTGCTGAGGACACTTCTACCCCCATCTCAGGTATACCCACTCTGCTGGCCGTGGAGTCTTCTCTGTGATGCTGTATATATATGTGTGCCTGGATGGGGGTGGGGTGTCTCTTGGATTCTAAAAAGAGGATGCCAAGCACAGGCTGTGCCCCATTCACGGAGCCCCTGTGAGTCAGCCCGGGCTGGCTCAACTGTCCTTCCCAGAGCCTAGCAGCTCTTCTGGCTGCTGCTGCTTGCAGATTCCCGGCGAGCGGTGCTCCTGAGACCTGCGGGGCCCAGGCTGCGTCATTCCCACCCTTACTGAGCCCGGGGACCGGCTGGGCAGGACTCCAGCCCTGGGAACTCCGCCTGCTCTTTTTCCCTTCTTCGAAACTTCTCTCTATGATTCAATGAAATGTCTTGGCTTCCTGTCGTTTGCTTGGCCAAGCTGACCTGGTGCTGGAGGGCAGAGAGCAAGACACTGGAGTCCAGGAGTTGGCTGCTCCTCTTCTGCCTCTGACACCCTGGGAGATGATGAAGAATCCTGTAATCCCTGTGAGCCTCAGTCTGCCCAGCTCAAGTAGTACAGGAGGATGGTGAGGGCCACAGAAAGGGGAGACTGAGGACTTGACCCCTCACGCCCCTCCTGGCTCTATGGGACACACTGCTCCTTCCTTCTTGAAGAGTTCCCTAGAATTCCCAGGGGCATAAGCTAGAACATTCTATACTGTCTGGAGAAATATGCTCCTAGACCCTTTCCTGTGGTGGCTCTGAATTGGAGCTTACCTCTAGTCCCAAGAGAGCCCCCTGGAAGAATTAAGCCTACTGTCCTTTCCTTCCCACCCTTAGCCCCCAGACTGAAGTCTCCTGCACCCACCCCACTGGGAGGGGCTCCACCACTAGAGGGCGCCCATCCCCAGTGTGACTTAAGAAAACAAAACCCAAAGTGCTTATTCCAGCTGCCAAGAACAGCCTTTATTGAGCATCTTTACGTACTGGGCGCCTTACTAACTCCATCAGCACCTCTGGGGCATCAGCAGTGCTGTCATTCCCTCCTATCATTCAGGTCCCAAGAAGCAACATGACTCACTAAGCAACATGTCAGCTGGTCAGTGACAGAGGTGGGACCAACATCCATGTTCAGCCAGGATCAAGCCCAGGCTCAGAGTTGGGGCTTAGTGACCCTCTGAGTCAGTTGTTGGAGTGAGGGGATAGTAGTTGGGCTGCCCGGACTCACAGAATCAGGCCACCAAAACAGATGGATGCAGAGAGTCAGCATATACATTCAGTAATTACAGCGGTAGGGCACGTCTGTGGAGTGCTCGAAATGCACCATCGTACCATGAGCTCTACACATATCAGGCCACTCTACAGAGTTGTGCCTCTGTATCCACAGGAGACCTGTGAATGTCTGTCCTTTTATAAAACAGTACTGTATTTGCATATGATGTATCCATACCCCTTCCAATCCTTCAATCATACCTAATGCTTAAATAGTGGAAATATGATGTCCACAGATTCTGTACTATATTATTTGGGGAATAATGACAAGAAAATAATGTCTGCACATGCTTAATACAGGTGTGATTTCCCTTTTTGTTTCCTGGATATTTTAATCTGCGGTCGGATGAATGTACAGTCGTGGAGTCCTCAGGTCCAGGAGGACAACTGCACTTGCGGCAGCCTAATGGGCTTAGGTTCCAGTGCTGTTTCCGGTTTACAGAAAGGGCTGAGCAAGGTGAACCGTTTTGCTCAAGCTTCCTGGCACCCAGGCCTGTTTGCCTCCAGAGTGCCTGGCTCAGCTTCAGCACTGCCCTGCCTCTCTTCTTTCAGACAGAGCTTACCCAGGATCTCGGTATGTAGGAGCTGAAGGAAGAGGGAGGCACAGGAGTTAAAGCTCCTCAGGTCACAGGTGGAAAACCCTGGATCAAATGCTATGCCTCTCTGGGCCATAGAGAAGAGCAGGGACTTGCAAAGGCCAAGGCTGGTGAAGGCTGCATCTGACCCTCAGCCCCCAGCCCCCAGCTGGTTCACACCAGGTGTCATACTGGCTTCCGTCTAAGACAAGGCCCTTTCTGGACCAGGCCTGGGGTAGCAGGACCTGGTGGGGGACCACAGAGACACGTGGGCAGAGGCAGCCAAGGGATGGGGACAGATGTTTGTGTCCCCATGATCTCTATTGGTCTCTTCCTCAAGCATCCCAACCAAGAGCCTCCATCTTTCCTTTGAGCAGGGTGCCAACCCAGAGGGCTTACCCAGATAAGATGACAGAGTGGCCAGTGATACGTGCATGGGATCCATGATCTCAAGGCAACAATTCTGGCTTGGGAGGACAAGGGTGGGATATGGTTCTGCCCCCTCC
Source organism: Nannospalax galili (assembly GCF_000622305.1). NCBI lineage: Eukaryota > Metazoa > Chordata > Mammalia > Rodentia > Spalacidae > Nannospalax > Nannospalax galili. The sequence continues at coordinate 1,560,837 of NW_008353596.1, forward strand.
CCCCACCCCTAGAGGCTCACTACATGAGCTGGAATACATTCCTGATCTAGGAATGGCTACACTGCTCCTTTGTAGGAGTCCTAGCTCTGGAACTTCTAACTTCTGCTGTGGTCCTGGGGTAGTGAACTATAGCTGCAGTGTATACAACCAATTCCCTGAAGTGGGAGAATGCCATCAGATGGGCCTTGCTGGCATTGGGACACAAGAACTGATGAGCAGTGGTTAGTACTCGGCACAGACCAGGCCTAGCAATAAGTGAGACCACACTGAATCCTTTCAAGGGCCCTGTGAGGTACATGCTTGTATGCATTTACATGCTTTATCATGAGTAAATAGAAGCTCAGGGAAGTTGAGTGGTGTGTACAAGTTCTCATAGCTGTTAAGTCAGAGCTGGGTTGTTCCCCTGTCAGTTGGAATCAAGCGTTCCACAGGCTGTCCTCTTGGAGCCCTTAAGATTGGTCCTGATGAAGCACATTTAATTGTCATGCTCTTGTGTAGACCTTCCTACATTGCCTTTTGTCTTGCTTTGCTCAATGGCTCACATGGCTTCTTTTGCAAGCCTAGTGCAACCAGTAGCTTAGTAAATGCTTACAGATTTGTTCTTTTGGACCCCTTCTTGGGAGCACAATCAAAAGAATTCTGCTGACTGTTGGAGAAGAGGACAGGAGAGGAGAGCACCTACAACAGTCCCACCACCCTAGTGGAGGTGGCATAGACATGAGTAAAGATGACACTTTGAGTGTCCTAGCCTTAGCAGAATCCACTGGGGCAGAAGAACCACCTAGCTGATCCCAGCTTTGAGACACTGAGTTGTGGGTGATTTGTTATGCGGCATCAAAAGACATCTGCATGGGTTCCTCCTGGAGGAGTCAGGGAGTAAGGCTGGGGGTATAATTAGAAAGTGGTCTCTTTTAGCTTCTTGCTCTGGAAAGAAACAAACCAAGTCGCTGTGAGCTTGGCACAGTGCCCCAGGATTCCTTTTTGAGCAGAAATAAAGGACAAGAGGGCTCAGTGGAGAGAACAAAGGAGAACACCAGAGGCTCATCCGCGTGCGTTTTGTTCAGTTCAGTTCGTCTTCCCAACCAAGGTGACTTGTGACCACCTGCTAAGCTGTAGAATGTGGTGTCCCAATTTTACTTTAAGATAAACTCTAATTGTGAATGTGTTCAATTATATTCCAGTTACATTCTGTGTAACAATATGAAAGAAAAAATAATGTTTTTTCAAAGTCTTACTACTAATAGCAACCTTTTAAATGTTTTCCCATAAGGTGAGGCATAAAATAAAAATGGTTAAGATGATCAAATTTCCTTTTTTTTTTAAAAGAAAGATTTATTTTATTTTTATTTATGTGTATGTGTTTGTCATGTATGTTGGGGTGTCCTTGGAGGAGTTAGACCTCAATGTAGGTGCTAGGAACTGAACTTGGGTCCTCTGGAAGAACAGCAAGTGCTCTTAATCACTGAGTCATTCCTCTAGCCCCTCCTTTTAAAAAAGTGAATCTCTTCCTGGGCCTGGCCAAGAAAAGGGTTAGGCAGGCAAAAATGCCCTTTTGTGAGGTGCCAGGACCTCAAGGGTGTCCTCTTCCCGTCACGGAAGACAGGGCTCCATGTCATACACAGGGCATTCTCACCCAGCCAGTCAAGTGGGAAAGTTGTGGAGCTGAACATCGAATGAGCTTTTATTTAAAAAGATAAAAAAAAAAGAACATCAACCTAGTAAAAACTCAAATCCTTGATCTGATGTCACCCTCCAAGAATATTGTCAAGTGCTCCCTGGAGAATGGGCCAGGCCCACTGGTTGGTGTTCCAGCCAATCAGAACATTCAGTGTCCTAAATTCAGCCAACCAGAGCTCAGCATCCCTCTGATGCAGTGAACTCTCTAGTTCTTCATTTTTGCTAGTAACAGAACTTTGGGCTGGTTAGTATGGGAAATGGTAGATGGGGGACACTCCCCAGGCAATACTGATCCACACGATCATTAACATGATGATGCCGGCACAGTGGAGACAACAGTCATGGTCCAGTTGCACAGAGTGGGTCTGTGGCCGGCCAGAGTCATACAGGGCTGTCAGTGCTCTACAACTGTGAAGTAGGCATCATCATTGCCGGCTTTAAGGAGTGTTTCCAGTGTGTGAACTACTGTGTTAAGCTCTTAGACTCCAGCATGTGGGGACTGTTACCTCCTCTGCTACTGTGTTTTAGTTTTTTTTTCCTGTTGCTATGATAAAATGCCCTGACAAGTACAACTTAAAGGAGGAAGGGTTAATTCTGGTTTACAGTTCGTTGTGGTAGGGAAGTTGAGGCAGCAGGAGCTTGAGGCAGTGGGTCACATTGTACCCACAGTCAGAAACAGAGTGATGAATACTTGTGCTCCACTCACTCTTCTTTTCATACAGTCCAGGATCCCAGCCCAGGGATTGAGGCCACCCACAGTGGGTGGGTCTTCTCACCTCAACTAACCTAATCTGGATAATCCTTCACTGACAAACCCAGATTCAGTCTCCCAGGTGATTTTAGATCTTATCCAGTTGGCAATTGAGATGTATCCTCACATATGTCTTGGCTGTGCTTTGTTCTCCAAAGGTTCATGTGCTGGAACTTGGCTCCTAGAGTATTGACGTGGAAACTTCAAAAACCACAGGTCACAATGGCTGAGAGTGGGTACTGTTCTTACAGAGTACCTGGGCTCAGCTCCCAGCACCCATGTCAGGTGCCTCACAACCGCCTGTAACTCCAGTTCCAATGGATTAGCCTTTAGCCTCCATAGTCTCCATGGGAACTGTACTTACACACACACACACACACACACACACACACACACACAGAGTTTAATAGAAGTGTAGGCAGGAGTTGTAGACTGGATTAGTTCCTACAAGAATGGTCTGTGATAAGCAAGCCAGACCTGTCTGTCCTCTGAGTACCTCAGCTGCGTGCACTACTGACTACTCCAGTACAGAGTTCTCACCATCATGCACCAGCTGCCATGAAGCCCTCCTCAGAGCCAAGCAGATGTTAGCATCAGGTTCTTGAATCTCCAGAATGTTTAGCTAAATAAGCCTCACTTCTTTATAAGATATCCAGCCTCAGATATTCTGTTATAGTAACACAAAACAGACTAAGACAACTTCATTTAACAAAGCAGATGCTAGCTGTGATAGTAAGAGATCTGAACATGACTCCCATTGGGAGAAAATAAAGCAAAGGCAAAAAATGTGAATCTTGATCCTTTATGGAAAAAAAAAACTGCACAAAAACCCCTCCACAAACATGCAATGATTTTACAAATGTTCACTGAATGAAAGAACACATGGGGCAGTCAGAAGCTACAGGGAGGGCCAGGGAAAATGACAGGTGATGATGCATTGAAGGATCTCATTAATGGTGCGAAGTGCCTGAATGGAGGGACTGTACTAAGGGTTAGCCTGGGCTGAAGGTGAGAGAAATGGATTGCAGGATTGTGATGCCTTGTGTCTTTGGCCTCATCCTATAGTCATCAGAGTCACCAGTTCTGGGACACACACACACACACACACACACACACACACACAATCACACATTCTCACACACTCACTCAACCCGCTCCCATGCTCACTCTCACAGGCACATGCACACTCTGCAGTTCTTTGAGGATCTTTTTGAAATCCGAAAGGAAGAAAGTGTCCTTTCCCTATAGTCTGTCTTGCAGTTGTTGGTTTGATCCTTCAGTCACTAGCCCACATTGATAGGGTGCCCGCAGTGTGCCCAGCATTATGCTGAACCCTGGAGGTTGTCCTCAGGGGCCAAGAGGGAATATTCCCAACTCAGGAAGTGTGGGAGCTTGGATGAAAGGGGAACGTGCTGATGAGCCTTGGATTAAGGCGAGTTCTCTGTACTGCTGGTGGACCTGTTCTGAGAATGCCTCAGAAAAGCTCCAGGGAGCTGGCTCCAGTTCAGACATCTTCCAGGAACACAGAAAGCAGCCATGTTTTACTAATTATAGCAGGGAAACACTGTGATTACAGCAAAGTTACATGGAAACAGAACTGGCTGGTTTGCAGCTCCGTATCTCTGGCTTTTGTTTCCATGCCCTGGGTAGTAACTTGGTATGGTGACATTAACAGTAGCCAGGGAGACCTTGCCGAGAGGATCTTCAGCCCCACTTTCTGTGGGGTCCTGACAGCCCATGGCCAGCCCTAGCATCTTCCTTTCCTCACAAGGGGCTTTCTGGGGTGTCTGAGCTAGAATAGACTGGCCAGAGGCTGAGAAGCTGTGTGGCCCCAGTGTGCTGCCCCGCTGGGAGCCAAGGATTAATTAAGGCCACAGCTTTGGTCATTTTGAAGGTAACTTGAGCGAATGATTTTTCCTAAAAAGATCCTAAAATGATACCTTCTGCCGTAGCTGCCAATACTGTTTTTCCTTTCACACTCTGGTCTACACCTATCAGGAAGGGCTTGATGCCTTCTTGGGGAATGAGAGGGTTGAACCCTGTTGCAGGTTGCAGGCAGCAAAGCTGGAGGGGCAGAGCCATGTAACCCCTTTGAACCTAAAGTTCCAGACATCAGACATAGAGCTACAGGATTTGGTGTTTGCTTTGCTGGTTTTGGCTTTGCTTTGGTCCTGTATTTCCTCACCATGTCCCCCCTCCTCCCTTTGGAATGGGAATGTGTACTCTGCTTTTGTATGTTGGAAGTAAGCAATTTGCTTTTTGATTTTGCAAGGGGTTACACTTAGGAAGTCCTGGAGTCAATGCATTTTGCATTCTACATTGTCATGAGTCTGTCGGGACTGGGGAATGGAATGTTTTGAATGAGAAATGTTCCCCATAAGCTCCAAGTATTTGAACACTTTGTCCCCAGTTGGTGGTGCTGTTTGGGGAGGTTTAGGAAGTGTGGCCTTGCTGGAGGAAGCACATCACTAAGGAGTGGGTTTTAGCCTTGTCCCATTTTGAGTTTCTCTCTCTCTCTCTCTGCTTCTTGTGCCTGCTTGAAGATGTAAGCTCTGTTTTCTGCTCCAGCTGCCTCCTGCTATGCCTCCCCACCATGATGGACTCATCCTTCTGGAACCATAAGCCAAATAAATTCTTCCTTCTATAAGTTGCCTTGGTCATGGTGTTTTATCACAGCAACAGAAAAGTAACTAATTCAGACTTGGTACCCCATTCTCTATGTAATGGCTCTGGGGAGATGCTTTTTTAAAAAATATTTTATTTATTATTTTATGCACGACTGTGTCCTGCAATGCCTGAGGAGGTTCAGAAGAGCGCGTTGAATCCTCTGAAACTGGAATTATGGATGGCTGTTAGCTGCCATGTGGGTGCTGGGAATTGAACCCGGGTCCTCTGTAAGAGCAGCCAGGGCTCTTAACTGTTGAGCCATCTCTCCAGCCTTGGAGATTCATGTCCTACAGAAAAAGGAAAGAAGGAAGAGAGGAGGGAGGGAAGGAAGGGCAGGAAGAAGGAAGGAAAAATGAAGGAAAAGAGGGAGGGGGAAGGGGCAAGATGAAAACCAATGAATCAATCAATAGCTAATGTAAGATGCTTGCTGGACACCAGGCATGACCCATGCAGTCTCCTTGAAGTTTTACAAGGGCCTGGGGACAGGGACCCAGTTCTTCCACAGCTCTTGGACTGCACACAATGTAGGTGCTGAACTGTAGTCTCAGTTGCTTCTGTGGATGAACTAGGGAGGCTCCGAAGTCCGCCATGTCTCTATTTATAGACAGGGCTCCTGGAGCTCAGCTTGGTCAGTGTCAACCATGACATCACTGATCAAGTCTAGCTCTGTTTTTGTTTGTTTTAGTTTTGAGACAAGCTTTCACTCTGTGGCCCAGGCTGGCCTACAACTCATGGATTTCCTCCTGCCCAAATGCTAGGATTATAGGCATGAGCATCACACCCAGCTCAGCTATGTTTAGGTTTACAAGTGGTACCTGACTGCTGGTCTTTGCATGTTAGTGCAAGTGGGCCCTCCAGTGACCACATGGTTCCCAGTAGTGATGGCACCTTGGTTCCCAGTCCCCCTGAGCAACCTGGCCTGATCCAGGTGCACTAATACCTAGCCCCTCAATTCTGTTTTGCCAGGCACTATGGTTTTAATATATCCTCTTGTTTAACCTTCACATCTGGGGAAAGGGTTTCTTGACAGGCTTGTGTTTTGGATGAAGTCCTTGGGGCTCAGAGAACTAGTGATTTTCTGATGCTCACTGAAGTGCTAGGCTCCTATTCTGGCTTGTATAATACAACAACACGTGCACATTTCCCGCCAGAGCCTATAGGTCTGGTTTCTGCTTGCATTGTTGGGCCTTTGTGATGGCCAAGGGTGGGGTGCAGAGTTGGAGCCATCCCTAACCTGAGCAGAGACCTGTCATTTCTTTCCTATGCCTTCTTGCCTTCTTACCACAAGGCCGGGGCTTGGCCAGGCCCCAGGGCTCAGCCCAGGACAAGCATGCCCATCTGTATTGGGTGCCTGTGGAACCACAACCCCCCTCCCCCGTCCACAGGGCAACAGGTGGCGTGACCACGGGCATGAGGAGCAGATGGGCTGTGGTCTGCTGGCCCCTGTGGCCTGGGCAGCCATGCCAGTACTTACAGTTCACAGTTCTCATCACCTGATGTTACACTTGGCCTCAGAGCCCTGCTGCAGAGCCCAAGGACTGCCTCCAGGATGGTCTGCCAGTCCGTCATGAACAAGCTGGGAGATGTGGTGGGAGGCAGGGGCCCCACCTGTTGTTCACTTGCATTGCTCAGGGCTGTTTTATTTGCTCCCCATAGCAACTCAGGATGGTGTGTTTCCTCTACATATTTTCTGGGGGAAAACCGAGGTCCAAGGGCTGAAGCGGCCTGCAGAGGTCATGTGAGGGGGTGCTGGTCTGAGGCTTGTGCTTGGATTTACCAGCTGAGTCTGGACATTTCACAGTGCTCTTGCTGAGCCAGTGTGGGCTGGGGTTCCTTTACGAGGACTCCACTCTGACCATCTCTTCTTCCCGGGCCCTTCCAGGGTTTGGCAACAACAGAGAATGACTATGCTGGGGCAGGCAAGCCAGGTTGTGGGCGCTCCCATTTCTACCCAGCGCAAGTAATAGAGAATGCAGCCTTGCTATTAAAGTCAGGGCTCCAGCCTTTGTGTCAGGACCTGGGCTTGTCTTCTTCAGTAGCAGTCTGGTGTGTAGTTAGGGCAGGCTGAAGCCCCCAGCTCTGCCCAGTTCTGGTCTTGTTTCTCTCTTTGATAAGGAACAGCACAATCAAGCCCCAGCTCTATCTCATACTGACTGCCTGGGCTTATAGGAGTAATACCAGCAACACAGAATTGTGTTTTGGGACTTCCTCAGTGCTTTCTGTTCTCTGTTGGTTCCTCACCATAGTCCTGTGAGGGAGCGGGGATCACTGTTCTCATTTGACAGATGAGGGAATAGCAAACTGCAAAGGCCAATGGCCATGTCATATTACATTCTAGGACAGGCTCTGACCCTTAGTTTTCTTGCCTATAAAATGGGACTGTTGGTTCCAACCTTAAACAACCACTATGATGATGCAGTGAGGAAGCAGAGGTCAAGGGCTGAAGCCTTGTAGGTAGTGGGTAAAGGAACAAGGTCAGAATTGTAGATGAAGGCTCTCGTGCATGGAGCACACACCATTATGGAAGAAAGCAGAGCAGCTTATCGCCTGTGCTTGCCTGATGGATTAAAGGGACCTGTGCAGGGAGGGAAATGTTAAAATAGAAGGTACCGGAGAGGAACTGAGGCCAGAAAGTCTTAGTGCCTCCTGGCATAAGCGAATACCCCTGTGTAGGCTAGTGGAGGGGTTCCCAGGACAAGGGGACAGGACACTTAAAGGACCAGAGGAGCCCTCCCCAGATGTCTGGCAGCATCCAGGGACCCCGGGATGTTTTGATTCTATCTGCCCCACCTGGAATCAGTTGCCTAGGGTGATATTCCTAACCCAGATGAAAATGGGCTGGCCCTGAAAAGTGGTGTCACCCATGGGGCAGCTGGGGCTTGCATAACAGACGGGGAGTGGGAACAACTCATATCCAGAGGCTGTGGAGGCCAAACCAGTCTCATCAACCCTTTATGGCCTGGCTATGTGGAGCCAGTAGTTGCAGTGACTGCAGTCAGGATTGCCAGTTCAAACCTCTCTCTGGTGTGTCCTCCTTTTTTTTTTTTTTGAGACAGGGTCTCCCTGTAGCCCCAGCTGACCTGAAACTCACTATGCAGACCAGGCTGGTCTTGATCTCTCATAGAGATCCACCTACCTCTGCCTCATTAGTGCTGGGATTAAAGGCGTGTGCCACCACACCTGGCTGATTGCAGGACTTCCCTTTTGCAGCAGCCCTTTAACTGATTGGTATCAACCCCCACAAGGTAGGAGTTTGGGCGGTGACTGAAGGGGAACCAGGGCGCTCTTGGGTTCTGACCCAGGCTGTGACTCCCAGGTCAGAGCTGTATCTCTTGGTGTTGGGGCCTGAGCAGCTCATGAAGTTTGGAAAGAAATGAGATGGTGACCTGGGAGGCCAGAGGCCCTGGAGTCAGGAGGTCATCACCCTGCCCTGCCCTCAGTTTCTCACACCAACCAAGAGGTCAGGGGGGAAGGGACTTTATGGCTGAGGGGATTTATGGCCAAGACAACAGTTTGTACTCTGAGCTGCCTGGCCTGAGCCACCCAGGGAGCAGTTTAACACACACCCCTGCAGCCCCCAAATGGGGTTTCCAGCTGGAGTTCTGGGGCCCAACCCTTGGCTGGAGCCTGGAATGGCTCCATTTCCCATCTGTGCATGAACCTCATGGTGCTACCTTGTGCCTGGGAAACCTCCACGAGCACCAGAGAAGAGGAAACAGTGTGAAGGGACCCTTTCATTGGGATCCAACTCTGAGTAGAGGTCAGGTTCCCTACTAGGAGTGTGCTCGTGCCCGAGGCCCCTCAGCTCCTGAAAGATTGCCACCTCCTCTTTCCCTCTGCCCTGGCTCTCTAGTCCTTCAGCCCCAGTCACCCAGGTCTCCTCACCTACTTGACATCTCTACAACAGTTGCAAAGGAACTGGCAGCCTACAGTGCCCATATGTGCATGGCCCATGGCTTTTCTCTTCTCCCATCATTTGTTCCAGGTAGTGGGAATTCCCTTGCACCCATCTCTTAAGCCAGAAATGTGGAGATCTGTTTGATGCCACCATCATCTCTCAGTCAATGAAGTGTCATTGAAGTGAAAAGACTTCCCGAATCTAAAGACCTCTGTTCTTTTCTTCCATTCCCACCTACTTCCCAGTGGTGGTCATCTCCCTTTGAAACATACATCAAGGCACATTATTCCCTGGTTTGCCCTCTCCGTCTCTTCCTGCCTAGGGCTGTGCTTCTCCAACTGGAGCCCCAGTGGTGTTGTAAGGGAACAACAAAGTCCTGGGCAAAAAAGGTGAATTTTCTATGGGACCAAGAGAACTGAAAAATCTCAAGGAAAGCCCAGCATTGTTATAACCAAACATACATATTCCATGAAACCATATGTAAGTTCTCAAAAAGTTTTGTTAGGAGAGCAGGGTGGGTTGTCTGGAAAGACGGCTGCTTTGCTGCATGTGTGTATGCATTATCACTTGGTTCTCCATACAAACAAAATAATAGGATATGGACATGGCTGTGTGGATAGAGAGGCACAGACTTATTTTAAAAATTGTGGAGGTTGGCAAGCTCAAATCTTCAGTCCAGACTGGCAGGCTGGAGGTCCAGGGAAGACCCAAGGCTGCAGTGGGACTCTGGAAGCAGTCTAGGGAATTCTTTCTTTCATTGGGGGACCACAGATATCCCCGCCTTGTAAAACTCACATACATGATGGAAGGAAATTGGTTTTACTTCAAACCTACTTTTCTAAATTCGAATCTTTCTCAAAACAAAACCCCCAAAGTCACCACTGCAGCATTTGGATTGGTGGTGGACTAAACTATCTGGGTACTGTGTCCCGGTCAAATTGAGCCATGAAATTAGGCTCATTATATATGTCTTTTTGTATTCAGGAAATGTGATAGCTGAATGGCTGAGTGGAAGACTGGACTTGTGGATGGAATGATGGTATGTGTTTGGATGAGATGACGGTATGTGTTTGGATGGATAAATCCTGGAAGAACTAGTTGATTGAGTAGGTAGGTAGATAGGTCAATAGGTGAATATGTGTATGGATAGGACTGGTTGGCCAGCAAATGTCAGAGTGGGTGGGCCCCATGGCTAGCTAAATGACAAGTTAGACAGTTCACTATTGTCCTTTGAGACCTGCAGTTGGATGAAGGACTGATGGTTGCATGTGTGCGTGAGTTGGCAGGAACATCATATGAGTGGAGCAATGGACAGTTGAATGCCAAGGTGCATCTAATAGGTAGACATGAACTGATGGAAGGATAGGTGAATGAATGGATGAATGTGGGACCGAATGACCTCTTTGGGAAAAAGCTAAGTTTGGGAAATGCTCAAGTCAGCAAGGTTACTTTAAGAAACATTTGGTAGAAGAGAAGCAACGTATCATGCACCATGTTTGTGTTTATACAGTTTCCTCCAGCTCCCCCGACTCTGTTTCTTCAACTTTGCACTACTCACCTGGTGTGGAGCTGTGAGGCTCCTGTGCTTGGCGTGGTGCTCCGAGTATCACTAAGTTCCCGAAAAATGTCAGTTTCTACACCCTCTGCCTTTCCCTCCTTCTTCCTTGTACTTAGGAGGGATTGTTTACAATGTAAAGCTCTCCTTTTTACTCCTAGCCTAGTTTTCTTTTTTTGCATGTGTGGTATATGTGTGTGTATGTGTTCATGTGTGTGTGGGGGGTGTACAAGCATGTGTGTACATGCACTTCTGGAGGCCAGAGTTCAGTGTTTGATGTCTTCCTCAATTGCTCTCATATTATTTATTTATTATGTATATGTGGGGTGTGTGTGTGTGTGTGTGTGTGTTTTGCATGCAATCTACAGCACATGTGTGGAAATCAGGGAACAACTTTCAGTCAGTTCTGTCCTTTCACTATGAGATCCAAGGACTGAACCTAGGCCATTAGGTCTGTACAGCAAACATCTTTACCTGCTGAGCTATCTCTTCAACTCAACGTTATTTTTGTGTGTGTGTGTGTGTGTGTGTGACAGGCTCTCTCCTTGAACTTGGAGCTTGCCCATTTGGTTACATTGACTGGCCAGCAAGCCCCAGGGATGCTCCTGTCTCTGCCTCTCCAGTCCTGGCATTCCAGGCACACACTACCATGGTTTGCTCTTCGCATGGCTGCTGGGGATCTGAACTCAGGTTCTCATGTTGTACAGCAGGCACTTACTGATAGAGCCCTCTCTCCAGCCCCTCCAGCCCTGCTTTAATATAAACACATCCCTGGCATTGCTGATACATCCTTGGACCCCACGCTTGGGCATGGAATAATTCTGCTCAATTTCTTTCACCTCGGAAGGGACATCACTGGGTAAGCTTCTTGTTTCAGTTGGGATAATTCCTTGCCCTCAAGGGACCAAAGACAACATCTGGCCTGGCTACCGCTTCTCCTTGAATCTTCTTGTGACACTCAAGCATGATGAGAAACACATTTGGTCTCTTTGGCCACACTAATACTTTCTCTCTGAGACATGGGAAGAAGGGAGACCCATGAGGCCACACACACACACACACACACACACACACACACACAGACACAGACACAGACACACACGGGAGAGGAAAAGTCCCCAGTCCAAGGCAAAGCAAATTGGTAGGTTAGCTTAGAAGAAACACATGTGCTATGTGTTTTCCTACCTAGGACACACACGTGCATGTGCACACAGTTTCTACAGAGGAGCATGGTAGGCAAGAAGCCTGTATTATAGCTCAGGAATCTGATAAATCTGAATTCAAATCCTTGCCCTGTCCTTTGAGGCTGAGTGATTTTGGAGATGTCCCCTGGTTTTCTGAAAGTTGATGCTCTTGTCTGTAAAATGGGACTAAGATTGTCCATCTTTCAGGTTTTTGTGAGAAAGAACTGAAATAATTTGGACAAGGTGCCTGGCACAGAGTAGGCACTAAATAAATACTAGTTCTCATCTTCACTGGGAAAATATCTGTCTGGGAAAGAAACATTTCAAGTGTGTCAGAGTTACATTTGGATTTGGAACGTCCCCAGTGGGAGGAGCTGAGAGAAGCAAGATGAGGGCATTGATTGATTGATTGATTGATTCATTCATTCATTCATTCATTCATTTTTTTCTTCTTTTTAAAAGTCAACAATTTAACTGAGGTATGCCTTATATACCATCAACTGCATCCCTTTAAAGTGAGTAGTTGAATGAGTTTTGACAGATGTATGCCACCATGAAACCACAACCACAATCAAACATGTCTATCACCCAAAGATCCCCTGTGCCCTCGTGGAGTCTGTCCCTGTCTCCAACCTCAGCCCCAGGAAACTGCTGTTCTGCTCTCTGTCACTCTGGATTAGTTTGTGGATTCTGGAATTTTAAAAAAAGAATCACATATGCTCTTTGTGTCTGGCCATTTCTCTTGGTTTATTCATTTGTAGGTTCGTCCATGTTGCATAGATCAGTAATTCATGTACAGTGCTGTTTATTGTTACTTAGAATTTACATTGGTATGTTGTCATTAGTGTATTACTAATGTAGCTTTAATTAGAGTATTCACTAATTATTCCACTGCTTGCTTGCTGCAGTGGATGACTGAAACTGGGTAGTCTATATATGCTATAGTTTTCCTACCTAGGGCCAATTTTAATCTATAAATTAGAAAGAGTAAGAGAGAGTATCAATCACTAATAATAATAAATCAATTAAAAAATGAATTGCAGTAAAATAGCTGCACTATTTTTGTGCTTTGGGGGCCATTATTTAGTAAAGTAAGTATTACTCTGACACCTGCCCCAAGGTACTGCAGTTGATCTTGTAACTGAGATGGCTCTTAGGTGAGTAATGGATGAGCAGCATATACAGTGTGGATACACTGACAAAGCAATGATTCAGAGCTGAGGCAGGATGAAGTGGGATGGTGCGTGATTTCATCTGCTACTCAGAACAATGTGCAACTAAAACTTATGGATTGTTTATTTTTGGAATTTTCCATTTAATGTATTTGGACTGAAGTTGACTGTGGGTAGCTAAAAATGGAAAACAACCATGAATGAGGGGTATATATTTACTGTGTGTCCACTCAGTATTTGATCAGATGCTTGTGGGAAATGTGTTAGACTTTTCATAACCACAATAAATACCTAACATAAACAAATTAGAGGAAAGACTTGTTTTGGTTTATGACTTCAGAGGTCTCACCCATGTTCACTTGGCCCTGTTGCTCCTGGGCCTATGCATGGTGAGACAGACTATCATGGTTAGGAACATGTGATAGAGCAAAGTAGCAAAGAGAGGAGACAAGGAAATAACGCCTGTACTAGCAGGCCTCTTCCTTCTCCCCTTTCATTCTCTGTGGGCCCCCAGTCTACTGGAGAGGCCACCCGTATTCAGGGCAGGTCTTTCCGTTTGAATTAATCTTTGGAAACATCCTCACAGACACACCCAGAAGTATGCTTTACGAGTCTCCTAAGCATCTGTCAATCCAATAAACTAATGAGCAAGTTTAACAATCATAAAAAAAAATCTTTATTGGGGCTGGAGAGATGGCTCAGCAGTAAAGAGCACTGACTGCTTTTGCAGAGGACCCAGGTTCGATTCCCAGCACCCACATGGTGGCTACGAACCATCCTTAACTCCAGTTCCAGGGGAATCTGAGGCCCCCTTCTGACCTCCGTGGCATTGCACGACATGGGTGCACTCACATACATGCAGGCAATACACTCATACACATAAAATAAAAATAATAAATAAAATATTTTTAAAACTCTTTGTTAAATGTGCTGAGACTAAAGCTATAAATAAAGTAGAGAAGGGTCGGCACTAAAGGAGATTATATTGTATTAGCTATGGGCAAACATACACGCACTATGACAAATTGTGATAAAGGACATGAAGAGAGGTAAAGCAGATGGGGGGAGATATCTTTGGAAGTATGTGATACTTGATATAAAAAGTGGCTAGAAAAAGTGTTCAAAGGCCAGTTGTGCAGATGTTTTGGGGATAAGCACACACAGAACAAGTGAAACACCTTAATGTAAATGTGTCCCAAGGATCTAGAAATGGGCAATATTGAGGGCCTTGATGTAGGTGGGTGTTGAGGTTCTTGATATAGGTGGGTGTTAAGGTGGGCAGGTATTGGATCTTGACTGAAGTTGTAAGTTTGGATGTCATGACAGTCATCAGTACATTTAGAGAATAAGACTGATGAAATCTGTCTTCAAGATAGGAGTGTAGATAGAAGGTCTGTGTCAAGAGACTGTGTGTTGAGCCTCTCCAGAACTGCGGGGACAGGGGGAAGGAGAGTAATCAACAAGGGGATGTGGCCAGAGGTTGGGGTGGGCAGGATAAAGTGGGATTGGGGTAAAAAGCACAGGGTAGATTTCAAGGGATGCCCTGTGGCAAATGGAGACTGTTGATGGGGAGGAAGGCAGGGACTACTGATTGACCAGGAGTTCTGGTGACAGGAAGCATTCCAAGATGCACAGTATAGAAGCATGGGTTTAGGCCAAAGGGAGGAGGAAATGTGAAGAGATGATCACAGAGGTTTGAGGCATTTGACCACAAGGGAAGAAGGAAAGAGACATGCTTGCTGATCTAAAGTTTGTTATTTATTTATTTATTTTTGGAGCTGAAGACTGAACCCAGGGCCTTGTTCTTGCTAGGTAAATGCTCTACCACTGAGCTAAATCCCCAACTCCTGAAGTTTGTTATTTTTAAATGGAGGGATCTATCTTTGCTAATAGGCCTCATTCTTCATCGATTGAAGGCCTTTTTCAGGCATGGTGCTGTTTACCCAATTCTTAGTTTTCATTGGGTTTGAGGATTTTCTCTCCTCTTTAATGAGCTTACTTTTTGTAGAGGAGGATGAATGGTTCTGACCCTTAGGAGACAGAAGACCAGGTAGAGGCTGGGAAGAAGAAGAAAAGGACAGGGAGACATTTTAACTAGTTTGGATAGCCTTTCCCTCCATGATTACAGGAAGAGCTGAACACATGACTCTGATTGCGTGACTTTCTCACTGAAGACCAAGATGTCCCGCCTTACCATGGAATTCCCTGGGTTCAGGCTATGGATGTTTCATGCTCCGGCAAAGTTCCCAGTCCAAGGCAAAGCAAATTGGTGGGCTGGCCTAGAAGAAATCAGCAGCAGTGCCTGAGAAACACTGAGGACCCCCTCCCCCAACTGTGACTCATGTAGCCCTGGGACAGACAGTGAGGCAGAGGGGGCTGGGCACAGGCAGCACCTCCCCACTTACTAACTGGGGGACTCCGGCAAGAAGAGCAGCTTCTCTGTGCCTCAGTGTACCCACCTGTTAAACAGAGATGCTCACCACCTTCCTACCCAGATGTTGTGAAGATTATGTATGCATAAGGCATTTAAAGTGGTGGGGTTTCTAAGTGCTTAGTAGGTGTTAGTGATTACCTGTCATTAAAAAAATTTTTTTGCTTTATTTTTATTTTATGTGTATGTGTGTATTGCATGCATGTATGCAAGTGCACCCATGTTGTTCAATGCCCATGGAGGACAGACAAGGGTATTGGATCTCCTGGAACTGGAGTTAAGGAACTGCCATGCAGGTTCTGGGATTTGAACCTGGGTCTTCTTCAAGAATAGCCTGTGCTCTTAACCGCTCAGCCATCATGCCACCCCTCTTACCTGCCATTTGTAATCTCATTGCTCAGAGGAGATCTGGAGACTCAGTGAGTGTTTATCCACTGATTGAGTCTGTGGGTCAATGACTGATTAGCAAACCTGTGTACAAAATGCTAAGGAAACCTACCATGCCTTGGAAGAGGGAAGGGACTGACCTGATCTAAGGGGCCTGAGCAGGGACTTCGAAGAGGAGGCAGTACTTGGACTGAGTGTCATAGGCTGAGTAGGAGTGTCCCAGTTAGGTGCCGAGGGAAAGGCTCCCTGGCAGAGGGAATGGGCTGTGCAGAGGCAGAGGAAAGCAGGCCTGATAGCTGTGCTTTGCCTTCTGCTCCAACAGTAAGCTGCTTTTACAGCTCAGCAACAGTTATCCCATCTCACTGTTTCCCTGACCTTGTGACTGTGACACATGCTGCTTCACCCAGTCTTTTTCTCAGTTCTGCATCTCACATCTAACTTGGTGCCTGGTACACAGTAGGTGCTCTGTAAGTGTCTGTTGCCCATCTCCTCTGCAGTACTGCTGTGCTGTGTTTCACACGCCATCTCCTTTACCCAGTATGATTTCTATTTCCCATTTTAAAGCTGAGAAAATTGAGGCATGAAATAAAGACTTGTTGGGGTGAGGTCCAAGAGCTCATAGGGAAAGAGCTGGCATTCAGGAACCCAGACCCAGATGCAGCTGCTAACCACTCCCTTGCATATTTCTTCAGTCTTGGCAGATGGTACCTCTGGCTACAGTTCTAAGCACAGACGGAGGCTGGTTGAACTCTAGGATCTCTGCTTCTGCCATGGTGGGAAGCCAGCTGAGTTTAACTAGACTCAGTCCGCAATCTCGGGTCCTGCTACTCCATGGTGGAGACTCCCTCTCAGGAGACCAAGATGGGGGCTACAGAGTTATCCTCTGGCTTCATGCTTCCTGGGCCAAGTTCCTGAGGCCTTCATTTTCTCCCCTCTAAAATCGCTCTCACGGCATTGTTCGGAGAATTCAGAGTCACAGCGCACTGTCATGTACATTGTGAACCCTAAGTTCATAAGAGCCACAGTTACGCTGTTAATACAGAGTCTGTGTAGGCACTAGGCAGCAGGAACTGAGCTCGGTTCCCTGGGCTCCTGGAGGAGCTTGGGGAACACTGGGAGAGGACAGAGATAGGGGGGCCACCTGTTCACAAGACTGGGCCAGACTTAGGCCTCCTTTCGGGAACCACTGGTATTTGGATTTTCGATAAAATCTCCGACAGGGTGGGAATGACAGGGCAGGAGACTAGTAGGCAAAGACCAAGCTTTGAGAACTCACAGTGAACCCCGAATAAGATGGCCAACTGCCCCTCAAACTGCACAAACTGGATCCCTGCTTCGAAGGGAGACAGAAGGCAAAGCCAGAGGAGGGCTGGGAGCTGAGCTGTGAAGTCAGTGCAGTTTGGATACGTCAATACTCGGGAGACAAGTCACCCTCAGGGCTGGGGGGCCTTGCTGTGGGTCCTTTTGCTGGATACTTGGACCCAACAGAAATCATCTGAGGCCTGTATGTGTGACCACCAGGAACAAGGTGGTATGGTGGGCAATGGTTATGTTACAGGAGCAAGGAACATGTGGAGGGACCTTTTGCCACTTCTTGGGTAGGAGCCTGCGTCCCTGCAGCAGCCCCTCCTTGGCCATTCCCAGCTGGCTCTGGGAGGGCATCCCCTCACCACCTTATGACCCCTGGGTCAGGGGCCTTCTCCTGGGGACTGAGAGGCTGTGTCTGGCTCCAGCCAGCTGCTTGAATGGGAGGAGGCCCCTGCAATGACCAGTTCTTTCACACCCCAAGGAAAAACAAGCCCATCTGCAAACCCCAGAGGTGGGAGGTGGGGGCTTGGCAAATGGGCCAGGAGGGAGGAGCCTCCTTCCTGCTGAGACAGTGTGGGAAGGCTGAGATCCAGTCCCTTCCCTCCACCTCAGCAGGGCTCTTCTCCAGAAGGCAGTGTTCTGCTGGAAGGACACTGAAGCACCTGGAAGGGCAGGAAGTGGTGGGATGCTCGTTCAGGGGCTGGCTGGTAGAGACCAAGCTCTGTGTAGCACGTCAAGACCACAGTCACCAGTACCCTCTGCATCCCTGAATGCCTGGGGTCCTGGAAAGGTCCTCACTCCAGGCCTCAGTTTCCCCAGCCATCCCAGTTCTGGTGTCTGTGGCCTGGGATGCTCTTTCTGGCTTGGTGATTGTGGCGCTCCCAGTAGGGGCGGAAGAGCCAGGCTGAGGCTGGGCACCCGGAGCGGAGCGGCTCAAGTTCCATTCCTGAATATCAATGAGCAGGCCTAGGAATGTCTGCCACACAGCTGGCTGCCTGGTGGGAAGGGAAGGGATGGGAGGAAATGGCCCAGCTGCCAGACCCACCTGCCCAGCAACAGCAGCAGTCTGCAGGCAAGTCTGGCAGGCTCTGCCCAGGGCACAGGTAGATGGAAATGAACACTAGGAGTGTGTGTGTGTGTGTGTGTGTGTGTGTGTGTATGTGTCTGTGTGTCTGTGTCAGAGAGCCGGGAGAGAGACACAGAAAGACAGACAGAGAGAGAGAGAGAGAGAGAGAGAGAGAGAGAGAGACAGAGAGACAGAGAGAGAGAGAAACAGACCCCCTGGAAGTCACACTTATAGTTTCTGTACCTCTTTTTATACATGTGCGCCTATGAGTTCAACACAGCTCCAGTGTGATGCATTGTACTAGGTGACTTGCTCACTTTCTGTCCAGGGAGGAGGCAGAACTCAAATTCTGTCCTAGGCCTCAGCTGAAGTCTATGAAAGTACCCTCTGTCGCATTAGGGTTTAGGGAAGGCTGCAAATATGGACTGCCCAGAGGCTGTGGAGTTGGAAGTGCATTCATTCTGTAACAAACAGCCTGTGGATTCATGTGGTATGCTGGGGGTCTATCTGTGTGCAGACCAGAAAAATTTCAGGGATGGGAGAAGAAAGAGTAACGTTTACATGAAACGGTGCTCCTTGGTCACAGTCAGTCCTAGGGAACATCTAAAAAAAATTGCGGCTCCAGGGTGTTTGTCAACATGATTATTCTGATGTCCTCAGAAGACATGAGGTTGGAGACATGGAGTCATATTCACAGATTAGTAGATAGATAACAGGTTGTCGAAGGCCTCAGAGAAGATGGCTGGAGGAACAGGTTTAATCTGCCGTGGTTGTCATTTCTGATCCTGGTCCCTCCGTGGGTGACAAGGATGGGGACACAAATCTGTGGGGGACTGTTGCCATACCTTCACTGTTGGCCTTGTTCCCCTGAGAAGGCCACACACCTGGAAGCTGGCATTCAGACATACACAGAGTTCAAGCCTGGGAGGTGAGTAGAGGAAGAACTAGAACCTTGGCCCTTGATGTCCAGGGTGATCAGGATTTTAGATACTAGACCTAGATCCATCTGTTCATTTATTCATCTCACTATGCATCCACTATCCACCCATCTGCCCACCCATCCATCCACCTACCCACCCACCCATCCATCTGCCCACCCATCCATCCACCCACCCATCCATCCATCTGTCCACCCATCCATCCACCCCCCCATCCATCATCCTCCCACCCACTCACCCATCCATCCATTCATCCATCCATCCATCCATCCATCCATGCATGTATCCATCTATTTTCCACCCACCACTCACCCTCCATCCTCTCATTAATCCATTCCTCACCCCCCCCCCCCCCTGACTACTTGTGGATCACAGGCATGCTTGGGCTATGTGATTAAAAGTTGAGGGTACATTAGAAAGTATGACTGAAATATTATAGTGGTTTGAATGAGTCTCTCAAATTTCATGTATTGGATACTTACTCTCCAAGCCTATATAATAATGATGGTTTAGATGGGACCGTTGGGAAGTGACTGGGCCATATTCATAGATTGGTAGATAACAGGATGTCAAAGGAGCGTCTTCCTGTGAAAGCAGCTCTCTGGGGCCCACCTGCCTCGTCTCACTATGTGGTGCCCTTGGCCATGCAATAATGGTGCAGGAAGGCCCTCAGCACATGCTGAATAGATGTAGAGTCCAGGCTGGGGCTATGCTTTTGGCCTCCCTAGCTTCTAGAACTGTGAGTCACATAAACCTCCATTCTTTATAAATTTCTTGGTCTGTGATGTTCAGTTATAGCAACAGAAACAAAGACAAAGGGTATCCCATTCCCACTTAGGCAACACCCCTGTTTTCTGTGTATCTGGGGAAGCTGCCTTGTCCTTTTCAGCCTCAGTGTTCTCATCTGTATGAGGGGTTTAATGACCACCATCTGCAGTGCTGCTTTTAAGCTTGATGAGATGATGGATGCAGGACACCTAGCATAGCACAAAGGGCTCTGCCCAGGAGCTGTCACCAGTACGCATCACAGTGCCATGCTGCAACTTTCAGTGAGCTCTGCACCAGGCATGGGGAGGAAAAGAGGGCAGTGGGGCTGTGCAGAGCAGAGCTAGTCGCATCCTGGCTGTGCTGCAGCAGAAAGCTCTTCAACTCTTAGCACCCACATTTGCAAATCAGCTATAGATAACCATTGCTGCCTTGCAGGGCTGGCCAAACATGAGAACATGGGTGGCAGGGGTGGTCTTGACAGACTGGGCTGTGGTGATATGTTGACATTAGCTACCTTCCTTCCTTTTCTGAGGGGTGAGTTGGAGGTATGCTGAGGGCTGCTGACGGGAACCATGAGCCATCCATAGGGACCTGGTAGCCTTTGCATCCATCCACAGATTCTTAGTTGTCTGTAACGTCCCACATGGGTGCTTGGAACTGAAGGTAGAGAGAGGAGATCCAGGCTCTCAGGGAACCCCTAGAGTGGGGACAGGGGAGAGGGGAAGAGTATCAAATGCACAAAGTAGTTTGTTGTAAGTCTTCTGCAGAAAGGCTCTGGGAGTTGTCATAGCTGGTTAGGAAGCAGGCTGCTTGAGATGGGGAAGTGGTCCTGAAGGAGGTGGCCTTTGAGTGGTGAGTTGAAAGGAAGGAGCCAGCTGTTTAAACGTTGGGCTAAGAACACATGGGATAGGTACAAAGGCCCAGGGGTTGAAAAGGCTTTGGAGGCTTGACAGGAGTCCATGTTCTCAAGGGGTTTTGTATGTGATGGGAATCTTGTAAGGGGTTCAACAGGGAGGGGTCCGATCAGATGGGCAGACTGTGGTGATAATCTTATTTCCCACCGGCGGAAACCGAGGACACAGGGCCGTTATACCACTTGCTGAGACAGGTTGGTCAGAGCTGAAGCCCAGGTGGGTCAAGTCTAGTTGGGAGGCAAAGGGTGCTCGAAGTGCCCCCACCCTAGTAAGGGGAGAGGGCAGGAGGGACCCAGCTGAGTAGGGAGAACATGGTGTCTACGAGTGAGAGCCAGGCAGCAGCTTAAACAGGACAGACCCTGGCCAGCTCGGCTGCCAGCGCAACTGCTTGTGCGGCTGCCAAGGAGCCAGATGCCGCTTCTGGAAAAAATAGCTTCCTGGCTCAGCACTCCCAGCCGGCCAGCCTGCCACATGGGGGAGGGGGCTGTGGAGTGTGGGCGCAGCACCCCAGAACGCGCTGCTGTGCCTTTGAAGCCAGGGCAGGAACCAGGAAGGAGGAGGGCAGTGGAGGACGCAAGCAAAATATTTTTGCTAAAAATATTCTGATCCAGGAGAAGAGCCCCCCCCTCCTTTTCCCCTTACTCTTGCTGGAAAACCAAAGTCTTTTTAAAACAACACCAGAGTATTTCATGTTGATATCAATTAGGCAAAGGAGAAGGAATCTCGAACTTTCTTCCCTGCCAGTTTCACATAAAAGGAATATTCTCCCCGAGGCCAAAGGATGAAGGACTTTAGTTTTTTTTTCCCTTTCTGCACAAAATTCCTGCGATGTGGATGGAAAGTTCCTCTTGTCTGAGTTTCCTGAGAAGTTGGGGCTCTGGGCCTCTAGGCCAAGTTCTCTGGGAGGGGCAGGGCAGGTGGCTGGTCCCCAGAAAAGGCCCTCCTAACCAGTCAGGGAGGGATGTAGCCAGGCCTGTCTGCACCCAGGTCCAGCCAGCCTGACCTGCGCTCTTGGTAAGACATCTGCCAGCTGGACCACTCAGCCGATGGCCTGGAGAGTGGCAGATACAGACAGAACCTCTGGCCTGGGTTGCTGGCTCCCCGCATCAAAGCTGCTGGGGCAATGTCAAAACAGGGAGTCACACTGAGGTGCCAGACCTGGCCAAGGCCCTTCTCTCTAGCTTAGGCCTTTCATAACCAAGCAGCACACCTACTGTGTGCCAAGCCCTTTAAAACTTGTCAACATGATCTCTCATTTAATCCTTACAATGGCCACAAGTGATTGGGGTTATATTATCCCCAAAGCCCCTAGGACATTGGGATTTAGTGTTATGTAGCTAGTAAGTTGCAGTGACAAGGTTTGGAGCCAAGTCTGTCTGACCCTAAAGTCTGGGTTCTGTCCTGTTTTACTAGCCTCTCAAATGGCCCATTGGCTTAGAATTTGGCCTCTGAGTAAGCACTGAGTGAGTGAGTGATGTTCTCCCAGCCTGGCTGGGATGATCTCAGTCCTGCAACTCTAAACCAGGGCTCCTAAACCACTTCTGCAGTATTTTC
This sequence comes from Nannospalax galili, assembly GCF_000622305.1. NCBI lineage: Eukaryota > Metazoa > Chordata > Mammalia > Rodentia > Spalacidae > Nannospalax > Nannospalax galili. The sequence goes on from NW_008353596.1 coordinate 1,583,107, forward strand.
TCTCTCTTTCTGAATTCTCTGTATGCAAACATTAACTAACTCATTAGTTTATTCCTTCATCCAACCCTCCACTCATCTGTTTATCTGTCTACCCATCACTCCATCTATCCATCCACCCAACCAGACATCCATCCACCCACCTTCCACCTATCTATCTAACCATCCAGCCATTTTCTACCTACTTTCCACCTAACCATCTACACACTCACCCATCCATTTACCCAACAATCCACCTACCTTGCATTTATCCTTCCATCTACCTTTGGTCTATCCACCTGCCTTCTGTGCATCCATCTGTCCATCTACCCATCCTTCTGCCCACGTATCCATCCACCCAGTTGGCCCATGTTTACTTAGACATGTAGAAGTGACTAGAACACAGTTCCTGCCAAAGTCCTACCTGTTAGAATTTAGAAAGCCAGCTGGGGCATTCTGTCACTACCTAAAACCGTCAAATATCGGATGTGATTTTAGAAAGATTACAGTTCATGGGCAAGAGGGTCGGTCCGTATTTTCTAAATGAGGAAGCTGTAGTTCAGAGAAATCAATGAGACTGGCTGGAAAGTTGGGCATTTGGGCAGAAGGATTGAAAGCCTTGAAGTCAAACCAGTCCTGAGTTCTAGTCCCAGCTCTTTCCATTCCTAGTGGGAAGACTCACTGTCACTGACTCTGTGGGGGAGGGAACAGCTGTAAGTGAAGGCAAGGAGGCCCAAAGCTATTGTGAAGCACTGGGACATTTACTCTGGGTAAGATGGACACAGTGGCAGAGTTTGGAGCAGAGACATGTGATCCAGCTTAAGTTTTAAAGGATTACTCCAGGTCTTATATACAGAATAGCCTGCCAGGAAGAAAGAACACAAAAAGAGCATGCACCAGTTGGGAAACCATCTCTACAAGCCAGGGTAGAGATGATGGTGGCTTGGATCAGGGCAGTGGCAAGATCGGTTAGTATTCCATATGTGGTAGGAAGAGAGACCTCAAGGATGACTTCCTTGCTTAGTGCTTGAATAACTGGAAGGATGATACTGCCATAACTCAGGAGGGGGAAGACTGTGGGTGGAGCTTGTCTTAGGGGAGTTCAGAGTTCACATTTGAATGTGTTAAGATGCTTGCTAGGTGTCCAGGGGTGATGCCATGTACACAGGTAAAAGTAGGCTCAGATCAACTGTAGGTCTGGGCAGACTGTATACAGATGGGAGCCACCGGCATACAAATGGTGTTTAAAACTTGAGACTGGATGAGATCAAAAGGAGCAAGTGTAGGCAGCAAAGAGACAAGGAACAACGGATGAGCTAGGGCCACCTATCACTGAGGGCTGCTCCTAGTCTATGGTGAGCATTCAGGATGCATGTGAAGAAAACATGGTCACTGCCATCACAGCAGAATGTGCATTATGAAGGGGCAACAGACATGGAGGGAACCAGCAAATTCAAGCCTGACCACTTTAGGCAAGGGTCATCCCCAAGGGAGCTACCTCACCCAGCCCAGGGCACCCATAAACCTGGCCTGTTCTGTTTCATATAAAGAGGAAAGGAGGGGATCTATGGGGCTCCAACACAGAGTCTGGAAACTCATGTAATTCTCTACACAGTCTTATCAGACTATACCCTTAAGACCCCCATTTAGAGAAGAGGAATGGAAGCTTGGAAAGAGGAAGCCATTGGTCACAGGACTGACTTAAAGGTCATGCACTTTCCAGAGAGAGAGAGAGAGAGAGAGAAGAGAGGAGAGGAGAGGAGAGGAGAGGAGAAGAGAAGAGAAGAGAAGAGAAGAGAAGAGAAAGAGAGAAAGAGAGAGAAAGACTGCTGGGGAAGGAGAGTCGGTTTTCATATTGGGATGCAGGCTCTCTCTCCTGAGGGTACTCCTTGGCCTAGCAAAGTCCACCCTCTGATGCCTTCAAGAGACAGTTCAGGGACATCAAGGAGGTACATAGTCTGGAGATGGGAGTGGGAACCAGGCAGGGAATGCACAACTTCATGGAAGGGGCAGCCGTTCCTTAACCCAGCCAATAGTGGCCCTGAGGAAACATGGGCCAGATCTTGTTTCTAAAGAGAAACAGGAAATCTGGATTTTTATGTGAAATTTCCCCCTTTTTAAAACAGTGTTGGGGCCAAACAAAACATGTGTGCATGTTGAGTTGACCTCATGGTCCCTAGCTCCAGGCTTTAAGGCCTTCTGATCTGGTGGTTTCCAATCCCAAATATCAAGTTCGAATCCCCCAATCCTCCCCACTGGTTGTGAGGTCTAGGATGAGTGAGTTCACTTCCCTGAATCTCAGCTTCTCATCTGTCAATCATCTAATGTCTCAGGGTGGTATGAGGATCGTGGGAGACAGTGTGTCTACAAAGACCAAATGGCTTGGCAGCAAGTACCTGGCTGGGTAAATGATAGAAAGTTAGTGTGTGTGTGTGTGTGTGTGTGTGTGTGTGTGTGTGTGTGTGTGTGTGTGTGTGTGTCTTTCTGTCTCTGTGTGTCTTTCTGTCTGTCTGTGTATATGGTGGGACAGGAAGGCAGGAGAAGGCTTGGGTGGACTGGCAACTTTACTGTGTGGTTCCTGAGAGCTTGGTAGCCATGATGGGATCCTCTGTACACGTGAGCTCCAGAACAGCCCTTCCCTATTTAGCTCCTCTTCCCAGCATTCCCCACGGGCTACTGTGGTCTCCAGCCCTGAGCTATCCTCACCAGCCTAGCTTCCTCCTGCCAGGAGAGCCATGGGGATGATGGATTCCTGCGGGATGTTTTCTGCATTTCTGGAAACCCACTGTGGTTTGGTTTTCCATGGTACAGGGCTTGGCAGGGGATCAACCCAGTGCAACGGCTGGTGGCTGGGAGGGGCCAGAGTCAAAACTTACTCACTGAGCACCCGGTGAACCAGGTCCTGGGGAATCACATATGCTTAAACAGTCCAGGGCCCTCCAAGCATTCATTATCTTGTTATAGACACAGACTTGAAATAGGAGACATTAAAATCAGATTTTTAAAACCAATGTCCTTGTCACCCTCTCCCCTGGTGCACTCCTTCCCCTTCCTCCCCTGGGTCCAAGATTCTCTTGCCTAAATCTTCTGAATCTCTGAGACCTTCTATTTTCTTTCTACTCATCAGTTAGACCTTGCTGTGGGACCCCATCTTCCCTCCCACTAACAGCGGTAGCTGCCCCCGCTTCCGGTCAGCCCCCGTCAACCCTCCCGAATATGTTCAAATATGTCCAACTATGTTCATGTCACTCTATTATCTACAGCCTCCAGTGACCCCCAAAGTCACATCCAAACTCTTTCCTTGGCTCTCATCTTTTACCATTACCCACCCCCACCCCCACCACCTGTGTTTCTGCTGGGCTTCAAGAAGTTAGCTGCGTGCATCCTCAGGTGTTCAGCTTTGTCCTCTGCATGGACTGTATCTGGCCATCACATCCCCCAAATGATCGCCTAGTCATTCTTCAGGTCTGTTCGTGCAAGTCACGCCTCATTGGACATGTCACCTACCCTGTCCCATCTCCAGTCTCCAGTCTGCATCGGGGTCTTTGTTCTCCGTCCCAAGGGCTTTGCTTAACTGCAATCCCAGTGTGATGCTAATGTCAATAGTAAATTTAACAGTGATGTTTATGAACTCACATGGCTAGCAATCATTTCTATAGACCCACATTTGCCAGACACAGTTCCCAACACTAAATCCATGCAGTCCATGTTAGTTTTTCAGTATATGCCCAGGTAGGAGCTGTTATTACCACCCTTCACTGGTGAGGAAACAGGCACAGAGGCAGTGCTACCGGCCTAGAGTAAATGTCAGCTCTGTGGCAAAGACCTGTTTTCCAGTCATTTCCCCTGAGCCAGGCCCTAAGCTCCAAGAGGACCAGCCCCCACCCTTTTACTGCCTTGTCTATGGTTAGATCTTGAGCATTGAGCCCAGTTTCTGGGGCAGTGAAGGTGTTGCATAAATGTCTGCCAGCTGAAAGAAGCTGTATTAGATGCTATGGAATTCCATACTTGCCTGAGTGTAGACAGTGGGACAAATGACTTGCTCCAGACTCTTCCTACTTAGGACCTAGTGTTCAAGTTATTCACTATTTGTCTAAGAGCAATTCATCAAAGGGAGGGAGGGTGGCATTCATATATACCCTATACCTTAGACAGTTACTGTCTTATTAAGAATTAAGCATGGACATATCTTGCCCAGCACCAGCAGAGAGGGGGAACTTAGTAGATAATGGTAATGACTCAGGCACCTGGCTATAACGCAGGGAGGCATGACACCCTGAACATGCCTGATTGCATCTGAAGCCTGCAAGTGAAGGAGCTGAGATTTCAACTCTCAAAGCTGTTTCTGTTTCTCTCAGTGACCACAGCCTCCATTCACCCTTTGCCAAATTCACAGAGAAATTGTATGTGCCAGACTCACATTTCTTATGAGAGAATATTCCGGTCTTATCTGAGATTGTGTCTGGACAGCTTTTTGGGCCTCACCTTCACACATTTCTAGATTCTTCTGAAGGCCAAGTCAAAAGGGATGCATCTCTCTTGCTTTGTGTTTCTCCAAGCATCAAGTCACTGATGTCTCATGAGCTCTATCTGCAGGTGTGTCTTTGCAGTCTTTCCCATTTGGTTTGCTGGCCTTTGAGCACCATGAGGATTTGTTAACTGTGCTGGTTCATACCGCGGTCACTCCAGCGGAGGAAGTTAGGATCATGTTCAAGGAAGGGAGGACAGGAGGGGACAGATGTCCAGTGTATGCCTGCCTTCACTGCAATTTGTCTATGACATAGGTACTGCGGGGGACTCCACCACAACCTTGCTCTGTCATCCAGTGTTAAGGAAGCTTTGGTTGATGACTATGAACAAAGCCTCCAAATCACTGGTCCTAATGGCCCCAGTCAGTTTTCACATGTAGGATGATTTTTTTCTTGCCTTTTTTCCTGTTTAAAAATTTTAAAGTTTGGATTCTTCTACTTATTTTTCTTTACTTAATATTCTGAGCTTTTATTACTTTATTAATACTTTATACACATCACATCAATTTTTATGATTTCTCCTCCTCC
>NW_008353596.1:1589424-1596611 GCF_000622305.1 Nannospalax galili
GGCTCCCTCTAGCCCCAGCTGTCCTGGAACTCACTATATAGACCAGGCTGGCCTTGAATTCACAGAGATCCGTCTGCCTCTGCCTCCCGAGTGCTGGGATTAAAGGCGTGCGCCACCCCCCAGCCAATTTTTATAATATTTTAACTGACTATATAATCATCTATCTTATTGAAGATTTAAATTGTTTTAATTTTCATTTTTCTTTCTTTTGAAACCAAATCTTGTACTGTACCTCACGCTGACCTCAAATTCATGGTCATCCTCCTGCCTCTGTGTCCCAGGGTGCTAGCAATACAAGTGTGTGGCACTACCCCTGGTTACTTGTTTTAAATTTCAAACTATCACACATAATTGAAATTTTATTTTTTTAAAAGGACAGTTTTCTTAGCCCAAGAAATAAGATTACTGTGCCAGGATGGGAATGTAGCTTAGTGGTAGAACACTTGCTTAGCCCTAGGTTCAAACCTCAGTACCAACAATTTTTTTTTTTTTTTTTTGGTCTTTTTGAGACAGGGTCTCTCTGTAGAACCAGCTGGGTTGGAACTCACTATATAGACCAGGCTGGTCTCAAACTCACAGAAATCTGCCTGCCTCTGCCTCCTGAGTGCTGGGACTAAAGGCGTGTGCCACCACATCCCTCTAACATTTTTTTTTTCCTTTTTTTTTTTTTTTTTTTTACCTGTTATGAAAGATCTTGAAGGCTTGCAATCTTTGACGGCATTAATCCCCAAAGGTGTGTACATTCCCGTTCACATGGAGGCACTGGATGCTTCTGTAATGCCACCTCCTTGGCATGGGTGTTGTGTTCTTTGAAATCTTAAAATCATGTTTATTTGGCAACAGACAATTGAAATCTTGTTTTGATTTGCATTTCTTTGATCTCTAAGTCTAAGTGAAGTTGCATCCTTTTTAAAACAAAGTTAAATAGATTTTTTCATGATTTACTGTTGAGTATCCTGTTAGCGTTTGTCATTTTCCCTTGTATGTCTTCTCCTATTTTTTTTTTTTTTAAATGTTCAGAGGTATATAACCCCCACAGCCCCTGGGCAGCTTATCATTCTGTGATTTCAGTTACCCATCCATGGCCAATGCGATAGAAAAATATTAAAAGGAAAGTTCCAGAAGTAAACGATTCTCAAGTTTTAAATGCCTTTTATTGCAATATATTCTTACAATAGTTCTATCTCATTATTCATCTTTTTATCTTTTTTATTTTGGTCTTTTTGAGATGGGGTCTCCCTGTAGCCCCAGGTGGCCTGGAACTCACTATGCAGACCAGGCTGTCCTGGATCTCACAGAGATCCACCTGCCTTTGCCTCCTGAGTGCCGGGATTAAAGGTGTGGGCCACCATGCCCAACTTCATTTTATTATCTTTAAAAATTGGATTCCCCTGGAACTGGAGTTACAGATGGTTGTTAGCCACCATGTGGGTGCTGGGAATCAAACCCCAGTCCTCTGCAAGAGCGGTCAGTGCTCTTAACCGCTGAGCTATCTCTCCAGCCCCGATTTTACTATCTTTTTCACAGGTTTCCATATAGGGTGGAGGGTTGGCTCTATCTGCAGTTTTAGGCATACACTGGGGTCTTGCAAGGTCTAACCTGTAGATCAGCAGGGACTTTTCCTGTTCTCCTTTTCCTGAGCCTTTGCAAGGCATGACTAGAAGCCTCAGGGCATATTAGTGTGTGTGGTTTGAGTGTAGTGACTAAGACTGGTGTGGCCATTCCCTAAGCACCAACACAGGAAGACCCCAGCCTCCACCTCAATTTCCTACTTCTGAGTTGAGGGCTTCATCTGTGATCAAATCTCTTGGCAAAAGCCATAGCCCCCTGAGGCACTGCTGTGGAACTTCAGAAAGATTCCTTTGAATGCCAAGCCATGGGCTTTCAAGCACGGACTATACCATTCTCTCAAGTGCCCAGCATAGCTGTGTGTAACATCACCGCCCCTCCCAGAAGCTTTGGTGTAAAACAGTGTAGCACCAGAAGGAAGCATTTGCCCTTGGCCCTGAGGCATGGGAATTATGAATAAAATTCCTGCCCTTTCTTTCTCCTTTCCTGACTCCTCCTTTCCTTTCTTTGGCAAGTCTTGACTTAGCCTCTTAGGCTGCCCACAATGGTGCAGAGCAGACTTCTGCTCAGGTCATAAACTGCCATTAGAATCCCCAAATCAGCCACTTATGAATGAGTGGAGCCAAGGCCAGGGACTTGGATATCCACAATCCCAGCTGGAATCCCCCCAGCTGCACCATTACTTACCTTATCAACCACCCCAGGTGTCACCTGTCGTTCAGCAGTGACCAGGATGTCAGTGTTCTAATATGGAGCACAGATGGCTTTAAAACACCTCATAGTCCCATGGCTTTAAAACATCTAGCCCAGTCTCCTTTCTCTAGACAGGCCCGGCTGCATGGAATCAGCTTCCCTGTGTGGTGGCTCCTCAGCATGCAATCTTGAGTGTCTTAGGTTTGCATTTTCCCTCATGCCTTCTAACTTTAAATTCTTTTTTTTAAAAAAAATATTTTATTTGTTATTTTTATGTTTATGAGTGTATTGCCTGCATGTATGTGAGTGTACCCGTGTCGTGCAATGCCGTGGAAGTCAGAAGAGGACTTCAGATTCCCCTGGAACTGGAGTTAAGGATGGTTTGTAGCTGCTATGTGGGTGCTGGGAATCGAACCCGGGTCCTCTGCAAGAGCAGTCAGTGCTCTTAACCACTAAGCCATCTCTTCAGCCCCATAACTTTCAATTCTAATGAAATGTTAAGTGATGTTTTGGCTTATTTCAGCCAATTATATGAAATGGAAGATACAGGCAACATTTCAGCCATCCACTCATGTCTTTATTCAGCAGACCTGATAGGAATGGGGAATTCAGATGTTTCTCCCCTTTCAAGGGAGAAAGACACCTATTCAGTTCATTCATTCATTCATTCGTATATTTTCTGACTACCTATTTTACACCAGATCTTGGCCACTGAAAAGAAACAGAAGATGGATGAGAATTAGTTCTTTTCATCCAAGGTGTTCGTGGGTAGAACAGGAAGGCAGGAGTAGCTCAGGGAGGAGAGGAGGCAGCTCAGGATCCCGCAGTGGGCAAGCATTGGAGATGGAATTAGAAGGAGATGCCCTGCTTCCCTAACCATAATTGTTTACTCTGGTTTCCTGTGGCTCTGACCCTCCTATGTAAGTCTTTTGTCAACCCAAGTTTTATGCATACGACTTCCACCATTCTACCTGGAAAAATCATTAAACATTTATACCATCACAGGCCCTAAGATTAAGTCTATAAATGGCTCTGGTTGCAGTTCTCTCGTGTTCACTGGATGTCATAAAAATGGCTCAGTGCAAACAGGGGGCCATTGCCTTTAACAGCTGGGTGTTAATGGTTACATGATGAAAACAGCAGAGCTGCATCTGAGTGGCCCCCAAGCAACAATCTGGAAGTCCTGCTCTGGGTGCCTGCAACTGTGAGGGGCCCACTGTTCACAGACTATGGAGTTTTGTCGATACTGCGGGGTGACCAGTTAGAGTTTTGTTGGAAGGTTCAGCAACGTTCATGAAAAGGGCTCATGGGATACAACCTCACCTGTTACTATGGCATGGTAGAGAGTCCCCATCTGGAACATCTCAGCTTTGATTTGGATCTTCTGTGTTTTGCAGCATGGGTGACCTTGGGCATCTTGACCTCTTGGAGCCTCTGTTTCATCATTTTAAAATAGGCTTGTGGTAGGCAGTGTCGGTACTTACCAAATAGTTATTACCCTCATCACACACAGCCTGGGGCTCACCATGTGCAGATGTGCCTGCCTAGGATGCATTATACATGGTCTAAGCCAGTGATTAGATCAGGAGCTGGTATGTGACCAGATTCTGACCAATGGGAAGTCCTGGCTGGAGGTTTATGCAAAACATGTTCCTTTCCTATTTCGAATGTCATAGTTGTAACTGAACCAATCATCTTCTAAATAAAATCTTGTGCACTAGGAATGATGAAAAGATCCCAGGCTGAGCTGCTACATCAATGGGATTCCTGGTCCAGGAGGAAAAGTCTTTGCTAGTCTTTGGGTGTTCTGCCAGTTGATTCTGAAGCTTCCCTAACAGACAAAGGGTAATAACAAACTCCCAGGGGAATCAGTGACACATTGTATGCATGTGCTGGGCATGCTGTTGTTACCTTCTTCCCTTATCTGAAAGCTATATGGGAAGAGAGTGACATGTTAGTGGGAGGATAGTTGACCTCTAGAAATCCTATGTGGTATAGTGTAATAAAATGTAATTCAGATGAATTACCAGCATATATATCCATGAGACCCACCAGAACTCACCTCTTCAATTATGTGAAAAGTTGACGTGTACTGACATGTATCCAGAGAGACTTTTTTTTAGCACAGATTATCCTAAAGTGGAAGCCAATGAAATTGTCTGCATTCATTCAAGCATCCATTTCATCCAAGTACTTAGTCTAAGTCAACCAATTAATCAAATTTAACCCATCTTACTAGTGATTGGTTCAGGAGTGGCCATGTGACCCAGGTCTGGCCAATAAGATCTAAGGGGAATGCAATGTGGGAACTTTCGGAAGTTTCCTCTCTCTTAGGAGAGTCACAAGAAGAGAGGATGTTCCCCATCCTCTTCCTGCTGTGGTATCTGAGAGAGACATCCAAAGCCACTTTGGCCATGTGCTACCAGGCTGAGGATGGAGCCTACCTACACTGAGCCTTGAAGATGGCTGGCAAGACTGCTCTGTAGAAGAGCAAGTCTTGGTTCTGCCTGACCCCTGAATTGCTGAGCAAGTCTTGAAATCCAGTGGGGCCCCTGGATCACTGAGTATATCAGGTGAATATTACTTAGGGCTTACCAGTTCGGCATTTGAAAGTTTTTGCTGAAATCACTCTACCTGATCTTTGGAAAGCAAATGTGGAGTTTATTCTTAGTTTATGCAAAGAAAGCCCACATGTAGACACAGTTTTATGGGACCATGCTCTCGCAGGAAATGAGGTGGGGTTTGGGGTAGGAAGGTGGCACTATACTGATTGCTACAGACTGGCTAAAGGGCACCCTTGAGGTGATGCTGGGTGAGACAGGTAATCTCTATGATAGTTAATTTTGACTGTCAACTTGACAAGGTCCAGAATCACCTGGGAGATAACTCTCTGGGCATGTCTGTGAGGAAGTTCTAGATTGGATGTGGGAAAAATCATTCTGTGGTTTTGGATCCTGTACTAAATAAAAAGGAAAGAGCAGGCTAAGCACCAGCATTCATCTCTCTGCTTCCTAACTGCAGATACAGAGTGACCAGCTGCTTCACACTCCTGCTGCCATAACTTCCCCACCATGAGGGACTGTGCCCTCAAACTGTGAGCCAAAATAAACCCTTCCTTAAGGTTCTTTGCCAGGCATTTTGTCATTAATGAGAAAAGAAACTAATACAGAAAACTGTTAACAGGAGTGGGATCTTTGTGATAACCCTATGTGGTCCTTACTCATTGGAACTGGTTTATGGAAGTTTAGGGTCGGGTATGGGACAGAAAAGCCCTAGAATGCTATTAGTAGAACTTAGCAGGCCATTTTGGTGAGAGTTTGGAAGGCCGGAATACCAACAGAAGTGTGATAGGGGAGGACCAGTTCATGAGTTTGAAGAGGGGAACAAGGGCTCTTGATAACTGGGGTCAAGGCTATTTGTATCATATTATGGCAAAGAATATGGTTGCATTCTGCTCATGTCCAGAGGACTTAAGTGAGACTGAATTCAAAGGTAATGAACTAAATTGTTTGGTAACAGAAATCCTGAAGGGTAGCTTTTGGCTATGTCATGGTTATTCCAATCGACTATTATGCAGATCTACAGTGAGGGAGAAAAAAAACTGCTGCTTGGTGGGGGAAGGAAGGAGTTTAAAGTTACAGATAAGGCAGGTGCCAGGAAAACATCTGCATCTTTAAGGACAAATCTCATACCTGCATTAGGCACTGGGACAATAGGAAAGGTGCCATGGATGCAAAACCCCACCTATCAAAGACTCCATTTTGTGAAAATACAAATTAGTTTGAATAGAGATAATCTAAATCAAGAATGTCACCTGGAAGTGGTTTCCTGCTAAAAAACGAAAACAAAACAACAAACAAACCACCTAGAGAAGGTACTTCCCTTGGAAGACACATAGAGGTCAATGCAACTTTGGTCCAGGGGTCAGGCTATACCTCAAGTTGGTGGAACTTGGGAGTGTCATCCATGTGTTAACAGTTTTGCAGGCATAAAAGATGCAAGACCAAAGGGGTCTTGGAGGCTTGTGCCAAGGCTCCAGAAGGCTACTGGAGCAGAGCAATGTGCAGCAGGGTTGGGATCCTTGTAAGGAGGCCCTGAAGAGGCTGTTGTGTTAAGCTGTGAAAGTGAAGCCTGACTTGCAAAAGAGACTACAGGATGTTGGAGATGCCAGGACCATGGGATGTCCACTAAGGAAAGCTGAAGGAATGGAGTAGAGGTGGCTCAAGGGAGAGGCCGTGTGTACTATAGGCAGCAAAACTGGAAGGAAGGTGTTACTCAGCCCTTTGGAGCCCAAATGATTTCATCTTGAGTCCCAGATGCCTGACATAGAGCTACAGGAATTGATGTTTTCCCTTCTGGATTCTGCTTTTGCTTTGATCTTCTCTTTCCTTGCTATGGCTCTATTCTTCTCTTTTAGAATGGGAATGTTTGTTTACTCTGTGCCATTGTATGTTGGAAGTATGTAACTTATTTTTGTGTGTGTATGTAGTGTATGTGTGTATACTTGTTTGTGTTTGCATGCACATATGTACATGGGTATGGAGAGGCCAGACATTGGTGTCAAATACCTTCTTCAGTCACTGTAAACCTTATTTATGAAAATTTTTTTGATTTATTTTTATTTTATGTGTATGAGTGTTTTGCCTGAATATATGTAGGTATACCACATCTGTGCAATGCCTGCAGAGGCAAAAAGAAGACATTGGATCTCCTGGAACTGAAGTTAGGGATGGATGTTGGCTGCCATTTGAGTGCTGAGAACTGAACCCAGATACTCTGCAAGAGTAGTCAGTGCTCTTAACAGCTGAGCTATCTCCCCAGCCCCTTCATCTTGTTTTTTTTGTTTATTTAAATATTTTAAAAAAATTTTTTTAGAAGAAGCATTTCATTACAGCTTTAACATACTCAATAACAGTTTCCAGAGC
>NW_008353596.1:1597377-1609479 GCF_000622305.1 Nannospalax galili
CCCTGTAAGACATAAAATTGAATGAATTTTCAACCTTTAAGAAAGATCTCCATTTCATTTCAAAATTTACTGTTTCTTACAGAAAGGCTCATTGTTTTTGCTAATAACACTGAGATGTTGGCACATTCATCTCTCATCTGTATGCATCTGATTATTACTAGTCATAATTTGTTGCACTCAGATCCTTGGCACCTGTGTATGTCTATAAAGGCAGATTTCAATGGTAATGTTTATCACCTCTGCTAATTAACATGATGTAAATTTTTATGCTTCCTTCCCAAATATAATTCATTTAAAAAAATTTGTTGATTTTTTTTTTGTGTGTATATCATACAGAACATCCCAAACCATCTTATTCAACTATAGACCTACTTCCCAGATGGCACCCTCTTATAGCCTCCCTGCCCCCGCTAGAGCCCTTATACTCTGTTATCCCTGCTACTGTCTGCTGTGGTGTTGGCACCCCCAGCTGTTCCCCACTACTTGTCCATCTGGTGAGTCTAGTCAGCCTATCTAGAGGTCTTTGTTTTAGGAAGGTCAGCTGTTCCTCATCTAGCAGCAATTGGTTGTCAATATTCCTTTAGATAGGATTGGGTCTGCTGCTCATTTTCCCCATTCTATGCTGGGTTACTATCTGGGAGTCCCTTGGGCCACCCTGGCCAACAACTCAAAAGAAGGTATTTCCTATCTGGCATTGTTGCTTGTTATGTAGCCTAAAAATGTAGTTAGTTACTCACTGAGGCCAAGGGAAGTCTATGCGATGTATAGCTATATAAGGAGATACCACTAATTATAGAACTAGAAATCAAAGGATTCCTTTTCAACTGTCATGGTTTTTTGAAACCAGACTATTTTAATTTTTGCTGGTGAAGTTCAGCTTGCTCCTTTCTTTTACCAGTTCTTCCTATGTGAAGATAAGTCAAAGGTCTTACTTGACCATGGTTGGCTTTTCTTGGAAGCATGGAGGAAATGATTCCTATGTGTTGACCCTCCTCTTTGTACACTGGACACTAGTTCAAGTCCATCTCGTGGGATCTCGTCAGCCTCCTTGATCAAGAGGACAGGTGACCCATCACAATTACAGGACATTTTGAGAGAGGCTCATAGTCCCTGGAACTAGTCAATTTAGGAGGGCAAGGAGCAAAAACTGTCCTTTATGTCCCTCTGACCAAATTAGTATAGGCCTCAAAGTACGTCTGTTAAACATCCAAGAAGGTTGGTTCCACCAGTCTGGTACTTTTAATTACTGTGTGCCATGTAGATAAATCTTGGGCAAAGACCAATTGTTCTCGGATAAACCTTGCCTAGTCATATATTTCTCGATCTGGTATGTATACTTTGTCAGTAGGTTGTTGGACTAATATGGTTCCCTCGGCTCATAGTCCCTGGAACTAGTCAATTTAGGAGGGCAAGGAGCAAAAACTGTCCTTTATGTCCCTCTGACCAAATTAGTATAGGCCTCAAAGTACGTCTGTTAAACATCCAAGAAGGTTGGTTCCACCAGTCTGGTACTTTTAATTACTGTGTGCCATGTAGATAAATCTTGGGCAAAGACCAATTGTTCTCGGATAAACCTTGCCTAGTCATATATTTCTCGATCTGGTATGTATACTTTGTCAGTAGGTTGTTGGACTAATATGGTTCCCTCTGATTTTTAAAAGTAGGTAGGCATTATTTATCTCTTGCATTGTCTAACCCCTCCATCATGGTTTCCCCAATTAGGGTGCCCCCATTTTTCCCCTTTCTCCCTTAATAGTGCCCTTCTCCTATGGTCCTACCTCTCTTGAGCTCCTTCTTTCTCTTTATCCCCTAGGTTCCTTGTATACCTTTCCCTCCCCCTACCCTTAAACTAACCCAATTTTTATCCATATCGCCCTTATTAATGCCTGTTTCCTACTGTTCTTCTCTTTCAGGTTCTTTCTTTTCCTTTACCTCCCTGGTTCCTTTCCATTATCCTGGTTCCTGTAGTTATGTCTGGATACATAATCATTTATCAGGATTTGGTGCTAGGATCTACATATGAGGGAAAACCTATGTGGTTTTTACTTTTTTTCCTGAGCCCGTGTTACTAAAGTTAGTATAACAGTTTCTAGGTCCATCCATTTACCTGCAAATTTCATTATTTCTTCTTGCTTTACTGCTGAGTAAATTTCAGAGCCCCTGTCCCTCCATGCCTCTGGCCCTTGCTGAAGACCATGCACTCCTCCATGCCCCATCTCCCTATGGTTTTGTGTCCAAAGGCAGAGTCTGTGGGTTCAGCCATGTCCATCTAGAAGGTAGAAGGTTCTAGGCTCACTCTAAGCTGCAAGACCCACAAAGTAAGTGATTTTGTTTTCGTCTTTTTGAGACAGGGTTTCCCTGTAGCCCCAGCTGTCCTGGAACTCACTATGTAGACCAGGGTGGCCTTGAACTCACAGAGATCAGCCTGCCTCTGCCTCCCGAGTGCTGGGATTATAGGCGTGTGCCTCCACGCCTGGCCCATTTGCAGTTTTTTAAGAGTTCTCCACACTGCTTTCCATAGGGGTTGAACAAGTTTGCAGCCCCACCAGCAGTGGATGAGTGTTCCCCTTTCCCCACATTCTCTCCAACATTTGGTATCATTTGTTCTCTTGATCTTAGTCAGTCTGACTGGGGTAAGATGAAATCTTAAAGTAGTTTTAATTTGCATTTCCCTAATTATTAGTGATGTTGAACATCTTTTAAGATGTTTTTAGCCATTTTTACTTCTTCTTTTTGAGAACTCTCTGTTCAGCTCCTTAGCCCATCTTTTAATTGGATTACTTCTTGTCTTGATTCTCTGTTTTATTGAGTTCATTATATATTCTGGATATTAAACCTCTGTCAGATGTGTCACTGGTAAAGATTTTCTCCCATTCTGTGGGTTTTCTCTTCATTTCCTTGGTTGCTTCTTTTGATGTACAGAAGCTTTTTAGTTCATCTTGTTTTTAAAGATAGGTTCTCTCACTGAAGCTGGTGATCACTGAGTCACTATGCTTGCTGGTCGAGGAGAGTTCCAGAGATCCTCTTGTGGCCATCTCCCCAGTGCTTGGGTTGTAGGCACATGTCTGGCTTTTTACATGGGTGATAAGGATCTAAAAATCATATCTTCATGCTTGCATGGCAAGAACTTTACAAACAGCCATTTTCTTAACTCCCGTAATTTATTTTTAGTTGTTAAGAGGACTCACAGTTAAGAGACTACTTGGGTTGCAGAAGAGACCATGCTTACACTTTTAAAATTTACTTTATTTGTGTGCATATGTTGTATGCATGTGACTGTGTGTACATGCTGCAACACATGTGTGGAGGTCAGGGGACAACTTGAAAGAATTAGTTCTCTCTTTTTACTATGTCAGTCCCAGGAATTGAACTCAGGTCATCAGACTTGGTGGCAAGTGCCCTCATTCACCCATTGAGCCATTTGTCAGCCCTGTACTTACATTAAAATTTTTTTTAATTGAATTTTTGTGTGTTTCATATTGAGAATTATCTTTATACCTCCTTTCCTCTTCCCCTTTGGTGCCCTCCTATAGCACCCCCCCGCCTCGCTGGACTGGAGTTCATACATTCTGTCATTTATGTTAAGGCCTAGCATGTAAAGTTAGTGTCCCCAGATGTCCCTCAGTGCAAGTTTATCCACTGGGATCTAGTCAGCCTATCCCAGCCTATGCTGTTGGATCATATGAGAAGAGTCCCCGGAGCCTGTAGGACTATTTCTGTATGGTCATGCACCTCCTCCTTGGCTCTTACAATCTTTCTTCCCCCTCTTCTACAATGATCCCTGAGCCTTGGGTGGGCGGATTTTAATATAGAAATCCTGTCCAAGGACCCACACTCTGCAGACTCTTCTCTGTGTTTTGGTCATTTGTGACCTTTTGTGTTCCTGGCCCTCTGTTGTATGAGGGAGCTTCACTGATGAGAACTGAAGGATGCATTAGTGTTCTCTTCATCCCGTGTTCTCTGTTCTGTAGCCTTAGGTGTAGAGGTTGCATCATAGATGTGCCACTTAGGCTTGGGCAATTCACAGACAATCTCTGTGTATGACAAGTTGTGGAATTCTGTAATTATCTCTGTTTCTTGAAAAAGAAGCTGTGTGTGCCACCACACCTGGCCATTTTTAGTTTTTTAAGGGTTCTCTACACTGCCTTCCATAGGGATTTCACAAGTTTGCACTCCCACCAGCAGTGAATGAATGTTCCCCTTTCTCCACATCCTCACCAGCATTTGGTATCATTTGTTCTCTTGGTCTTAGCCAGTCTGACTGGTATAAGATGAAATTTTTTTTAAACTATTTTAATTTTTTGGATTTTATGTGTATGAGTGTATTGCCTGCATGTAGGTAAGTGCACCAGTGTCATGCGATGCCTGCAGAGACTGTCGGATCCCCTGGAACTAGGGTTATGGACAGTTGTGAGCTGCCATGTGGGTGCTGGGATTCGAACCTGGGTCTTCTGCAAGAACAACCAGTGTTTTTAACCACTGAGCCATCTCTCCAGCCCCACGATGAAATCTTAAGGTGGTTTAAACTTGCATTTCCTTAATTACTAAGGATGTTGAACACTTTAAAAAAATATTTTATTTATTTATTTTTATGTGTATGAATGTATTGCCTGCATGTATGGGAGTGCACCCGTGTTGTGCAATGCCGTGGAGGTCGGAAGAGGTCTTCGGATTCCCCTGGAACTGGAGTTAAGAATGGCTCATAGCTGCCATGGGGGTGCTGGGAATCGAACCCAGGTCCTCTGCAAGAGCAGTCAGTACTCTCCACCATTGAGCCATCTCTCCAGCCCCAAGATGTTGAACACTTTTTAAGATGTTTCTTATCCATCTCTATTTCTTCTTTTAAGAACTCTCTCTCTGTTTAGATCTTTAGCCCATCTTTTAATTGAGTCATTTGTTTTCTCGACTCTTTGTTTTTTGAGTTCTTTATATATTCTGGATGTTAAACCTCTGTCAGATTTGTCACTGTGGGTTTTTTTTTCACTTTCTCAATTGTTTCTTTTGCTATACAGTTTTATTTATTTATTCTTGTATGTGTGAATATTGCATGCATATGGGCCTGCTTGTGCAAATACATGCAGAAGCCAGAGGAAGATATCAGGTATCTTAGTTTACTGTTCTCTTCCCTAGTGTCTTGAGAGGGCCTCTCACTGAACCAGAAGCTTGCTGTCAGGCTGGGTGCCTCCAAGCTTTCAGGATCTGTCTATCTCTACCCCATCCAATGGTAGGGTTACAGGCATGTGTAACCATCTCTGACTTTTCATGTGGGTGCTAGGGATTTGAACTCAGTTCCTTATATTTTCATAGCAACCACTCTTCTCCACTGATCAATTTCCCTAGCTCCTGTACTTACACATTAAACAGTGTTGAACTGTTAAAGACTATAGGGACTTTTGAGTGGACCAAATGCTTTTTGTTAGGAGATGGCCATAAGCCCATGGGATCAAGAGATATAAGATTATGGATAAACATGAAATGTTTGGGTGTCAAGTTGACAAGGGGTGGTAGAGTTGTGATGGTTAATATTGTCAACTTGACAAGATCTAGAATTACCAAAGAGACAAACTTCTGAATATGTCTGTGAGAGAGTTTCTAGATTAATTAAGGTGGTAAGATCTACCCTAAATATGGACAGCACCATTCTATGGACTGGGGTCCTAGACTAAATAAAAAGGAGAAAGTGAGCTGAGCATCAATGAATTCAATGTGGTCAGTTGCTTCAAGTCTCTGTCTAGGACTTCCCCAGCATGATGGACTGTACCTTCAAACCATGAGCTGAAATCAACCCTGCCTTCTTTTTAAAAATATTTTATTTATTATTATTTTTATGTGTATGTGTGTATTGCCTGCATGTAGTACAGGTAAGTGCACCTGTGTCATGCAATGCCGGCATTGGTCAGAAGAGGATGTCAGATCCCCTGGGACTGGAGTTATAGACAGTTGTTAGCTGCCATGGGGGTGCTGGGATTTGAATCCAGGTCTTCTGCAAGAACAGTCAGTGTTCTTAACTGCTGAGCCATCTCTCCAGCCCCAACCCTGCCTTCTTAAATTGCTTTGTCAGGCATCTGCTGCAGAAATGAGAAAAGTAATAAATGCATTCTGTGATAGCTGTGGGTTGGTAAAGGAATCATGAGGTTCTGCAGTGAAACCCACAGAGGGGGAGGTTTAAATGAAGGAATTGGCCCACCTGACTATGGGGGCTGGCAAATCCACCTGTGGAGTGGGCTGGGGTTGAAGACCCAGGAGAGAGCCAGTGCTGCAGTTCAGGTTGTTGGCGGCCCGCAGCAGAGTTTACCTCTGCTTGGAAGAGGTCAGGCTTTTTGCGCCAATCAGTCTTTACTGGTTGGATGAGGTCCACTCCTATCATGGAGGAAGCCTGCTTTGCTCATAGCCACTGATGTAAATGCTAATCTCATCCACAGACATCCTAGAGGATGTCTGCTCATGTATCTGGGGGCCATGGCCCAGCCAGTTTGATACCCAACATTAACCATCACACCTGCCCTAGTGAGGACAGGGACCTGGATAATCACTCAGTTTGGCAGAGATCTAGGATTTCTAATACCCCACATGTCACCACTTCGGATCAGGGAATGTCTTTCCCTGTCAACAGTCCACACTTCTAGGCTCACCCTGCCTCCAGCACCCATCACACCCTCCCAAGTGCTTGGGCTCAGAAACCCTCTGTGCCTTTCGCTTTCCTTTTGTGCACCCAGAAAATTTTTTTTTAACTTTCAAAGCCTTGTTCAGACACCACTCCCTAAGGACCCCTGTCCTGACTCAGGCAGAACAAAGCACATCCTCCTTTGCCCTGTCCTTACTGCTGTCAGCATCCATCCTGTTTCCTCTGTCTCTCTCCCTGCAGGGTAGGTGTGTGCTTTGGACAGTCCTCAACACCGGAGCCGGTTCAATGGATTTGCCTTTACGCTGTGTGCACCCCTTAGGCACTGTCACTCCTGACTAGCAGAGTGCAGACAGAGTAGGCACTTAATGAAGGCAGGCTGAAAGAAACTGGGAGACCAAGAGAGGGATGAGGGAAGGAGAGAGAAAGCATGGAGAAACAGATGAAAGAGGTAGGAAGGAGGGACGGATGAAGGAAGAAGGAATTCAGACAGAGGGGGATGGAGGAAGAAGGAATTCAGACAGAGGGGGATGGAGGAAGAAGGAAAGAAAGAAGGAAGAGACCAAAGAAAAGCAAAGAGCTTATAGAGGTGGCTGAGGCTGGGGTGGGGCTGCTGTGGGAAGTGGGGTATAAGGGAAGTTGGGGGCAGCACTGCCTAAGGGGCCCTTTCAAGGATGAAGTGTATCCCTCCCGCCCTTTCCACTAAGTACTCAATCCAAATCTCCAGAGAAACTAAATGCCCAAAGATGCACCATGTCCTAGGGAAGTTTCTTCCTTTCCCAGCTACGTAGAAGAAGATCATGGGTCCCGAATGGCTGAACCACTGGCCCAACAGCTCTTCACAGAGGGATGCACAGGTGACACTCAGGTTTACAGTCCCCACAGCCCCTTTCATCTCTCAAATGACTGTTGTCACTACCCATGTCCTCAACAGTGTCCCTGCCTGGAGCTGCAAGTAATGATGGTCACCTTGGCCACGCTGGCCACCCCAGGCCTCTTCTCCAAAGTCTCAGAGACTGGCTACAGATCCTGAGCAGGACTGGGGTCTCTTCCCAGCCTGAGAAGTGAAAGTATTCCAACACTGTCCTGCTTTGCTGATGTGATTCCATTCTGCCTTCACCCTGAGTCTGGTCAGACCCAGCAGGAGCTGGAGCTGAGAGGAGGCAGAGGAAGATTCTAAGGAAAGAGTCACTGGTATAGACTGCCCAGGGAAGTTGGGATTGCTGTCCCATTTTATGGATGTGCAAACTGAAGCTTACTGGGGACAAGAGTCACTAAGCATCCAAGACAGGGGAAGAACACTTTGGAATGGAGTGCTGGCCTGTACTATTCTCTTGTGCCATGGTGCCCACAGTGGTGACAGCTCCTGCTCTTGTTTGCTCCCTGGTGAGGTTTGCCAAATCATATTAAAGAAAGAGAGGAAGTAAAGACGGTGAGTATTTGGGGACAGAGGATACCTTTTACTCAACTTAGGCTCTGGAGCAGAAGACCAAGAGGGCAGTTGTCTTTCCTTAAGGAAAGGTATTGACTGAGTCTGGATCATTGACAGGCTGTGTGCTAGGCACTGTAACGGCAGCCATTGATGGGGCTGATGTAGACCTTTCTTCATGGGGTCCAGAGTACAGACCTGGCTGCTGCCTGACCCCAGTCAAGCTGCCATTTGGTTCTGGCAGTGTGGCACCTCGGGCTTGCTTGACCTAATGTCTTGGGCTCTTGCTCAGGAAGACAGGGCAGAGGAAACAAGAACAGATGGTTAACTAGCCAGAACATTCAGGAATGTTGACCAGGAGATTTTTTTTTTTTTTTTTTTTTGTAAAAGAAGGGGGTTGAGCGAGAAGTGTATGTTTAAAAGACTGAGGGGTTCAGTGCAGAAGGGAAACAGGCTGAGTCTCTGCAGCAACCTGTTTGCTGGAGCCGTCTGATTTAGCAGAAAATCGCACACGCTGGCCCTGGCATGGGCGGGTGGAAGGTATTTCCTCCCCAGCCCGGGTCAAGTTTCATTCATAGGTACTGTCTAAAATTAGACTCTCAGCTTTCATTCTGGTCCAAACTCCCTGCCTAGCGTAATATTTGGGAGAAACAGACACTCCATTAAAAGTGTGCCTTCCTCCCGCGGCCCCTGGCCCTGGAAGGACTGCGCCCTGTCCCTGCTGGCGGCCTCCACGGCTCATAAACCCGGGTCTAAATTCAAAGCATCCGCTCTGACTGGTGACCCCGAGCTCCCAGGCAAACTTGGGTCGCCTCTTGCAGCTCACACTACAAGTCTGGCCAGGTCAGGGCAAGGGACCCAGCTCATGCCTGTGGCCTCTGTACCGGGAGTGTGAGGGCAACTCCCCAGAGGCAAGAGGGGCCTGGCACCCCTGGGCGGGGCACAGGTGCATGCTGGGGCGGGTCGCCCCCTCCAGCTTCAGGGTGCCTGCCTACCGGCTTGGCGTGTTTTACTGTTTGTCATTCTCCAAATCAACACAGCATCAAGGGACTCAGGAACACGGGATCCTCCTGGTGTTTGGACTAATCTATTCATTTAATTATTATTTCCTGAGCATCTGTATTTCGAGTCTTTTGGTCAAAAGTTGGGGAATGAGGACACCAGAAGCTGTGAGCCTCCAGGAGCTATGGGGAATGGAACCACTGCCTGAACTAGCCAGAACATTCAGGAACTTTTTCTTAATTTCCTGCCTCTTTCTCTCCTGGCACAGCTTCTACTTTTCTCTAGGTCTGAGGACTCCTTTCTCTGGTGGTCATGGCAGAATGTGGCCCATTTCCAATGGTATCAAGGTCTAGTTAGTGTGGAGATGGACTCTCCTCACTGGGTTCTGATTTTGAAGTCTTTGAGAAGCATCCTAGTTGATTTAGCTTCTGTTGGGAGCCTGCCTCTGAGTGCTCAACAGCTGCCAAGAGAGACTTTCTTAGTGTTGTGGTTGAATGAAAATTGTCCCCCAGAGGCTCATGCATTTGAAGACTTGGTCCCCAGGTGGTGGTGCTGTTTGGGGAGGAGGTAATGGAACCTTCAGGAGGTGGAGACTTGCTGGACCAAGAACCTCACTGGGAACTGACTTTGAGGGTTTATATCCTCACCCTACTTCCCTTTTCTCTGTCTCTGTCTCTCTCTGTCTGTCTCTTTCTCTCTCTCTCTCTCTCTCTCTCTCTCTCTCTCTCTCTCTCTCCTTCCTGAGTGTGGATTAAAATGTGATCAACCAGCTCCTGTTCCTTCCATGCATTCCCTGCCTGGTGCCCTCTCTTCTTCACCAATGCTGGACTCTATCACTCTGGGACCATAAACCAAAATAAACCCTTCCTTCTTTAACTTCTTTTGGAAGGGTATTTTATCACAACAACAAAAAAGTAACTAATACAGAAAGTGGTACCACGAGTGGACCATGGAGCTTTTATGTTTTGGAACTGTTCATGGGAGAGTTTGGAAGTTTGGACTGGAAAACTATTGAATACTGGAAGCAGAGCTTAAGAGCCATTCTAGTGGGAGCTTGGAAGAAAAGAATGGTGAGCAATGTGGACAGTAGAGGCATGGCCTGTGAGAATTCAGAGAAGGAAACAGGGCTAAGGGTAAATCATGTGATATTTTGGCAAAGAATCCGACTGCATTCTGCCTGTGTCCTGAGAATTTGCATGAGGTTGAATTTTAAAGTAATGGGCTAATTTCTTTGGTGGAGGAAATCTCAAGATAGCATAACATTGAGTCTGTGGTATGGTTACTGCTGATTACCTTTATGCAAGATGAAAAAGAGCAGCAAGTGGGGTAGAAAGAAATTTTTAAATGTGCAGCTTGGAAGCTGGGCGTGGTGGTGCATGCCTTTAATCCCAGCACTTGGGAGACAGAGACAGGTGGATCTTTGTAAGTTTGAGGCCAGCCTGGTCTACATAGTGAGTTCCAGGACAGCTGCGGCTACAGAGAGACCCTGTCTCAAAAAGACAAAAAAAAAAAAAAAAAAAAAAAAAAAAAAATGTGCAACTTGGAGAGGAAAAGAGCACTAGGAAGCTTACTATTGCTGACAAGTCATGTGCTAAAAAGACTATAATTATTAAAGAGGTTAGTACCATTTGATAGAAGCCTACAGCTCAGCACTGGAACAATAGGAACTGTGCCCTAAGGATCAGACCCTCCCAGGGAAGCCTTCAACTTGTGAAAGAGAGCCTGTAGGGTTGTCTGCTCTTAGAAACCAAACACCTAGGGAAGTTTTCACCAGCTTTAGCTGCTGCAACTGTGGTCCAAGGGGGCAAGGATCTATCTCAAGCTGGCAACAGAACTTGACAGTGTCATCTATGTGGTACTGGTTTTGGAGATGTGAGAGGTTCAAGACTGAGGGAGTCATGAATTCTTCCTCCATGGTTTTAGAGAGCTGCTGAAGTCAGCAGCATGTTCCAGGGTTGGAGTTCCTGCAAGGAGGCCCTAAGAGGCCTTTGTGTGAAGCTGTGACAGTGAAGCCTGGGTTGCAGTGGAGACCCCAGAATGTTGGCGATGCCAGAACCTTAAGATATCTCCCCAGGACAGTCGTATGTAGGGAGGGGAACGAGATACATACACACACACACATATATATATATATATGGCTAACACATCTATAACTCCAGTTCCAGGGTTTCTGACACTCTCATACATACAGGCAAAACACTCACACATGTTTAAAAAAAAAAGATTATGGAGATTTATTTTATTTTATTTTTTTGAGGCAGGGTCTCCCTGTAGCCCTAACTGGTCTGAAACTTGCTGTGTAGACCAGGCTGGTCTCCCTCTCACACAGTGCTAGGAGTGCTAGGATTAAAGGTATGTGTCACCATGCCCAGCTTTATGGAGACTTTGAAAATTGGACTAAATGTATTTTGTACCATGAGATGGTCATGATCCTATGGGGGCTGGGGATTGAGTACTGGGCTTGAATGAGAAATGTCCCTCATAGGCTCATGTATTTGAACACTTGATCCCCAGTTGGTGGCACTGTTTGGGGATGTTATTGAACCTTTAAGGAGGTGGAGCCTTGTTAGACGAAGTATGTCAGTGAGGTGGGCGTTGAGGTTTTATAGTTTGACTGTACTTCCTGTTTCTCTCTCTCTCTCTCTCTCTCTCTCTCTCTCTCTCTCTCTCTCTCGCTCTCGCTTTCTCTCCATCCCCACTCCCCTTCCTGTGGGTAGATGAAATGTAATTAACCAGCTTTTTCTTGCTGACAAGCCAGGCCTTCCCCGCCATGATGGACTGTAACCCTCTAGAATCTCATGCTAAAATAAACTCTTACTCGAGTTGCTTTTGGCAATGGTATTTTATCATAGCAACAGAAAAGTAACTAACATAAATGGTAAAAGTGAAAATCACAAACCTTTTCCACATGTGGGCGATCTAAGACAGTGAATTGTCGTTTGCAAGATTCTTAGTAAGGAAGGTAATATTACATTAAAATATACAGTCTTGGAGCTGGAGAGATGGTGAAGCGGTTAAGAGTGTGTTTTGCAGAGGACCTGTTTTTGGT
>NW_008353596.1:1609690-1630404 GCF_000622305.1 Nannospalax galili
TTTGTGTGGATCTGTGGTGTGCTCTGGCCACCATGCTTTCCCTGCCTATTACAGTACCTTCCCAGCCATGATGGACTCTATCCCTCTGAAACAGTAAACCCAAACAAACCTTTCTTCCTGGGTTGCTTTTGCTAGGGTATTTTAATACAGAAACAGAAAAGTAACAATACCAGCATGATGAGTTCTGCTGTAACCATGTGACTGGCATGAAGACAAGACATCCTCAGAGGAGAGCGTTTTAACTTCAAAGCAGCCTTTGGAAACTCAGAGAAGGATCTTGCCTCAGGCTTGGCAGGTGAGGAAGGCTTCCTGGAGGAAGTAACTTCTAATGCCACTGGTAGGATGAATTTGGGACCCAGGAACAAAGAGCAAGGTTGTTCAAAGAGCAACACATGCCAACCCTCAAGTGAGACCCAGATCTGCTGAGTGGGAAGTCTGGCACTGCCACTTGGGCTGTGCTGGCCTGGAGCAGGTCATGTCCATTGAGCCTTAGTTTCCACATGTGCAGTCCTGGCACATTCTTGCATAGACATTAGAGCCGGGTACAGGGGAGCTCAGGGTCACTGAATCCACCAAACCTGGGTGCATCTCTCTTCAAGGTACATGGTTCCATCAGCTGGTTCCTTGTCCTTTTCTGGTCTCAGGTCAGACATCCTAGGGGCAACCCCAGAAATCCCTCCCTGACCAGCCTTTAAAATGGGTTCCCTCCAGCAACTAGTGCATCATTGTGTTTCCTTCATAAGGCTCTCCTAGCTGCACCTGTTTGGTTTGCTTTCCTACTTCTAGTCTGCTTTGACCAGACTGAATGGTCCCTGAAGATGAGGGCTAGACTTTGTTCTCTGCTGGGCCCTCAGGGGTGTTCAAGACAGCTGGTGTCTGCACAGTTAACTGATGTCAGCCTGCAGATGTGCAGAAATGGAAGTATTGGCAGTCTTCTGCAGTAGGGGTGGATTTCTCTGGACAGGCTGTGGCTGAGGGCAGTGCCAGGGCCCCTCAACAGAGTTATCTTACACACCACACTTGAAAAGCCCAGACCTATCATGCTTGGAAAGCTAGGGCAAAACCATGGCCACCCCTATCTCCGTCACTCCTCCAAACAGTCTTGGAGGCTGAACAGGAAGAGCATTGGATCTGGGGCCCTTGCTCTGATCCCAGCCATGGTGGGCTGTCGAGTTCTCACCCTCTCACATATCTCCCTTGTCCTGAGGATGATATGCTCCATCCTACAGAGTAGAGCAAGTGTGCTGTGGGCAAGGGGGCTAGCCTGCTCACCCCTAACCAGCCTTGGAGTCATGTTCTAGTGTCAGCCCCAGCTGGACAGCTGACTACTTCCCACTGTCCACCATTTGTGCTCTCTCCTTTGTTTGCTGCTCTCCTCTGTCACTTATCACAAACTTTCTAGAGAGCACCTCTACTCTTCCCCCTAGATGTGGTTTGGCTCCCCAGAACACTGAAGCAAGGATAGATGATTCCAGAAACTGTTGACCAGGGAGAGTGTGTCTGAGGGCTAGGAAGTCAGTATTGGAAGCGGTTCCACCTCTGCCCAGTCCTGCCCCACTTTATGAGAAGCACAGAAAGCATGCCCTTGAGTCAACCTGCCAGGGGGGGTTGCAAGGGATTGCCTCCGGGAGTCCCCACAGCCATGGGCCAAGAGCACCTGTGGTGTGCACTAACTCCCCAGCACTTTTGGTCTGGCCCGTTGGTAGGAAGCCTTCAGACAGACTGTGGGAGCTCCCAGGTGCCCTCTGGGCCAACATGCAGGGTAGCAGTGCCATGGGCATATAGGAGAGACTGAGCATCTGCTTGTCAGTGAACCATCTCAGACTTTTGAGGAACTGCTCCAACCACACCAACTCCTCTGATTATTCACATCCCTTTACTCCCAGCTGACTTCTCATCGGTCCATCAACACATCCTAAGCCCCTCCCCAGGACCCCTTATGTCTCCATTTAACCTTCCCTTGCCCCCTATTTGCTTTGCTCAGCCCCTCTCCTTCCCTTGTACAGAGTTGGGGGCTTGAGTGGAATTGGGCTGGATGTCTTAAAGCTGGAGGGTGGATCTGTTTCCTGAATGTCCCTTCTGGGATGGAGTAAGCCACATCCTCGCCTTCTGCATCTCAGTTCTCAGATCCTGGCTGCTGCCCTGACTCTCTGATTCCTCCTGCTTTCCCACTGAGGAGAGGGGATTAGCTCAGATTCTCAGTGACTTGGGGGAGAACGGGGTTTGGCTGGATCACTATTGGGCCCTAAAGCCAGCTGAGCCATCTCTCCAGCCCAAGATCCTGTTAATTCAGCCTCCCAGTCTGTCTTTGAAATGGGGACTAAGTCCATTACTATCCACAGCTATTTTGGAAAAGTGTGTGTTATTTCCTGTCACTTTACTGATTTTGTAGTGTTTGGTTTTTTGTATTCTTCATTGGCTTAACCTGTTTTGTTCTAAAAGATTTATTTCTTTATTTTACTTTTATGTGCATGTGTGTGCCTGAGTGTTTGTATGTGCATGTGTGTGCAGGTGCCCATGGAAGACAGAAGAGGGCATTAGATCTCTTGGAACTGGAGTCACTGGTAGCTGTGAGCTGCCTGCTGTGGATTCTGGGGACTGAACCCAGGTCTTCTGCATGAGCAGCAAGTATTCTTAAGTACTGAGCCATCTCTCCAGCCCCTTAATAACTGTTTTAGTGTGTCTTTCCTGTAGCCTCATGGATGTGTTTATCTTTTTCTTTAGTCTTAAAGATTTCTTCATGTATCTAATGTAGTGTTGGCTTCAAGGTCATGAATTCTTTTAGTGTGTCTTCATGGTAGAAAATTCTTTCTCTTTCAGTCATAACAGATAGTTTTGCTGGCTATAGTAGTCTTGGTTTGCAGTTACTGTCTTTCAGAGCTTGAAGTGTATCATTCCAAGCCCTCCAGTCTTTTAAAGTTTCTGTTAAGAAGTTTGTTGCTGAGAGACCTTAGCAGAAGGCCTGAGAGTGCCTGATCTGGCCTCCATCTGGGGTAGGGGTTGAGAACTCAGCAGACCACCTGAGAATGCCTAATCTGACCTCCATCTGGATGCTGTGTTTGTACATTATATCTGTGTATGTTTGTACATGTTTTGTATGTATGTGCTGTTTCTGTGTTTTTGTGTACATTGTGTCTGTATCTTGTGTCTGTTTGTGTTGTATCTGTGTATGTTGTGTGTGTGTTGTGCCTGTGTGTATGTTGTGTCTCCGTGTGTTGTCTCTGTGTTATGTCTGTTGTGTGTGTTATATCTGTGTTGTATATATATTGTGCCTATGCATGTTGTGTCTATGCTTGCATGTGTATGAGGGGGTAATGAAGTTTTTCGATTACAAATGCGATGTACTACATACTGGTTACCTCTACTCACCAATATTATCCCTTTACATCTCTGACATTTCCTTACTGTTTTGTTGCTGTGAGCACTATGGTAGCTGCCCTGAAAATCATGATTTGCACCTGTGCACCCTCATGGCTGCCTGCTGGGGAACTGGACAGGAATGCTTGCTTTTGATGCTGGCTTTTCCTCTAATTCTGCCTGGATGGTGGGCGGCACACAGAAACTGTGTGCGGAATGAAAGAATGGGATGGGAGAAAAGGGAAATCAGCTTTGGAGAGCCCTCAGAGGAGACTGGGAAGGCTGAGTTGCTGTGAGGAGAGCCGGAAGTGGAGACCCACCATCTGCTATACCACTGACAGCTTGCCCCTCTGGAATCTTCCCAATCACATTAGCTTTTACATTATGAAACACAGGATCATTCAGGTTTCCCTGGATCCATCATTATGATTGAGCTCTCACTTGATCCTTTCATTTTTTTCAACTGACATTAAAACCTATTTGAATCTTCAAGTGATAGGGGGTGTCTTAGTCAGTTTTCTGTTACTATAATGAAATATGTGAATCTGGGTTACTTATGAAGAATAGAGGTTTGTTTAACTCTTGGCTCTGGAGGCTAGATGTTCAGGAGTGTGGTATTGGTATCTGGCCTGCCCGCTGTATTGTAACATGGTGCTATAGGGCAAATGTGCTGTTCCTCTTCTTATAAAGCCACTAATGCCACCAGGAGGGCTGCACCCTCACAAGCTCATGTGAGCCCAAAGGTCTTCCCCAATGCCATTAATGTAGAAGTTTTGGAATCAAGTTTCTAAGATATGAATTTGAAGGACACATTCAGATGCCAGGCAGCCTAAGACTTCCCACCTGGGCTACCTCCTCCCTTGAATAGCCTGATAGTTCAGGTTTATAGGACCTGAAATAACATCAGCCACTGGTCATGGCCCCTGCTCCTGCATGGCTGAGAGGGGAACTCCCCTCAGTGCCTCACCCCAGGCCCCTTGCTTCTCTAACAGAAGGGGAAAGCCCATTGGCAGTCCCCGCCTGGCTGAAGATTCCAGTAACTGAATCTGTCAGGGACATGTAGTTTCCTTGGCACTTAGAACTGACTGCTTCTTTTGTTCTCCTGTTTGAATGTCAAGGCCCAAGGGCAAGGGCATAATTGGCAGCTGGTCTCCTGTGTCTTCTCCACCCAGTCCTCTCAAGTACAGATAAAGGAAGGTCATTTCTTTCCCACACAGGGAGGACAGAAATGCCAACACAGAAGCGTGGACAGGATATGCTGTCCTTCCCCTGACTTGCTAATGTGTGTGAGGTTGTTCTTTAGGGTGACGAAGAATGTCCTGGAATTACATAGTGGAGAGGTTGCTCAACCTTGTGAATATGGTAAAAACAAAAACAAAAATGACAACACTGGAGTATATACTTGGAAAGAATAGATCCTATAGTATATGAGTTATATCTTAATTTATGTATTTTAAGAAACTGAGTTCACCCTTATCTGCCTCACCGCTGCCACCTATGTGCTGGCTTTGGTGGGACCTGGGCTCGCACTGCTGTGTGTCCTTCCAGGAGCCTAGGCCTGGTGGAAGCCTCCTTCTGAGGATCTGCCAGGGGTGTGGCCTAGAGGAACCATGTGAGTGCATGTAGGTCAGTCAGCTAGAGGCCATCACAGGGAGCTGCCCAGTTTCCTAACTCCAGGAGGCGAAAGGCGTAGGGTGGACTCCAGTGAAGGATGAGATTCCTGTAGCTTGGATTTGGTAGTTGAAAAGATTGTTGAAGTGGTTTCAAGTAAAAGAACAGAAGTCATTCTTTTTATAACTCAGGGAAGACTCTGAGTCTCCTGGGATGAGAGTTCTCACTGGTCCCGTTGACTGAAGGGAGTCCTTTTCCCGACCATCCCATCTCCAGGGGCAGAAGTGGGTGAAGAGTCTTTGAGTGTGTGAGAGATGCTGACCTGAAAAGCACATTCTTAAACATCTGTGAACAGTATCTAATCTGTATAAAAGTTTGGAATAGTCTATCTAAGTTTAAGAAGCCCAACTCAAATGAGCTTAAGCAAAACAAAAAATTACTGGCATGTTAAGACAAAAGCAATCAAGGCTTCAGGCATGGTTTGATCTAGGACATCAAGAAAGATCTCTGTTTCTTTTTCTACACTTCTTGGCTCTGTTTCTAGTGCTCGGTTTCTGCCTTCAGGATGAGCCTCCCTGTGGTGAAGGCGCGACCAACCTAGCTTCCTTCCATTGGGCCCCAGCTCTGAAACATCACCTCTTAGTAGAACCACAGTGAGCACTAATCTTTGAGTACTTGAAACTTTGGGGCACAGAGTCAAACCATAACCACACCATAGCTCACTCCAGCCTGGGATTTCAGAGCATGAGCTCTGGAGGTCTGACGACTCGTGCTTACATCCAGCACCTGCTGCTTTTTGGCTGTGATCTTAGGCAAGCTATTTGACTCATGGGGTCTTGGATATACCCACAAAGGTGCTGGGGATTAACAGTAGTAGAATGTGGACGTGTCTTTGACCCTGAGCAAGCCCTCGGTACAGCATGGATACTATCATTATTTTGCTGATCAGTGTAGAGAAGGTTGGTGCCTAGTATTACCAGTGGGGATGATGGGAAGAGGCTGGGGGCTGGGAGGGAATGAAATGGGGCAGCCAAGACACAAGGGACAGGAGCAGGTGCTCCTTAGAGACAGTCAAGGCAGTGAAGCAATGGGCATGCCCTGTGTAAGCCATGGGAGGCACAGCCTAGGGTCTGTGGGTAGACACTGGGGCCAACTGGGGACACCCACTCACTACCACTGTCTAGGTCGTGCCCTTGCCTGGAGGGCACCCTGCACCCCTGGGGAGTACCCTGTATCTCTGGTAGGGGCAGAATCCCCCTAGTAAGAAGAGACAGATCTGTGCTGCAGGATGGGTGCACCGACACTGAGGCTGCTGTCACTCACTTGGCCTGAGCATTGGGCATCCTTCCAAAGCTGGCAGAACCTCAGAGGGACTTGAGGCAGCAGCCGACTCAGACCACAGCATGAACTCAGAGCCACAGGTCAGGTGCTCTTTTCCCCTTCTCTGCCCCTGGTCGCTTCCTCCTCCCCGTCCTCCCCTTCCCCCTCTTCTTCTGCTGCTCTCTATTGCTCCCCCTCCTCCACTATCCCTCCGTTTCCTCCTCTTTTCACCTTTCCAGCCTATTCCCACACCTGTCCCCTCTTCTCCTCCTTCCCCTTCTACACTTCTCCCACTCCTCCCTGCTGCTCCCCTCCCCACCCCCACCCTCTTCCTCCTCTTCCACTTCATATAATATACCCACCATGGATGATGCATGTCCCCCAAATGAACCCACCCTCCCCTCTCATCCCCAGCCCCACAGTTTACCTGCCCAGGCCATTGCTTAGAAACATATGTATACAGAGATATGGTTTGTGAGTATTTTACATAAATACCAACATGATGTGCTGGGTGTGATGGCACACTTCTGTAACCTCAGCACTTTGGTGGCTAAGGCAGAAGTTTTGCAAGTTTGAGGCCAGCCTGGGCTACCTAGTGAGTTCTAGGCCAGTATGAGTTACTTGGCAAGAGTAACTCTTTCTCAAATACTAAACAAACAAAAACCCTACAAACAATAACAATAATGGAAAAGTTGCCATGCATATCCTAGCTTCATTTCTGTTGCTCTGATAAAATACTCTGACAACTTAGGGAAGGAAGGGTTTATTTGCAGCCCATCATTGCAGGGAAATCGTCATGGCAGAAACTTAAAACTAGTCACATCACATCCACAGTCAAAAGCAGAGAGAAATGAATGCATGCCTGCTTGTGCTTAGTTCACTTTCTCTGCTCTTACACAGTCCAGTGCTGAGTTCTGCTGCCAGCTCAAGATGTAGCCTGGCCCTCTGGGACCACAGTTGTATTAGGTTCTATGTGCTGACCCTGAGGAAACACTTTCCCAGGCCTTTGAGGGGCAGGGAACCTCTTCAGCTTAGATTTTCTTCCTTGAAGTGAATTCAGATACCCAAAAGATGGGGCCTCTGATGGGTGGGGACTCACCCTTAGGACATTTTTCCTATTGTCCTAGCACAGAACAGGAGGTTTCTCTATAATGATGCTGATGCTGATCACTTTATCACTTATAGATGCTTCTTCAGCACCAACTTGAATACAGTCCTGCCTTGAAATTTCCTTTGCCAACAGATCAGTTCATTATCTCCAAATTCAGCTTCACATACATTCTCAGGACAAAAGAAAAATGAAGCCACATTTTTAGCCAAAATATCACACAAATGGCACGTGGCCCAGTTCTCAACAGAGTACTTGTTCCCAGCTGAAACCCCACCAGCAAGGCCTCCACCTCCACATCTCTCTCTCTGCATTCTTTTCTTCTTGCTTTCACAAGAACAGCTCAGTAAGTTCTGCCCACAGCATTCAATGGCTTTTCCAGCTCCAAATTCCAAATACTTCCACCTTTCAGAAACACTTCAAGTAGCAGAAAAAGCACATGGTCAAGTTTTTCACAGCAACAACCCCACTCCTGGTACCAATTTATGTCCTAGTTCCATTTCTGTTGCTGTGATAAAAAACAATTTGACAATGGGACTGGAAAGATGGCTCAGTGGTTAAGCACACTGCTCTTGCAGAGGGTCCAGGTTAGATTCCTAGCACCCACATGGCGGCTAACAACTGCCCATAATTCCAGTTTCAGGGGATCTGACATCCTTTTCTGACATCCAGGGGTATTGCACAACATGGGTACACTCATGCACATGCAGGCAATATATGCATACACATAAAAATGATAAATAAAATATTAAAAAAATACTTTGACGAAAAGTAACTTAGAGGAGAAGGGTTTATTTGACTAATAGTTCCAGATTGTAGTCTATTATTATGGGGAAATCAAGGTGATCAGGAGCTTAAAACAGCATCACATCACATCCAAAATCAAGAGCAGAGAGAAGCGAATGCATGCCTGCTTATACTCGACTCTCTTCTCTTCCTGTGAACCCAGGACCCAAACCCAGGGAATGCTGTCAGTCGCACTCAAGGTGAGTTGTTCCACACAAATTAATCTAACTGAGAAAATCCCTCAAAGGTTATGCACACAGGCCAACTCAATCCAAACAATTTCTCATTGAGACTCTTCTACATTGTGCCAAGGTGACAGAAGTAACCATCAGACCCGGGCATGGTGGCACATGCCTTTAGTCCCAGCACTTGGGAGGCAGAAGCAGGCAGGCAGACATCTGTGAGTTGGAGGCCAGCCTGGTTTACATAGTGAGTTCCAGGCCAGTTGGGATTTTGAGACAGGGAGACACTGTCTCAAAAAGGCAAAAAAAAAAAAAAAAAAAAAAAAAAAAAAAAAAGAAAGAAAGAAAGAAAAAAGAATCAGTAACCATCAGAAGGTCATATACATGCTTCCCTGCAGCAGTTTTCTGAAAAAAAAAAATCGTATTTATTGTTTTTATTTTTTTATGTGTATAAATGTTTTGTCATGCAAAGTCTGCAGAAGCCAGAAGAGGATGAATGTCAGATCCCCTGGAACTGGATGAGTTGTAGATGGTTGTTAGCTGCCATGAGGGTGCTGGGAAACAAATCCAGGTCCTTTGGAAGAACAGCAAGTGTTCTTAACCGCTGAGCCATTTCTCTAGGTCCTTTGCAATGATTTTCTAATCTTCCTTCCTTCCTTTCTTTCTTCCTTCCTTTCCTGTAGCCTTCCCTTCCTTCCCTTCCCCTTCCCTCTCTCTGTCTCCCCCCCATCCTTTTCTCTTTTTGACAGAGTTCCATTATATAGATCAGGATGGCCTAGAACTTACTATGTAGTCCAGGTCCACATAGAACTCAGAATCCTTTACCTTACAAGTGCTGGGATTACAGGAATGTGCTAATATGCTCTGTTACAACTTTCTTTGAAGTGATTTCACATACACTTATTTTATTCCTTTTAATAGTGCGTAATATTCCAGGTTATAGATACACTAATTTATTTAATCAGATCATAATGAGCGTTTAGGGTATTTCTACTTCTGTGGTATCTACAGATAACACAGTAAATACTAATTATCATGGTAATACTAATGATAATCATGAACAGTTGTTGGCCACTACCATATCTCTATTTTATATATATCTTCAAAATAAATCAACTGGTAGGTATTACTTAGTTGCATTTTGTAGGTGAGGGAACCAAGCCACTGACAGATTAAGTCTCTTGCTACTATGGTTTGAATGTACCTCCAAATTTCGAGTGTTAAAAACTTAATCCCCAAATTCATGTGTCGCTTGGAGGAGGGGCTCTTGGGAGGTAATGAGGATTTAACAAGATTGTCAAAATAGAGTCCATAATAGGATATGCGGTTTTAGAAGAACAGAGACCTGAACTAGCATACTTCTGTCTTGGCATGTAATGCTCTCTGTCAGTTAGGATGTAGCAAGAAGGACCTCACCAAAGCTGGTGATGCTCAGGGGCTGCCCAGTCCTCCACCAAGGGTGATGATGCTCAGGGACTGCCCAGCTTCCAGATTTCTTTGTAAATTACTCAGTCTCAGATATTCAGCTATAGCAACAGAAAATGGACTAAGTGGGCTGGGAAGATGGCTAAGTGAGGCTGCACAAACATGAGGACATCAGATTCTCAGCACCCATGTTAAAAAAAGCTGGGAACCCCAGTTCTCCGGTGTGGGAGAGACAAGCAGATCCCCAGGGCTCACTGGTCAACCAATATAGCTGAACCAGTGAGCTCCAGATTCAGTGAGAGACCACGTATCCAATAATAAAGTGGAGAGTGGTAGAGGAAGACATCCTGACATCAGCCTGCGACCTCCGCATGTGCACATACAGGCAAGTGCAGATGCAAGTATACACGTGTACACACATATAGACCTACACAAATGGACTAAGATGCTTGCCTACCTCTTTGCGTAGGAGTAACTGCACCTATAGAATAAGTTCCTAAAAGTGCAGCTTCTTTCCAGCTTGCCTTTTTAAGGCGTTATCCTGGTTTGTGTTCTCAATGGTTTTCATATAAATATAAGCAAATAAACGTGTTTTTCCATTGTATCTTGTGGTCTTGTCTGTGCTATTATGAGTACCATTGAGTATGTTTTTATATGTCCAAAGGCTGCTTTATTATTAAAGACATTTGTTCATCTTTTCTTTTAGGTTTTTTGTCTTTTCTTACTGCTTTAGAAGAATTACTATATTGCCAAGCATGGTGACTCACACCTTTAGTCCCAGCACTTGGGAGGCAGAGGCAGATGGATCTCTGTGAGTTCAAGGCTAGCCTGGTCCACATAGTGAGTTCCAGGCTAGCTGGGACTACAAGGGCCCCTGTCTCAAAAAGACCAAAAAATTATTATATTTAAACCATAATTTCAAATGATTTTATTTAGAAATACATTATGAACAATGTTATACACAGAGGAGGTTACAGATAAGAGGTTGTTAATGCCTCTTTGCTCCGAGTTATAAATATTGGAATCAGCTCTGAAATTGCAGAGAGTGCTCTGTTGAGATGTTGCATTGGATTGTGTCTATGGATTGTTGTTAAGAGAAATGATGTATTTCTGATATTGAGATTCTTTTTTGTTAAGAAAATGATCATTCTCAAAAATTAAATCAGGAAGATAGAAATAAGACAGAAAGAACACATCCATAAGTAATAAAAATGAGGCAGAAATAAAATATCCACAGAAAGAAAAGCTCAGAACTAGATGGATTCACTGCCAAGTTTTATCAAACCTTTAAGAAATTAGTGAACACTAATAGCCTTCAAACTGTTTCAAAAAATAGAAAGGGAAGGCACACTACCAAACTTATTCTACGAAGCTGAATTCTCAATAAAATACTTGCAAACTGAATTCAGGAGCACATTAAGATGACATACCATGACCCAGTTGATTTCAGCTTAGGGATGTTGGTTCTAGACACAGAAATCAATAAAAGTAATATAATATGTGAATAACATTAAAGACATAAATCACATGATTATCTCAATAGGGACAGAAAAGGCCTTTGACAAAATTCAGTATCCCTGAAGAAACTCAGAATGAAGGCACACACCCCAGCATAATACAGACTATATAAAACAAACCTGCAGGCAACATTACGGAAATAGAGACAAAAATGACAGCACTTCCTCTAAAGTCAGGAATGAAGTAGGGTGTCTCTGTCACAACTCTTATTTAGTACAATGCTTGAGGTCTTAGAGCAATATGACAAGAAAAACAAATAAAAGGGCTACAAATAGGAAAAGAAAAAGTCAAAGTATTCCTATTTACATAGGGCATGATTCTGTGCTTCAAAGACCAGACAAGCACCACCAAGAAAACTCAGACCTGATATATACTTTCAGCAGCATAGCAGGATACAAAATCAACATACAAAGCCCAGTAGCCTTTCTGTATGGCAATAGTGAACTTGCCAAAAAAGAAATCAGGAAAAAATTCCCCTTTGTGTTAACTTAAAAAAAAAAAAAACACTTTAAAAAATATTTTATTATTTTTATTTTATGCGTATGAGTGTATTGCCTGCATGTGTGTAAGTGCAACCATGTCATGTAGAGGACAGAAGAGGGCATCAGGTCTGCTGGAACGCGAGTTACAGACAGTTGTTAGCTGCTATGTGGGTGCTGGGAATTGGACCCGGGTTTTCTATAAGAGCAGTCAGCACTCTTAATCTCTGAGTCATCTCTCCAGCCTCTACAATAACTTAAAAAAATACCTAGAAATAATAAATAAACCTAACCAAGGAGGTAGAAGGCTTCTAAAATGAAAACGTTAAGACACTGAAGAAAGAAACTGCAGAGGACAGTCTCTTGCTTATGGATTGGAAAAATTATTGTAAAAATGGGTGCATTACGAAAAGATGCCTACAGATTCATTGCAATTCCCACCAAAATTCCTGTGACATTTTTCACAGAACTAGAAAGTATACTCTTAAAATTCATATGGAAGTACAGAAAACCCCAGATGGGCAAAACAATCCTAGGCAGACAGGCATTATAATGCCTCCAAATTCTATTACAGTATAATATGTAATATGAATAATATTGCATTATAATACCTCAAATTATATTACAGAGTTACAGAAACAAAAACTGCACAATACTGACATAAAACCAGCCCTGGAGACCAGTAAAATAGAAAGGAGGACCCAGAAATAAAGCTACACAGTTCTAGCCACCTAATTTTGAAATATTTTATCCATCTGATTCCCTGGAACTGGAGTTACAGATGGTCGTTAGCTGCCATGTGGGTGCTGGGAATTGAATCCGGTCCTCAGCAAGAGCAGTTAGTGCTCTCAACTGCTGAACCCTCTCTCGAGCTCCACCACCTAAAAAACTTTTTATTTATTATTTTTATTTTATGTGTATGAATGTATTGCCTGCATGTATGTGAGTGCACTCGTGTCATGCAATGCCACAGAGGCCAGAAGAGGGCTTCGGATTCCCCTGGAACTGGAGTTATTGCATGCATGAGTACACTTACACACCTGCAGGCAAAACACTCATACACATACAATAAAAATAGATCTGGAAAAATTTAAAAAAGAAAACAACAAATTCTGGCAAGGATGTGCAGAAGGAGAAACACTTCTTCCCCACTGGTAGAGTGCAAACCTGTGCAACCTCTATGAAAGTCAGTGTGGTGTTCCTCAGAAACGAAAAATAGCGCTACCACTTGACAGCCACGTACTCCTGGTATATACTGAAGAGGCTGAAGTTAACATATCACAGAGATACTTGTACATCCATGTTTATTGCTGTGCTCTTCACAATAATAAGACATGAACCAGCTTAGATGCCCAACAACAGATAATTTGATAAAATACGCACACAATACAATAATTTTCATCTGTAAAGGAAAATGAAATCACATTTTCAGAAAAATAGATTCAACTGGAGATCATTGTGGTGCTTGGGTTTTGTTTTATTTTTAACAAGATCTCATATAGTCTAGGCTGGCCATGAATTGATCCTCCTGCCTCTACCTCCCCAGTGCAGGGGTTACAGGCATGCGTCACTACATTGGATTTATGTGGTGCTGAGGATGGAACCCAGGGTTTTGTGCATGCTAGGCAAGCGATCTGCCGGCCGAGCTACATCCATCCCTATCCCTAGAGATTGTTACGTTAAAAAAATAAGCCAAGACTGAAAGACAAATACTTCACCTTCTCTTTCGTATGCAGGATCTTGACTCCCCCCCCCCCTCTCTCTCTCGTAGAAAGGGGACAATGGAAAAGGAGGAAGATCCTGAGGGAGGGGGAAAAGAGAGTGTAATAGAATTCATGTGTCATGAAGGGAGGGCAGACTGTTGGGATAGATGGAGGGGATCAACAAGAGGGGGGAAGACAGATGGAGGAAGTAATGGGGGAGGGGGATGAAGAAGAGCAAAATATAACCATACACACAAATGTATGAAAATGCCAGAATAAAACACCCCAACTGCACTAGCTGCCCTCCAGTCCCAGACAGCATTATGACGGCATCCTGAGAGGGTGACCAAGGTGGCAGTCCTCTACATGTTCTGTGATCACATGTGCTTAGCTAGCTCTCTGGGAGCAATGTGAGAAGTGTCCTTCCTGTCTCCTTTCCCTTCTGTCATTAAGCTTAAATACAGGAACGAAGCATATAGCTTATTGTTTCTTGTGTTATGAAGAATTCCATACTTCTGCCCCTGGAAACACTTTATATTTTCTATATAATATTATTTTCTTAAAAACAGGCAGTTTTGGCCTGGCATGGTGGTGGCATACCTTTAATTCCAGCACTCATGAGGCAGAGGCAAGCAGATCTCTGTGAAATCGAGGCCAGCCTGGTCTGCCTAGTGAGTTCCAAGACAGCTGGTACTACAGAGAGACCTTGACTCAAAAAGACAAAAAAAAAAAATACATTTTCGGAATGCTTAATAAAACATTGTTTAGGATTTCCATGTATATTTCTAAAAGTGAGGTTCCCTCAGTGTGCTGCTTTTGTATTGATTTTTAAAATTAGCATAAAGAATACCAGGTTTCACTCTGGCATTTCACATGTATGTGTGTATGGCTATATTTTGTTCTTCATCTCCCTCCCCCATTACTGTCTCATTACTAGCTTTCTAATCAGTAGTAGATTAAGCTCATAAAATATTCTTTCATTTATGAGAAAAACATTTATGGTTAAATTACCCCATTGATAGAGTACTTATGAGGGTGCACAGAAGTCTGGTCCTGAGTTTTCTTTACAGGGAGAGGAACCAGTTGATTCTGCTTCTCTTGTGGCCATTCGTTACTTAGGTTTTCTGTTTCTTCTTGAATAAGCTTTTTTCTTTTAATTAAAAATGATCTTTTAAAAAATTTTATGAGTGTTTGACTGCACTGTGGTGATTGCACTTGTGAGTACCACAAGTGTGCAGTGCCTGCAGAGGGCATCAGATCCCCTGGAATAGAGTCACTGAGGGTTCTGAGCCACCTTTTGGGTGCTGGGAACCAAAGCCAGTTCCTCCTCAAGAGCAGCTGGTGCTCTTAACTGCTGAGCATTTCTCCAGGACCCTTGAGTTAGGTGTTTTAATGAGTTAGAATAGATGAAGAATTTGTTCCTTTGTCCATGTTTTTCAATAGTTTGGTAATAATTTTTTGTGTTGTGTAACATAAATTGCATCTGTTACTTTTCATTCTTAGAATTGTTTATTGTGCTCTCCGTCCCTCCCTCCTTCCCTCCCTCCCCTTCCTCTTTCCTTCCGTCCTTTTATTTGCTCAGCATGGTCGGAGATTTGGCTATTTTATTAGTCTTCTCAAAAAGAAAACTTTGGGGCTTGCTGATCCTGTTTGTTAGACATTTTATTTCTGTCCCTTATTATACTTCTTTCCTTTGAACATTTTCTTTGAGTTTGTACTGTTGAATGATGATGTTTGCAGTGTTAACTTTCTTCTAAGGAGACAGGTATTTTTAATTTAACGAAAACATCACATAATATACCAACATATCAAGTGGCACCCTATGAATATGTACAATTTAAAAATGTACAGCTAGAGCTGTTGTCCTCTCTTTTGAACCTGGAGCTGTGGTCCCCTTCCATGAGCCAGAGTCGTGGTCCCCTTTATGAGCTGGAGCTGTGGTCCCCTCCTGTGAACCTGGAGCTGTGATTCCTTCCAGTAAGCCAGAGCTGTGGTTGCCTTTCATTAACCTGGAGCTGTGGTTCCCTGTGAACCTGGAGCTGAAGTCTCCTCCTGCGAGCTGGAGCTGTGGTTCCCCTCCTGTGAGCTTGGAGTTGTGGTCCCCAATTGTGAGCCACACCACAGTTCCACATTCCTCTGATGGTGAGCTGATGGTGGAGCAGATTGGAGAATGGAGGACTTCCTGATGTTGAGCAGTAGTTTCAGCCTTTTTTTTGAGTGACCACATTCCCCACAACCCTATCCCAGAGGTCCCAGGTTGTGCATGGCAGTGGCTTTGTCTGTGTTTGGTTTATGTTCGGGGAGGGGAGGTTTCTGGGGCATTTGTGTATTCTAGTATTGGGAGAACTGATTCTTAAGACTGGAACTTCCCACCTCCCTGGATGGCCAGTTGTGGCCTTGACTCCACACATTGGACCTCTCCCATTTCCAGACACCAAGAATTTCCCATCATTTTTCTATTACTCCTTTACAGCCTCAGTGTATCCTCACCTGTATCCTACAGAAAATGTAAAACACCTAATTGAACTTCTAGAGAACAAAAATACAGTCTGGGATTTTTTTTTTTTTTAATTTTTTTAAAGGGGGCGGCACTGGAGGTAGCTCAGGGTACAGCATTTGATAAGTTCAAGGCCCAGGGTTCAATCACCAGTGTAGTGTGGCGATGGAGTGGGAGAAAAAACTGTTCCAAGGGCTTGGGGTTG
Organism: Nannospalax galili; assembly: GCF_000622305.1. NCBI lineage: Eukaryota > Metazoa > Chordata > Mammalia > Rodentia > Spalacidae > Nannospalax > Nannospalax galili. Next base: position 1,625,882 of record NW_008353596.1, read on the forward strand.
TGTCTCAGCATGTGAAAGGGTCTGGGTTCTGCCATAAGAAAGAAATAATCTAACTTTGCAAAATGTTATCATTTGGAGAACACTGGCTAAAATGTACAGAGGAGATCTGTGTTTTCTTCTTCAGGATTCTCTGTAAGCCAACAATTACCTCAAAAATGTTTCAATTAAACAAAAGAAAACTAAAAAAAAGTACAACTAAAAGTAATTTAATTTTAGAAATGCAAGCATCCAAAGCTATACCTTTCCCTGAGGCTCAGTGGTTGCTGTGTTATGCAAATATTAACACAGAGAAATTTTATTATCCTTCAGCTTCAGAGTTTTAAGTGTTTTATAAAAATCTAATACTGCTTCTTAGATCAGTTAGTTTTTTTAGGAACTTGTTTTAAAATTTCTTAATTGGTTGCTCCAGAATTTGAACATGCATATTGAACTAAATAAGAAAGGTAATATTTCTTCCCACTGAACAATGAAATTAATTTCCAATTGTCTCCTCCCCAAATGTTTTGATCAATGCCTTTGTTTTTACTTCCCTCCCCAAGCTAGGCATTACTGTCCTTTTAAAAATAAAATCTAGGGGCTGGAGAGATGGTTCAGTGGTTAAGAGCACTGTCTGCTCTTGCAGAGAACCTGGGTTTGGTTCCCAGCAGCCACATGACAGCTTATAACCGTCCATAACTTCAGTTCCAGGGGCTCTGACACCATCTTCTGACATCCATGATCACTGCACAACACAGGCACACTTACATACATGCAGGCAATATACACATACACATAAAATAAAAATAAAAATAAAAATAAAAAAGAGAGTAGCCTGATCTACATTGCTAGTTTCAGCCTAGCCTGGGGCTACATGGAGGCCATGTACCAAAAAAAAAAAAAAAAAAAAAAAAGTTGCCGGGTATGGTGGCACACACCTTTAATCCCAGCACTCAGGTGGGCTAGCCTGATCTATATAGTGAGTTCCAGGCCAGCTGGGGCTACAGAGAGACCCTGTCGCAAAAAGACTAAATAAATAAATAAATTTTAAAAAATAAATAAATAAAATAAGTAAATGAATGAATGAATAATGAATGAATGAATGAATGAATAAAATAAAGTAAAATAGGGCCGGGCATGGTGGCGCACTCCTTTAGTCCCAGCACTTGGGAGGCAGAGGCAGGTGGATCTCTGTGAGTTCAAGGCCAGCCTGGTCTACATCGTGAGTTCCAGGACAGCTGGGCTACAGGGAGACCCTGTCTCAAAAAGACAAAAAAAGAAAGTTAAATATATGTTAAGATTTAGCTTTTCCAGCCCAGCTCACATTTCAACAATTCCCTCTAAGGTAATTAACCCTCTTGCCAGAAGCACATCCTTTGGATGTCTCCATAGTAAATTCTTTCAAATCTTGTGCCTAAATTTTCGTGTGTGTCCAGATTTAGAATGAGTTTTTTGATTACAGAGCTTGCTATCATAAGAAAAGTTGAATCAACAATATCTGCCTTTTAAACTGATTTCTTGAGATCTAACATATTATAAAGTTCATACATTCAAATTACAGACAGATAAGTGAAACCTAAATCAAGATCATAAATGTCTGTTATCTCCTGAAGTCCCCCAGACTCCCTGCAGTCACATCTTGCCCATGCCCCCGCCCCCATTACTTTTCTGTTGCTGTGATAAGAGCCCATGACCAAGGCCACTTGTAGAAGGAAGAGTTTATTTGGCTTGCGGTTCCAGGGGACAGTCCACAATGGCAGGGGAGGCATGGTCGCAGAGGTGGCCGGAGCAGGAAGCCAAGTGAGTCCACCTTCAAGCAGGCACAGAAAGTGGAGAGTGACTGGAAATCTGGCAAGTCTTAAGAACGCTCAAAGTTCGCCCCCGTGATGTGCTTCCTCCAGCAAGGCCATTTAAAACCTCCCAAAATAGCGCCACCAACTGGTGACAAAATGTCCAAATACTCGGAGCCTATGGGGGACATTTTCATTCAAACCACCACACCCTCCATCCCTAGGCAACCACTGAGATGCTCTCTCTCACTACAGCTTAGTCAGTACTTTTCTGAAAACTTATTTAAATGAACTCATACCTTATAAACATTTTCATCTGACTTCAATATGCAGGAGAATTATTTTACAATTCACTCACGCTGTTTGAGGTGTGAGTGATAAATTTCTATTATTACTTAGCTGTGTTCTATGATCTAGATATACTAAAGTTTACTCATTTGCCGTCACTATCTCCTTTGAGGGGAAAGTGTCAGTGCCCATATTCTGCTCCTTAATGTTTTTGTTTTTGAGACAGGGTCTCATGAGACTTCTGATCCTCTTCCCTCTAGAGTGCTGAGATTACAGGTGTGCTACTGTGCAGGTTTGTGTGGTGTTGGGGATCAAACCCAGCCTTGTGCACGCTGGGTAAGCACTCTACCAACTGAGCCATATTCCTAGCTTTAATTTTATCTACTCATTTTTAATTTTTTTTTTGGCTACTAATTACTTCAGTATTGAGATTTTTGTGGTGTGTGTGTGTGTGTGTGTGTGTGTGTGTGTGTGCACATGTGCACACATGCTATGGTGCCTGTGTGGAAATCAGAGGACAAATTGTGAGAGTCTATTCTCTCCCCCTAGCATGTGAGTTCCAGGGATGAACTCTGGTCACCAGACTTGGCGGCAAGTACCTTTACCCACTGAGCCATCTTACCAGTCCTACTTTATAATTTCTTTAGTTTTACATTTCATATTTAAGTCTATAGTTCAGTTTGAATTAGTTTTTATACAAAAGTTATGCACTAAAGTTATTATTTTTTGCTTTCCAAATAAGGGTATCAAACTGTCCCAGCACAATTGTTAAAACAGAGTACCTCAAAGTCTTGTATGGTGGTGTGTACTTGTGATCCCAGTGCTGGGTGGACAGAGACATGGTGGTGTGTACTTGTGATCCCAGTGCTGGGTGGACAGAGACATGTGGTCCTCTGGGGCTCACTGGCTGGTCAAACTAGCCTAACAAGCTTCAGTCCAGCAAGAGACCCTATCTCAAAAGAAAACTGGATATTGCCTGAGGAATAACACTCAAGATTGTCCTCTGACTTCCACATGCATGTGTGTATATGTACATGAATACCCAAACACATATGTGTACTATACACACACCACAAAGAAAATCTTCATTGAATTTCTTTACATTTCATAAAAAAGTCAGTTATGCTGGTTGGGGACATGGCTTAGTGGGTGAAATATTTGCTGTGCAAGTGTGACGTTCTAATAGATTCGTTGAATTTTCTTTTTCTTTGCATATGTGTGTGTTCACGTATCTATGGGTACATGTGTGCATGTATATACATATGTGTGAAGGCAAGAGGACATCCTCTGGTGCTGTTTCTTCTCAGGAGCACTGTATCTTTTGAGGCAGAATCTCTCCCTGGCACCTGGGACTTTTCCATTAGGCTAGGTTGACAGTGAGTCCCAGGGATCTGCCTGTCTCTAGTTCCCCAGGCCTGGGATTACAAGAGTGCACCCTATACCCAGATTTTTGTAGGTTCTGGGAATCAATCTCAGGTCCTCCTGCTTGCACAGCAAGAACTTCACCAACTGAGCCATGATGTTTGTGAGAAGAAAAAAAAAGTCATACTCTTTCCTTTCCAATCCCGCCACTGTTTCTTTTTATTGCCTTTAGCTGCTTTTATGACTTCTTTCTATGATCACTTGCTGGAACCTCATAATACTGAGAGTGTCAAAGCAAGCTTGTAGTTACTGATCCTACTTTTTGTCAAGTATGATGCTAGCTCAGGATTTTTATAGGTATTCTTGATGAGGTTCAGGAATTTCTTCCTATTTCTAGTTTGCAGAGGTATATTTGTGCTTTTTTAGAGTAAATGTTGAGGTATTTTGAGGTTAAATGATTTTTCTGCCTTTATTGAGAAGATCATTTGACTTTATAGTTTTTACTATGATGAATGACACTGATGCTTGAATATCAAACTAATCTGTTCTTAGAATTCAAGCCAGACTCCCAAATGCTAGAATGGTAGGTGTGTGCCACCACACCCAACTTAAACTCTATAGCATCATGAGTAATTATCCTGTCTAAATATTGATGGATTCAAAAGTTAAAACCTTTATTTTTGCATCCATAGTCATTAGAGATAATGGTTTATGACATCTTGTCTTATTTTAGTTTGGTTTTGGCATTAAGTACTGTTGGCCTATAGAATTAATTTAAACCTATTTCATTTCTTTCAATTTTACTTGTGCATAGTTGATATTATTTCTTTCATAAATATTTGGCAGCACTTACCGATATAACCATCTGGATCTAGGGTTTCATTCTGGGATGATCTTTAACTTCAAATTACTTTTCTTTAATAGTTTTAGTGATCTAGTTGATAGTGACATTTATTTTATCATATTGATAGTTCTATTTTTTTTCTTTTTGGTCCTTTTGAGACAGGGTCTCCCTGTAGTCCCAGCTGGCCTGGAACTCACTATGTAGACCAGGCTGGCATCGAACTCACAGAGATCTGCCTGCCTCTGCCTCCAGAGTGCTGGGAT
>NW_008353596.1:1630576-1632350 GCF_000622305.1 Nannospalax galili
CCTTTGGATTGCATTTTTACATTTAAAAATAGCCCATGAGTATCAATTTGAAATTTGATATTTTTGTTTTCTTTTTAAAATTTTTTTTTATTTTATGTGTGTGAGTGTATTGCCTGCATTGTATGTAAGTGCACCCTATTTTTGTTTTCTTTTTAAAATTTTTTATTTTTATTTTATGTGTGTGAGTGTATTGCCTGCATTGTATGTAAGTGCACCCATGCCATGAAATGCCTGAGGAGGTTAAAAGAGAGTGTTGGATCTTCTGGAACTGGAGTTATGGGTGGTTGTAAGCCACCACGTGGGTGCTGGGAACTGAACCTGGGTCCCCTGGAAGAGCAGCTCATGCTCTTAACCACTGAGCCATCTCTCCAGTCCCCTTATTCCTGTTTCCTAATCAGTTGAACTAGATGGTTTTAAGTTTTGTTAATCTTTTTGAATAGCTAGCTTTTGGGTTAATAGATGTTTCTATTTGAAAACAGAATTCTGTGGTGCAGACCTTTAATCCCAGCACTCGGGAGGCAGAGGCAGGCGGATCTTTGTGAGTTCGAGGCCAGCCTGGTCTACATAGTGAATCCAGGCCAGCTGGGACTACAGGGAGACCCTGTCTCAAAAAAACAAAAAAAAAAAAGAAATTCATTGACTTTGCTTGAATTTTCCGTTATAGTCTTTCTCTGCTGTCTTTAGATTTAATTTGCTTTCTAGTTTATTAAGGTAGAAACTGAGATCATTAATTTGAAAACTCTTTTCTTTTCTAATTAAGCATTTATTGCTATAAATGTCCTTATAAATACCAGTTGAGTGGTAGTTCACACATTTTGATGTTTTCACTTTCGTTTACTTTGTACTCAAAGCTTCTCTTGTGTTTTGTCTGTTTGTGCCTTCAATTATTTAGAAGTGTGTTATTGAGTTTCAAATATTTGTGGATCTTTGAGAGATGTTTCTATTATTAATTTATAATTTGATTTCTTTGTGGTCAGAGAACATGCCTATAACACTAAGCCCCTTTTAAGTTTATTGAGACGTTTTATGGCCCACACTGTAGCATATCTTGGTAAGTGTTCTTTGTGCATTTGAAAAGAATGTGTATTCTGCTGTTGTTGGGTGGAGTGCTATGCAAATGCCAATTAGGTCAAGTTGGTTAATGTTGCTGCTCAACTCTTTCATATCTTTATGGATTTTCTTTCTGCTTATTCTATTCATTCCTGAGAAAGATAATGAAATCTTTGAGCATAGTTAACCACTGTGGTTCAGTTCTATTAATTTTACATCGTGTGTTATTTTATTTTATTTAATGTTTTATTTTGAAATAGAGTCTCCCTGTAGCCCCAGCTGGCTTGGAACTCACTATGCAGGCCAGGTTGGCTTCCATCTCCCAGAGATCTGCCTGTCTCTGCCTCCCCAGTGCTGGGATTAAAGGTGTGTGCCACCATGCCCTGCCTTTATTTTATTTTTCGAAGTGTGTGTATGTGTGTGTGGGGGTATGCACACATGTGCCTGCAGATGCCTGAGGCATCAGATTCTCTGGAGCTGGAGTTACAGGTGGTTGTGAGCTAGGGACTGAACTTGGGTCCTCAGTAGGAGCAATACTCAGTCTTAACTGAACCATCTCACCAGCTCCATTTTTGTGTCATATGTTTTAACAACATTCAGTGTTGTTATGTCTTGATAAACTGACCCCTTTATCATGATGAAAATAATTTTTAAAAATTTTTAAAAATTATTTATTTAATAATCACATGATTAGAACAAGCATTTCATTACAGCATTAACATAT
>NW_008353596.1:1632501-1636231 GCF_000622305.1 Nannospalax galili
ATATTCAACAACAATTTCCAGAGCTAAGATGCATCTTTTCAAAATTGGCTGTAAATTTATAGGTTCACAGTTGAATTAATACAACTATACAATACTGAATTCAGTATAAACCCTATAAGACATAAAATTGAATGAGGCAGGCCCAGGGAAGCAGAGCGAGATAAATTCTTAAAGAGTGGAACTGCATAGCCAATGGTCATGGAAAGATACGTTTTTTTATTACACTTTGCTAACTTGTTCTCAAGAAATCTCACAGCAGACCTAGTGTCCATTTTTCTTCATTATAGCCCAAGCTCAACATTATTGTTCTAATCATCTTCTCTTACTCATCTATAAAATCATCAGGTAGATTTCAGTGGTAATGTGTTTCACCTCTACTAATTAACATGAAGCAAATTTTTATGCCTCTTCCTCAAATAAACTCACTTTTTAAAATTTGATTTTTTGTGTGTATTTCATAAAGAACATCCCAATCAATCTTATTCATCTGTATACCAACATCCAAAACCGCACCCTCCCATAGTCTCCCCCCACCCACTGGAGCCTATGTACTCTGTGATCCCTGTTACTGTCCACTGTGTTGTCGGCGCCCCTAGCTGTTCTCCAGTGCTTGTCCATCTGCTGAATCTAGTCAGCCTAGGGTTCCTTGTTTTAGGAAGATCAGCTCTTCCTCATCTAGCAGCAACCAGTTGCTAATATTCCTTCAGATAAGATTGGGATCTGCTGTTCATTTTCCCAGTTCTGTGCTGGGTTACTGTCTGGGAGTCTCTTGGGCCACCCTGGCCAACAACTCAAAAGAAGGTATCTCCTGTCTGGCAATACATATGGACTCTTAAAGAATTATATTGATGCCTTTAATCTTTGGTTATACTTTCTTTTTTGGATGTTTAAGACCATACAGTTGACCCAGATAAACTAATTTATTTTTTATTTTAAGATCATTTGAGGGTCTGTTCCTCAGGGGTCATATGGGATGGGGAGGAGCCCCTGTCTCCTTTCTTTTAACAGTTTTGCCTATGTGATGATAAGTCAAAGGTCCTGCTCCATCATGGCTGGTTTTGCTGGAAGCATGGAGGAAATGATTCCTCTGTGTTGACCCTCCTCTTTATAGACTGGACACTGGTTCAATTCCATCTGGTGGAGTCTCCTTGGCCTTCTTGATCAAGAGGACAGTACATATTCAGAGATTCTCATAGTCCGCTGGAACTGGTCGACCTAGGAGGGCAAGGAGGAAAAACTGTCCTTTCTGTTCCTCTGACCAAATTATTATAGGCCTCAAAGTATTTCTGTAAAACATCCAAAAATGTTAGTTCCACCAGTCTGGTACTTTTATTTACTGTGTGCCATGTACATACATCTTGGGCAAAGTCCAATTGTTCTCATATAAAGCTTACCTAGACATATATTTCTTGATCTGCCATGTATAATTTTAACAGCCATACTTTGAGGCCGTTAATAATTTGGTTAGAGGGACATAAAGGACAGTTTTTGAAACTTTGCCTAGACAGATATTATATCACTTGATCTAGTTGTATGTATAATTTGTCAGTAGGTTTTTGGACTAATATAGTTCCCTCTGGTTTTTTTAAACCAGCTAAGCATTATTGTCTCTCATTGTCTAACCCTTCCACCATGGTTTCCCCATTTAAGGTGGCCCCATTTTTCCCATTTCTCCCTTACTGATACCCTTCCCCCATGGTCCCACCTCTCTTGAGCTCCTTCTTTCCCTTTATCCCCCAAGTTCCTTGTATAATCTTCCCTCCCCCTCCCCTTAAAATAACCCTACTTTTTATCCATGTCTCCCTATTAACACCTGTTTCCTACTGTTTTTCTCTTTCAGATTCTTTCTTTTTCCCTTACCTCTCTGGTTCCTTTTCATTATCCTGGTTCCTGTAGTTATATCTGGATATATACTCATTTACAAGGCTTTGCCACTAGGATTCACATATGGGGGAGAACATATGTTGTTTTTTTTCCTGAGTATGTGTTACTTCACTTAGTATAACAGTCCCTAGTTCCATCCATTTACCTGCAAATTTCATGATTTCATCTTTCTTTACTGCTGAGTAAAACTCCATCGTATATATGAACCACATTTTCATTATCCACTCATCAGTTGAGGGACACTTAGGTTGCTTCCATCTCTTAGCTATTGTGAAAAGAGTAGCAACAAACATGGATGTACAGTGTCTCTTTATTAGGGTGAGTTCTTTGGGTATATGCCAAGGAGTGGTATAACTGGGTCAAATGGTAGGTTCACTTGTAGTTTCTTAAGAGTTCTCCACACTGCTTTCCATAGGGGTTGAACCAGTTTGCAGCCCCACCAGCAGTCGATGAGTGTTCCCCTTTCCCCACATCCTCTCCAACATTTGGTATCATTTGTTTTCTTGATCTTAGCCAGTCTGACTGGGGTAAGGTGAAATCTTAAAGTGGTTTTAATGTGCATTTCTCTGATTATTAGTGATGTTGAACATTGTTTAAGATGCTTCTTAGCCATCTTTATTTCTTCTTTTGAGAACTCTCTGTTCAGATCCCTAGCCCATCTTTTAATTGGGTTGCTTCCTTTCTTGATTCTTTGTTTTTTTGAGTTCATTATATATTCTGGGTGTTAAACATCTGTCAGATGTGTCCCTGATGAAGATTTTCTCCCATTCTGTGAGTTTTTGCTTCACTTCCCTGGTTGCCTCCTTTGATGTACAGAAGCTTTTTAGTTTAATGAGGTCCCATTTGTTGATTCCTGAGCAATTGATGTCTGATTTAGAAAATTGTTTCCTACACCTTGTTTAGTATGGGTGTATGCAGTTCTACGACATTGAATCATAAGCACAGAATCAGACAGCCAGCACTGACATTCAGATACAGAAATCTGTTACCACAAAGGAATTCCCTTGGGCTATCTACCCTTTTATTGCAATGAATTGTTAAAAGTAGACCCAGTTCTCTCTCTCTTTCTCTCAGAGACAGAGAAGGGAGGGAGGGAAAGATGGAGGGAGAGAATGCCTTAGGGAAAACATTAAGTCCCTACATACCATCATAAGTAGTAAGAGTGGGGCTGGAGAGATGGCTCAGTGGGTGGGCTGCTCTTGCAGAGAATCCAGGCTTGGTTCTCAGCACCCACGTGGCCACTAACAACCATCCTTAACTCCAGCTCCAGGGAATCAGGCGCTCTCTGTTGGCCTTGATGGGCATGGCATGTCACAGGTGTATTTACATGCATTCAGGCAAAACACTCACATATATAAAATAAAAATAAATCCATCAAAAACTTTAAAGTAGCAAGGATAACCCAAGTATTATTATTGTTGTTGTTGCTGCTGTTTTTTGAGACAGAGTATTATTATGTAGCCCAGGGTGGCCTCAAACTTGCTATATAGCTTGAGATAAACTTGAACTTTTTTGATCTTCCTGCCTTTACCTCCCGAGTGCTAGGATCATAGGTGAGCACTACTACAAATAGTTTATGAGGTGTTGAAGAATGGACATGGAGCCTCATGCATGCCAGGCAATCATCCTGTCAATTGAGTTACACCCCCAGTCCCCAAGTCATTTATTATTCTTAAAAATCATTTTACAACCATTTTCATGCCCTAATGTAGATTAATATATTAATGTCACTTTAGGTTGGCAAGATACTCAGTAGTTTCAACTATAAATATCTCCCTGGGGAGGTAAGTAGATCTCAGCTCCCAACAGGGAACACACTGGGAACTTAATGAACAAGCGTGTGTCA
>NW_008353596.1:1639326-1640487 GCF_000622305.1 Nannospalax galili
ATTCTGGGCTAAGAATTCAGGCCATGGGTCTGGGGTGCCATGACAAGAAATGTGCCAGTGCCCCTGTTAAGAGGAGAGATGGGATGGAGGAGCTGGGAGGGTGAATGAGGCTGGGGGACTCAAGGTACAGTGGTTGCAGCCAAACTTACTCAGGCAAGCTTCTGGCTCCAAGAAGCTGTGGGGCTGGGCTGCCCAGAGATGCAAAGGGAGGTGGGGGCTAGAGGGATGAATTGGGTTGGTCTGGATGCAAAGAATCAGGAAGCAGTGGAGAGTTTGGGCCAAGAGGTCTGGGGTGCCAAGACAGGGAATGTGCCAGTCCCCCTGCTGGGAGGAGAGATGGCATGGGGGAGCTGGGGGAGTCAAGGTGGAGTGGGTGCAGCAGCCAAACTTACCCAGGTAAGCTGCTGGCTCCAGGGAGCTGTGGGGCTGGGTGGCCCAGAGATGCAAAGGGAGAAAAGAAATTCTTATTCCAGATATTATTTTCATGCTTTGAAATCTAGCCATTCCAACTAGAAATTATTTCTTTTTTTGTGTATATGAGTGTTTTGCCTAAATGCCTGCAAGTGCATCACATGCAGGCAATGCCCATGGAGGCCAAAAGAGATGTTGGATCCCCCAGAATCGGAGTCACAGAGAGTTATTAGTCACCATGTGGGTGCTGGGAACTGAACCCAGGTACTCTGCAAGAACAGCAAGATCTCTCAACCACAGAACCATCGCTACAGCTCTGCCACTCCAGTTTTTTTATTAGAAATAATGTGGTATCTCTCCTGTTCATCTTCTGCTCTCAATTTTCTTTCTCATATATAAAATGCACTCTATCAGTAGAATATAACTGAATGCTAATTCATTTAAAAAAAACTCTCTAATCTGAAAATCTCTGCCCTTTAATTGAGAATATTTATAGCATTTACATTTAATGTCATTATGTGGTTAGGTTTAAGTCTAATACTTTGATATTTGGTTTTACTCACTGTGCTGGATAGCTTTAGGGTCAACTTGACACACCTGGGTTGAGGGAATTGCCTCTATTGGACTGGCCTGTGGCCATGTCTGAAGGGCATCTTTTGATGAGTAATGTGGGAGGGCCCAGCCCACTGTGGGTGATGCCACCCCTGGGCAGGTGGGCCTGTGTTGCATAAGAAAGCAGGCTGAGCAGGG
>NW_008353596.1:1642053-1695107 GCF_000622305.1 Nannospalax galili
CAAGCCAGTAAGCAGCATTCCTCCATGGCCTGTGCTTTAGCTCCTGCCTCCAGGTTCCTGTCCTGAGTTCCTACCTTGGACTCCCGGATGAACTGTGACCTGGGAGTTGTAAGCTAAATAAACCCTTTCCTCCCTAAGTTGGTAGTGGTCAGAGTGTTTTGTCACAGCAATGGAGAACAAACCAGAGCACTCACAATGCTTGTTCTCTTTTTCCTCTTTTTTTCTGTCTTCTTTTAGATTAATTTTTTAATGATTTTATTTAATCTCTTTTGGTTCCTAAGTATATGTGTTTTGCTTACTGCAATCAAGTGATTATATACCCCTGCACATATAGCATACTGAATATCACATAGTCACAATATCATTATGCAACATCCAGTGACATTATGTCACTCCCTACATATTACAAGGCCCTGTCACACACTAGTGTAAATATACTTGCGTTTCCTCACCCACACATTTATTGCCATATTTTTTACAAATATATAAATCATAAACAGAACTTTGCATTATCCTGTTTGATTAAAGAACAAGTTGTAATTTAAGGGTATTTTGTTTATCCTCTGGCTTCTCTGGTCTCTTTCATTCACCATTCCTTAGATTTGGGCCTCATTGACCATTTTCCTCTGACTGGAACCTCAACATTTCTTGAACTGCAGCTCTCCTTGTGGTGAATTTCTTCTGAAAAAGTCTATATTTTGCCTTCAGTACAATGTTTGCTGAGTAGACCATTCCAGATCAATAGGTTACTTGAACTTTAAGATGTTTCTCTTTGCACTTTTTCAGGAAGCATTTTAATGTCTTTACGCATCTTTTCTTTGGTGGCTATTCTTTGGGTTTTTTCTTTGTCACTGGCTTTCAGCTGCTGGGTTGTGATACACCTTTGTGTGCTTCATGTTTAGTGAGGGAGTGATTAGTTGATTTTCTTGGATGGTCCATTTATAGTTTTCATTGTATTTGGAGCTGCTGTGGCTGTTACATCTTCAAACATCCTTCAGTTCCTTTGCTCCTGCCAGAGTTCCAGTTACGTTTGCTTATGGAACTTGAAATGCCCCAAAGCTCACAGATACTCTCTTTTTTCTGTCCAGGTTTCATGCCTCATTCTGTATGGTTTCTGTTCCTATGCTCAGATATGCAGATATTTCCTTCTCAATGTCTCGCACACCTTCACATCTCACCCAGGATGGTTTTTCTTTTTGAGACAGGGTCTCCCTGTAGTGCCAGCTGGTCTGGAACTCCCTATGTAGACAAGGCTGGCCTTGAACTCACAGGGATTCAGCTGCTTTTGCCTGGGATTAAAGAAGTGTGCCACCACACCCAGCTCTGGGATGTTTTCTCACTTTAGACGTTAGAAATTTGCTGTCTATGAGTTTGATTTGTGCTTTGCTATCTTAGTTCCTTCTTCTTAACATTTTGAGACGTAAATTATAGTTTCAGTAACTAATTGGCTACCCTACCTTCTAATTGCTGTATTTGCTTCAGTTTTGGGTTTCTGATTGCATTTTTTCTTTGTTTTCTGTCAAGCATTGTATCTCCCGCTCCTCTGAGTGCCTGGTAATGTCTTGGAGGAGGAATTTCTTTTAAATAATTTTACATATATAATATACAAATGATTAAATATGTGTTTAATTTGGGTGATTTTGCTTTTACTTTGTTCAGCATGGTATTTTGAAGTATGTATATTGTGAAATAATTCAGTCCAGTTAACTAGAAAATACGCTGGTCATGGAATTACCTTTTTTTGTGGTGGCAACGTATAGTGCTCATTCTCTTTACATTTTCCAGTAATATGGTATATCATTATTAACTATAGGCCCCTTGCTGCATGGTAGAGCTCCTGAAATTTGTCCTTTATTTAACTGCATCTACATCTCCTCTGAAAAACATCTTTGCACATCCACTCCAGACTCTGATACCCTTCATCGTCTCCCTGCTTCTGTGAGATGTAGTCTCCCTGATTCTGCACATGAGTGAGGTCCTGTACTGTGTGTTTCTGTGCTTGGCTTATTTTGCCTAACATATTTTCCTCCAGACTCATTCTTGTTCTTAACAAATAGTAGGTGCTGACTGGGCGTGGTGGTGCGTGCCTTTAATCCCAGCACTCCAGAGGCAGAAATAGGCAGATCTCTATTTGTCTGAGGTCAGACTGGTCTACAAAACAAGTTCTGGCCAAAGACAAAACAAAATAAACAAAACAAAACAAAACAAAAAAACCCAACAACAAATAGTAGGTGCCCTCTTTTTTTGACCCCCAGTGGAGAATTTAATTCTGTGCATATGTCACATTCTGTCCATTCATCCCAGATGAATATTTACTTCTATGTCTTACTGTGGTGGTTTGAATGAAAATGTCCCTCGTAAGTTCTAAGTATTTGGATATTTGGTCCCCAGTTTGTGGTGCTACTGGGGAGGCTCATAGAACTGTTAGGAGGCGTGGCCTTGCTGGAGGAAGCATGTCATCGGGACTTTGAGGGTTCCAAGCCTTCCTAGATTTTCCAGTCTCTCTTCCTGTGCATGTTTGAAGTTGTGATCACTCCTCTTTCTGCTCCGGACACCTCTGACACCATGCCTTCCCCACCAGTGTGGACTCTCCCCTGGAACTGTAAGCTCAAATAAACTCTTCGTTCCATAAATTCCCTTAGTCATAGTGTCTTATCACAACAGAAAAGTAACTAATATACTTGCAGCAAGCACAGGGTGTGATTGGACCTGGCCATATGTGTTTTCCTTTTATGATAATTATGCTTTTAACTTATTGAGGAACCTCCACACTGTTTTCCATAATGACTATCCTAATTAATGCCTATATTTTTATTGTGTATCAGATATTCTAAATTTTACATTGTTGGCTACTGCAGATTTTTCACTGTGGTTAGTATGGGAATTAGATTGAAGAACCTAAAGTTATAACATTCTGATTTGAAGTGACGCCAGTTTAACTTCAATGTTAAACAATCCCACCTCTTTATTCCTCTGCGCCAACCCTCTTCAATTTGTTGATGTTACTATACTACATTTTTGTGTGCGGTATACCCCAAAGCTAAAATAATAATGTATTAGTTTCTTTTATTTTATTATTGTTACTATTATTTTGGTCTTTTTGAGACAGAGTCTCTCCATAGTCCCAGCTATCCTGGAACTCACTATGTAGACCAGACTGGCCTTGAACTCACAGAGATTTGCCTGCCTCTGCCTCCCAAGTGCTGGGATTAAAGGTGTGCGCCACCACACCCAGTCCCTAGTTTCTTAAATGTAGAAACTGCTTTTAACTTTTTGAGGAACCTCCACACTGTTTTCCATAATGACTATCCTAATTAATGCCTATATTTTTTATTGTGTATCAGATATTTAAAATTTTACATTGTTGGCTATTGCATATTTTTTATGGAACCACTGCTATTATAATATTAGCTTTTATAATAATTTTTTTAAGTATACAGATGGTCTCCAATTTATAATGTTCCTCTGTCTTTTGAGCCAATGCCTTTACCTAGACATGTGTGGTCATGTACTAATTCTAATTAAAAAATACATATCAGCTGTTTAATTAGGTTCTTGATAAGAAACTTAGAACACCAGTTTGTGAGGATACATTCCATTTGTCAGGGCAAAAAAAGAAATTGCAGGCAGCCCTTGGGCTGAGGAGAAGCTTTGATCATTGGCAAAATTTGCAAGTCAGCATTCTGATCCACCTTGCGCGGCTATCATCTCCTATTTCTCTCCCTGTGTGGAAGTTCTTCCCTTCTTGGTACCTGGGCTTCTGCAGCTGTTCCTTGAGGTGTCAGTGAGGTGTTGGAGAATTTTCATGTTGTTGATACTGACTTCTGTGGAGGTGGTGATGACAAATTTCTGGTGTTCTACACAAAGGAGCTCAGTTAAGGGCAAGAGGTCCAGTTACTGCCCAGCTGCCTCAGGAAGACCACTGTCTTGCCTTTGCAGTGCTCCATGAGGATGATCAGCATGGCCTGGGATGGTGCTGGCACAGCTTTCTTAACAGGCTGACTGTAGGGCTTTGACTGGGGCTCAGCAGCTTATATAGCACATCTTGGGTAGGCTAACACCTAGGCAATTTGCAAAGCTTAACCACCCAGGGTCTCTTATTGTCACCACTACCGAAGGCTCATGCCTTTTAGCCATGCCCCAGGTACTGCAGCGTCACCAGCCTCCTTGGCTGTGGGTTTCTTCTCCTTCGTAGCAGGCTTCTCGGGCTTTTCACCTGCATCGTGCACGATGGGAAAGAACTAGTTCTGATATTTTTAAATGTTCTAATCTTTAATGTCTGGCCTCCAAAAGGGGAGAAATAAAAAAATAGAAAAGGAAACGGGTGCAAGTGTTTGAAAACTCCAGAGGCGACTTCTCTGGAGAGGAGGCACCTGTCCCTGTGGGAGGAGGTATGGCAGCCATGGCCATCTTCCTCTTTGCCTGCACAGCACTGATCAGAAGTAGTAACCAGAGATCAGATCACAGATGCCCAAATGTGGAGGGCAGGTGTAGGGAATCAAGGTTGTGAGGGCCTGTTTATGTTTAGACAACATAGTGCTGATATGGATTTCTAGCATGGGCCAAGATGGCTAACACTAGACATTCAGAGGCCTAAGAGCGCAAAATGGCTGACACCGCGTATCCCCGGGCCCCAAAACTAAACAATTATATATCTGTTGTACAGTCAGTTTTGGCAAGAAGCCACCTTTGTGTGATTTTCTATAAAAAGCCCTTAGGTCCAAGGGCAGAGGTTTTCACCCCATGGCTGCCTGCCCAGTGGCCTGTGTGCCCTTGCCTGGAGAAAATAAAGCATGCTTCATTTGCCAGCGGCTCCGTGAATCTTCAATCTTCTAGTTCCTCGCAACTTTCCATACCTAGTCCCTGAACTTGGCCTGAACAGCAGGATCCCTTCACCTGCCCTGGCTCACAGAAGGTGTGTGCAGATTGTCCCCAGAACACACGCAGAGCTGCTTATCGTGTGATTACAGGAAGGGGGGCAGTGGTTGCCTCTGTGATGGGAACTGAAATGGTCCAAAGTTTACCTCCTAGCTGCTCTGGAACTTACACCCTTCCAGCAGACTCTAGCGTTCCAAAATAGTTACATCAGGCAGATTCTGCCAGTGTGAGGTGGAAAGATAGATTCCCGGCGTTTTCTAAGCCGTCATCTTTTCATCCAATTAACTTTCGCTTTTACATATGCTGGTTCCAGAATTTCCATCTTGTCATTTTTGTATAGCTGACAGTTCCCTGTAGAATATCCAATTTCTCCACATAGTAGATCCTTATTTACCTCTAACATTTTCAATATGTTCATAACACTTGTTCTGAAGTTTTTATCTGCCAGTTCCAATAACTGTACCCTTTTTGTCATCTTTTCTCTTTACTACAATTTTTAGCTTCCTGATTCCTCAGATGATACATTTTTATTGTATTCTACGTATAATAACTACAAAGAGTAAAGACTAAAGTACACATTATTTTCCCAAATGAATGCCTCCTTATTAGGCCTGGTGACTGCAGTAAGTGTCTGGCCATTTCCCTTGATCAGTTTGAGGTGGACTTGGGTCATAGAGTTCACTGGATTCAATTCATCTGTAGTTGACATCCAACTTCCCATTCCCAAGTTCTTGCCTTGGGAAGTGGATTCTGTACTTTCAGATGATTTGATTTGCTTTAGAATTCACTTCTATCAGGTGCTAAAATCTTCTTATCATGAGACTGCAAGAGACTATGTTATTTACCAGCCTGTCATGGTTGGCTTCCGTTGTCGACCTGACATACCTGGGAAGAGGGAGCCTTAATTGGAGAATTTCTTCCATCAGATTGGCCTGGTATGTCTTTTGGGCACGTGGTCCTGGATTATATAAGAAATCAGGCTTAGCACAGGCCAGAGGAACAAGCAGCATTCCACTGTGATCTGTGCTTCAGCTCCTGCCCCCAGGTTCCTGTTCTGAGTTCCTGCCTGGCTGCCTTCAAAGATGAACTGACACTTGAAAGTGTAAGATACAATAAACCCTTTCCACCCCAAGTTGCGTTTGGTTAGAGTGTTTTATCACAGCAATGGAAAGCAAAATAGAACACTACCCTTACCCTTTCTTCACTTCTTCCTTCTCTACAAACCTTGGGTGGGGGGGGGTCTCTCAGAGCCTGAAGATATCTGGTTTGAAGGGTCCATCCTTGTATTTGAAGTTCTTCCCAACTCCTGCTAGCCCACATTGGTGCCAGGGTCCATCAGAGTTCCCTGGTCCTTTAAATGTCTATATCTATGACAAATGTGCTTGTATTTAAATCAGACACCATTCCTAGGGTATAGAAGGTGCTTGGACTAGTTTTTGTCTAGAATCAGATGATTAAGGCTTCTTTTCACACATTATTACTTATTAGTCCCATAGAAAAGTGTGATTTTAGCCAGAAGGTGCTATGCAAGTTGCTGGGGGAGAAAAGACATCAACAGTCTTACCCAGCACTGCACCCTTCATACTGCAACACCGACTTGCTGGCAAGATGTGCCCACACATGCAATAGTGGCATGATGCTTATGGGAGTAACCAACCACTTTCTGGTTGGCTATGAGCCTGCTCTATAGGAGGGATTGCATGCCTGGTACTGTAAACCTGGTCAGAGGCCCATGACTGGGGAGATCGTAGGCCTTAGGGAAGAACTTATTGTTGTAGTTTTGCTAAATGATCATGCTGTTAAACTACATTCTAGATTTTTATATTTACGTCTGTAAATTTATGCTACTCTCAACTTTTGTCAGAGAAGCTTCTTTTTTGCAATGGGTGGTAGTTAATGCAGAGATTTATAACTGGTCAGAGTGCTGAGTCAAAAGAACTCTGGGTGCTCGGCTGTGAATGGGTCACCACACTGGCCTCCCATCATCCAAAACCCCCAATGCCTCACCCCTGTCAAAGGCAGTTGATGGCTGCTGCAGGAGGGAGGGTCACCCTCCTTTGGGGATATGGCTGCTAGTGTGTTGTTTATGCCTCCATGAATGGCCACACACCCGTGTGTACATGCATGGTGCTAGTTGGACTCAGGGAGTTAGGACATGAAGCTGGGAGGGAGATTGGGCAGGAGCACTCGAGGGAGTTGGAGGGAGGATATAATCAATATACATTATATAAATGTGTAAAACTTTCAAAGAATAAAACATTGTTTTTTTTTTAAAGAAAGGTATGGTTTTTAATTTTATTCAGAATTTTTTTGTCATTACTACAGAACCAAGCATCCTTGAAACCCTAATCGGAAGTGAGGGGCCACAGGTGCAAGTCTGTAATTGGTTGGTTGCTGATTCTTGCTTTCTCTTGCCCTTTGCTTTCTTGTGTGCTTTATGGTTTTTGACTGATAGCTCACATTAGCTCTAGAAATTCTTTGAGGGTTTGGTTGAAGGGTTTATTTCTCCCAAGAAGTCTTTCATTAACTTTCTGGGGCACCAGGTGAGATCACTATAAACCAGTTTTGGGGTGCTTCAGGTGTCACAAGTCATTTAAATTCATTCCCAAGTACCTATGAAGACAGGTATATGGCTAAAGATTTCTACGAGAGACTGTCCTTTTCCCTAAATACAGTCAACATCAAAGGTAGCAGAGACAAGGATACACACCGGGTCTCTGCGGGTGTCTCAGCTGAGGTTCCAGGTCCTTTGCACAGCTTCAGACCTGACTTCCCATTCCAGGAGGCTCCAGGTCTAGGCTCCGGCTCCAGATGCATAGCCACAGCAAAACAGCCCTGACTCTAGAGATTCACAGGGGGCTGCAGGGACAACGGCAGCTCTAGGGCTTGCTTTTATGGCACCAGGGTTCCTGTGCATTTTCTCCTCTCAGGTTTGCTTCCTTATCTCCCAATCTCTTATCTGTGCTTTTCGAGACAGTTAACCCACCATGTTCTCTGGAATGAGCATCTATTATTTCTTTTGGTTTTTTGATATCTTTGAGGCAAGTCCTGTGGGCCCAGGAGCCACCAAGTCATACACGGAGGACTTCCTATCTCTGTTTTCACCCACTAAGTGTTAACCTTGATCACAGTCTCAGCTTTATTGTCTGGTTACTTTGCTTTGTCTTTCAGATTCCTTTAAAATATATATTATTTTTATTTTATGCCTATGAGTGTACCGCCTACATGTATGTAAGTGTACCCATGTCGTGCAATGCTCGTGAAGGTCAGAAGAGGGCATTGGATTCCTCTGGGACTAGAGATACAGACAATTGTTAGCCACCATGTGGGTACTGAGAATTGAACCCAGGTCCTCTGCAAGAGCAGCCAGTACTCTTAACTGCTGAGCCGTCTCTCCAGCCCCAGTCTTTCAGGTTCTTAAGGAGCTCATAGTGAGCCCTCCAACACCAACACCACTTATCTGTCCCCAGTGTAGCCTTCTTGGGCAGTATCCTGGGCAGCTTGGAACCAAAAGAAAGGAAAGGGGGCAAGGTTTTGGAACTCAATGATGTTGAGGCTCCTAAGCATAGAAACAAACTACCGTTTCCTTCTGCCATAGCCTATGTAGCCCTGAAGAGAAAATGAGGAATGACCCCTGCCCTCCCCACTCCACCCCCACTCTTTGGGTCATTCTTTTCTCTAACCAGAGGCCCCATGGGAACAAGGAGTAGAGAAAGTTGGTTGGAATGGATGGCAGAGAACTCATTTTGTGACCCTGTTGGCAAGTGTCTAGTGGTACCCTCTGGAGGTGAACTGAAGTGAGTCTTTGCTCCTCTCCAGGAAGGAAGAGACACTTTTGGTCCTGGTGGGAAGTGTATGTGGCTATAGCCAACAAATCAGCCACTCGCAACCCAGTGGTGCCAGTTCTCACACTCACCGTGAGCTGAGTGTCACAAGGCATGCTCAGACCACAGGTCTCCTCTATTCACACAGCAGCTCAGCTTCAGTAGCAGGGAAGACTGGCAAATCCAGGGGGCCAGTTTGGGAGTGGCATCAGGAATCATCCTAAACTCTCTGAATTCCTGCTTTGCCATCTTTTCTCACCCTGATCTCTGTGATAGCCTC
Organism: Nannospalax galili; assembly: GCF_000622305.1. Classification (NCBI taxonomy): domain Eukaryota; kingdom Metazoa; phylum Chordata; class Mammalia; order Rodentia; family Spalacidae; genus Nannospalax; species Nannospalax galili. Next base: position 1,651,036 of record NW_008353596.1, read on the forward strand.
ATCATGTGCTTCTGGCCACCAATCCTGATCCCTCTATCCGTCCACTCACTGAGTGGGCAGTCTAAAAAGTCCTTGCTGCTCTCCTGGCATGTTCACTTCAGTGACTCTCTAGTGCCTCCAGGACAAACCTACAAAGCCTTTGAGGCTAGCTTCTTCCTAATTCTCCAGCCTCATTTTTCTCCAGCTCTTCCTTACACCAGCTACACTGAATACCATTCAGTCCTTTCACCGGGTCTTACTCCAAGCACACGTGCCCTAACTTCTGCTTCTCTGGGACATTTTCACTAACACACATACCCTGCTCATTGGTTAGGTCACAGCTGGCTCCTGTCTCTAAGTTAAGGGTTTCTTTCCTGACTGTGGACCTCTAACCTCACTTCCATCCTATCTCCTGGCTCACTGGACCAGGATTTCCCATTAGAACTAGAGCTGCAGAGAGCAGCTAACCTGGGCTAACCTTGCTTTTTGGGAGTTCCCACCACCAAGCATCCTGCTGACACATAAGTACTCAGTTGTTGACAGGATCAGCTCAGGAGTGTCTCCTTCCGTGTGCTCAGCTCTGGGCTCAGATGGGCATTTGGATGAATGATGCTGCGGCAGTATTCTAGAACTTTTTAAGTCCTGAATGGAACCACAGCACCGGGTGTTGGTATTCAGAGCAGCTTGCTACTGTTCCCACCTCACAGATGAGAAAAGGGAGGTGCCTAGAGACAGAGTGATTTATTCAGAGTCACACAATACAGAAGTGATGACTCTGGATCCAATCCAGGAAGCGAGATACCAGAGTCTGGCACCTCTAACTACACTGCAACAGCAACATTGGCCTCTGGAAGCTTCCGGGTGTCTTGAGACAAGACCTAAACTCCAGAGATCCCGAGTACCAGATGTCCGTAGGAGGAAAGAGACAAAGTGCTTGCTGCCACCTTGGGGACCCTGAGGGAAGAGATGACTTCCTGTAAGGGAATGCAGGGCTTTAGGGGGATCCTGGCTATGGCAGGTCACCGAAGAAGAGCTCACAACCCTTTACTTTAAGCACCCTGTGACCTGTGACAGGAAGCGATTCTGAAGCCTACACAGAGCTCCTTTCCAGAAACTCCTGAAAACCCGGGGTGGAAAACAGCACAGCTAAATGTCAGAGTTTAGGGCACCGGCCAGGCCTGGCTCCTAAGTCCCGAGTTCTGTGTTCTGCCCTGGAAGGAAGCTAAGTGAGATGATCCATTCCAACCTTCATGAGAGTAGTGCACAGGGCCCCCCAGTCAGGGAACAGGGGATGGGGTGCCTGGCAACCAGGTCAGGGTGGGGTAGCCCAGGCTGTGTGGGCCACCCGGACACCTCTGACAAGCAATTTCCAATTTCCTATGGAATGAAACTGTCAAAGTAGAGAGTCCGTCACTGTCTGCTGCCTCCCTGGGAGGGTAGTGACTGCCGCAGGCTCAAAGCAGCGGGCCTTTCCCGCACAAACAGCAGCCAAAGAAGTCACTGTGGGCAGCATGGAGCTGGAAGGTGGCACATCAGGGTCTCCATCCTTACCTGCTTTGATGACCCTGGGAAAGTCCCTACATTCTGGGCCTGTTTCTCCTGTTAGAGGAGGAGTGGGGTAGGGGATGCCAGAGGCCCTTTCCAGCTCAGGGATGCTCCATTCTGTAATGAAGTCGGGTGTGGGAAAAGCTGAAGTCTAAGGGGAGAGGGGGAAGGGGCTGGAACCTTTCTGGGTTGGAACTGTTAAAGGAACCTCTGTTTAGCCCCAGCCTCAAGCTCCCAGATCCAGCAGCAGAACTGGGATCCACCCAAAATCAGCGTGGGGAAGCCAAAAGCATGAGTAAGGAGAGGCAGGGCCAAACATGTCATCTGCACAAACAGCCAGCCCCCTCTTGGGTCCCATTGGCTTGCTGGGGGAGGAGACGGCTGTTGGGGCCCCCTCAGCCACCACCTCAGGCTCCCTGGCTTGGTCCAGGGATTCAGGGTGGAGGTCTGGCTGTGGACGTGGCTGGGGAGCTGTCAAGAAGGAGCTGAGAGAGTCAGGGGCCCTCAAAGGCCAGACAGCTGAGGGTGGCGCACCAAGGGCTGTGCTTCCATGTGAGGCAGCTCAGGGTTTTCTGGGATGGTCTCCATGCTGGACCTGTGGGAGCTCCTGCTTCTCTGGCCTTGACTGCTCTCCAAACTTTCAGAAAAGGAACAGTCTCCCGGGCCCTGCTCTGCGCATCTTCACAGGCATTTCCAACACATTTTTGGGTTTTCTTCTGTCAGGTTCCTGGCTCAAAGATGGTCCCACTACCCAGTCCCTCAAGCTGGTGTTCTGGAATTGATCCCAGAATCTCTCTCTCACTACCCTCCTGCAAAGGATTCCCATGTCCTGTGGCTGCCAAAGCATCGGTCCATTTTCTCTCTCAACATGTATTTCCCTTTTGGACCTCAAGCATTCATAGTCTGTCTAATCACCATCCAGTTTTCCTATGGCCAGCCTTTAGCTTTTTCTTATTTTTAATAACAAAAACAAAAGCTTTGACAATAACCTGTATTCAAGAGGCACGGCTGTTCCATCCCATTACTGTGCTTCCTGCAATCCAAGGGGGTGCAGTCTCCTGCAGGTTCCTGTGTTTATTACTCCATTGCTTCCTGTGTTAGTTAGCCTTTTCACCACTATGACAGAAATACCTGCCGTAAACAACTTACCGGAGGAAATATTTCTTTGGGCTCGCAATCCGGCCTTGTGGGGAAGGCACATTGGAGCAAAGCAGCTCACTTTGTTTGGCCAGGAAGCAGAGAAGGAGAAAACACCTGTGTTCCTGGACTGCTCCTCTCCCCCTTTTATTCCCTTACCATCAGTCTATGGGATGGTGCTTCCCATTTTTTTCACGGTGGGATTTAGCAAAATGTCTCTGGAACCACCCTCACAGATACCCCAGAGATGTGTAGTACTAATCTTCTAAGTGCTTTTCTTTCCATGAAGCCCATTCAGATCAACAATCACATTTCCTTTGATAAATGATAAAATCCTATATGTCTCTCCCTACTCCTTAGGTCTACTTTTCAATGTATAACATCATTTTGCATGTAGTTTTAGGGACTGGCTTCTTCACATTTATTGCATTGCCAACCACAGCAGACTGTTTACAGTACAGCTGCAGCAATCTCTCTCTTATACCTGTTTTGTGAAATGGCTTTGAAGTTCCACCCAGCGTCAGAGCCTTTCTACCTATCTTTTAACTCTGCACATACTTGATGCATTGTTCTGAGATAACATGGTAGAAGTGGTGTGTATGCTCTGAGTCTAGACTTTGCTATGGTTTGAATGTGACCTCTCCCAAATTCATGTGTTGGGAACTTAACCTCCAAATTCCTAGTTAATGGTATTTGGAGGAATGATCTTCAAACCAATGAAGATGAGATGAGGCCATGAGGGTGGGGCCCCCAGGAAGGTATTAGCGGCTTTCTGAACTAGCATGCTTCTGTGTCTCACAGTATGGTATCTTATACCCTGTTGCAGTGCAGCAGGAAACCTTTCACTTCATTTTAGTGCCATGTTCTTACAAAGCTCCAGAATTGTGACCAGAATAAGCCTCTATTCTTTTTAAAAGTATACATAGCAACAGAGAATGGACTAAGACAGGTCCCAAGAGGATTTGTGTTCTTTATTCTCCTGGGGACTCTGAAGTCCAAGCTAGCTTGCGGGGTAATGGGAATTGTGGCCCACTTGCAACATCACCTCAGTCAATAGCCAGTTATCACACAGAAGCAAAAGATTACTGCTGCTTTCTAAACCTGTATCTATGACAAATCTGGAGTTCATTCTCACTGTCCCAGAAGAAACTATTGAAAACCAGCTGAGAATATCACCCATTGGAAAGCTCTAGGGACTCTCTCCCACCCTCTACTCAAGGGAGAGTCCAGAGCCTTTGCTGATATTGAAGGCCCTCAGTAACTGAGTCAGGCCTGTTATCTCTAACCTTATCTCCTCTCTGCCAACAGTCCTGTTACTAACGAGCATAAAGACCTTGGGCAAGTTATTTTCTTTCTCTTCTAAAAAGAGGGACCAATAACAGACTAGGTCACAGGATTATTGTAGGATTATTGAGTTAATGCAATCAAAGCTTTAGAGCACTGCTTAGTACAAAGTGCCCTGCAAACGTTAGCTAGTATTATTGCTCTTGCTGTGGTGATAAATGCAGTCCAATGGTAAGCTGATTACCCCTGAGTACAGAACTCCTCAGGGCCTTTGCACATGTCAGGTCTCCTCAGAAAGCTTGCTTTCTTATTGTTTGCGTGGTAGACTTGCCTGTCCAGATCTTGCCTGAATGTTACTCAGTTGAATTTTTTTTTTTTTTTTGGTCTTTTTTGAGACAGGGTCTCTCTGTAGTCCCAGCTGTCCTGGAACTCACTATGTAGACCAGGCTGGCCTTGAACTCACAGACATCTGCCTGCCTCTGCCTCCCGAGTGCTTGGATTAAAGGCATGCGCCACCACGCCCAGCTTCAGTTGAATATTTTTACCCCACCCCCACTTCCCAGTAGAATTGACCTCACCCTCTCTGGACCCTTAAACACATGACTAAATTCATGCCTGTTTTCTGGGCCTCTGTGAGCGTGAGGACTAGGTCTCATTTCTTTCTGAATCCCAGGGCCTGGCAGAGCCTGGAACAGGATAAATTCATAATGCACATGGTAGATGAATAATTCAGTGAGTGGCCACCATTCATTTCTGAGCAGTCATTACCTCCTCATCCAGTCAGCCACAAGTACTCCTGCCTGTAGGTGTCTCCTAGTCTCATGGGAAAGACAGGCCCATGTGGGTGAACAAAGCTCAGCATGGTCCCATCTGTTACATTTGAGTCCCCTACCCAGAATAAATAGTCCTCAAAGAGCCACCAACTAAGATGAGAACAGAAGCTCAAACCAACTGGGCTTTGGAGCATCTGAGATTCTGATAGCTCAGGATGGGAGATCAGGGAGTCATGGAGATGAGGGTAGGGCCTGGGATCCTGGCAGCATGTTCCACACTGTGCTGGAGCCAACCTGTTTGCCTTGGTCAGCCCTAGTCAGGGTCTGACACACAGGGTCAACATAAGTATTTGTAGAATACCTGATTAAAGAGGGGAAGGAATCTAAAGAATTAAGAACTATAGTTCAATCTCACTTTGTCACATATGGGTCAGTGACTATGGACATGACCCCTCTCTGACCTCAGATATTTTCCAACATCTTACCAAACTCTCACATGCTGTGAAGATATGGATAAGTAGGCTATACTCTGGAGGTGTTTCTCAGTTGTGTATGTACCATAGTTTACATTATGTATATTCTCACTGTGTGTACCATATTAACCATGTGAGTTCTCATTGTATGTGTGTACTGTAGCTTACACTGTATGTACCATAGTTTACATTATGTATATTCTCACTGTGTGTACCATATTAACCATGTGAGTTCTCATTGTATGTGTGTGCTGTAGCTTACACTATGTGTATACATACTGTGTACATACCATAGTTTATGTTATGTGTATACACACTGCATACAGACCATAGTTTACCTATGTATGTCCTCAGCATGTGTACCATAGTTTATACTATGTGTATTTTCATATGTGTATACTATAGTTTATGCTATATGTAGCCTCACTGTGTGCATACCATAGTTTACCTACCTATGTCCTCAGTGTATATACCATTGTTTACCCTACGTGTATCCTCAGTGTGTGTATCACAGTTTACACTATGTGTATCCTCACAGTGTATGTACCACTACATGTATCCTCAGCGTGTGTATCACAATTTACACTACAGTGTATGTACCACTACGTGTATCCTCAGCGTGTGTATCACAGTTTACACTATGTGTATCCTCACAGTGTATGTACCACTACGTGTATCCTCAGCGTGTGTATCACAGTTTACACTATGTGTATCCTCACAGTGTATGTACCACTACGTGTATCCTCAGCGTGTGTATCACAGTTTACACTATGTGTATCCTCACAGTGTATGTACCACTACGTGTATCCTCAGCGTGTGTATCACAGTTTACACTATGTGTATCCTCACAGTGTATGTACCACTACGTGTATCCTCAGCGTGTGTATCACAGTTTACACTATGTGTATCCTCACAGTGTATGTACCACTACGTGTATCCTCAGCGTGTGTATCACAGTTTACACTATGTGTATCCTCACAGTGTATGTACCACTACGTGTATCCTCAGCGTGTGTATCACAGTTTACACTATGTGTATCCTCACAGTGTATGTACCACTACGTGTATCCTCAGCGTGTGTATCACAGTTTACACTATGTGTATCCTCACAGTGTATGTACCACTACGTGTATCCTCAGCGTGTATATCACAGTTTATGCTATACACATCCTCACTATGTGCATACCATAGCTTACCTATGCATATCCTCAGTGCATGTACCATTGTTTACCCTATGTGTATCCACATATGTGTATACCATAGTTTATGCCATGTGAATCCTCACTATGTGTACCATAGTTTATACTATGTGTATACTCACTGTGTATACCTTAGCTTATTTTATGTGTATCTTCACTGTGTTTACTATAGTTTACCCTATGTGCATGCTTACTATGTACATCCTTACTGTGTGTTCCATAGTTTACTCTATATGTACTCTCACTGTGTAAACTATACACATAAACTTATGTGTATCCTCACTGTGTGTATAGCAGTTTGTGCTATGTATTCTTCATTGTATATGAATACCATAGTTTATGCTATGTATATACGCTCTCATTGTGTGAACCACAGTTTACCATATGTGTACCCTCACTATGCATACCACAGTTTATACTATGTGTATCCTCATATGTATGTACAATAGTTTATGCTATGTGTACTCTGTGTGTAGCATAGTTTATGCTGTGTGTATCCTGTGTGTACCATAGTTTATGCTATGTGTGTCCTTGATGTATGTGTGTAGCATAGTTTATGCTGTGTGTATCCTGTGTGTACCATAGTTTATGCTATGTGTGTCCTTGATGTATGTGTGTAGCATAGTTTATGCTGTGTGTATCCTGTGTGTACCATAGTTTATGCTATGTGTGTCCTTGATGTATGTGTGTAGCATAGTTTATGCTGTGTGTACCCTGTGTGTACCATAGTTTATGCTATGTGTGTAGCATAGCTTATACTATGTGTATCTCCACAGTGTGTACCATAGTTTACACCATGTGTATCCTCATGTGTGTGTGCTGTAGTTTATGCTATGTGTACCCTTATTTGCATGCCATAGCTTACACTTTCTATATCCTCACAGTGTGCTCATGCTGTATTTTACCCTGTGTACATCTTCACTGTATGTATATATCATCCTTTATGATATGTGAATCCTTGCTGTGTGTTTATTCCATAGTTTATTTTATATATATATATCTTCATGGTGTGTGCATACCATAGTTTATACATGTACATGCATATGTGTATATATACGGAGCATACTTCAGAGCCAGGCTTAGAAAAGATATGAAGGTGATCATTTGGGGAGCCTTGTTCTATGCTGAAGCAGAGGCAAAGCTGCAAGTGTTTCACATTGTGGTGGTTTGAATGTGAAATGTCCCCCACAGGCTCATGTATTTAAACACTTGGTTCCCAGTGAACACTTGGTGGCAATGTGTGGGGAGGCAATGGAAACTTTAGGAGGTGGAGCCTTGTTAGGGGAGGTAGGTCACTGGGAGCGGGCTTTGAGGATTTACAGCCTAACCTTACTTCGTGTTCTTTCTCTCTGCTTGCTGTGTGGAGATGAAATGTGATCAGCCAGCTCACTGTTCCTGTGGCTATACCACGCCTTCCCCACCATTAAGGACTCAGTCTTTTTGTAACCATAACATTTGGTCATTGTATTTTATCACAGCAATGGAAAAGTAACTGATACCGGCACATATTGTAGCATTTTACCACTGTCCAAACTTCAAGAGATGGGTGATGTCATCAGCCTCATTCTGGAGACAGAGAAGCTGAAGCGCCTGAGGGGTGGGGGGACTAAACAGCAGAAGTGGGATTCAAAGCAAGGTCTTGGTGTTGGTCAGCTTCATGCTGTTATAACCTAATACTGGACACAGGCTACTTACAAAGTAAAAGAGGTTTACTTTGACTCATGGTAGACCTGAGATTGAGCACCCCTTGCTTTGAGCCTCTGGGGAGGCAGCCCACCTTGGCAGGAGCATATGTTTAAGGGTGTACTCATGCCAGGAGACAGGGACAGAGGGGATGAACGGGCTTCCAAAATTTCCTTTGAGGGCACCACCCCCAATGATCTAAACATCTCCCACTGGGCCCCATGCCCTAAAGGTTCCACCATCTCTGCTTACATCACCATGTCAGAGACCAAACCTTTACTCATGGACTTCTGTGGGACACCCATCCAAGCCACAACAATCTGTCTGACCCCCAGTTCTTGGTCACTACACTCCAAAGATGCCCATGGTGGCTCTGCCCTCAGGGTCCTGGGTGTATATCTCTTTGCCACCTGAGGACAGCTTTTGGTGACAGATTCCAGTTAGTGATTAAGGGACATGTGAGACCTCATCCACACAGAGCTGAGGTAGGGAGGGTTGAGGGGTATGCATCCCTGCCTCTCCAAGTCACTGCTATCTTGAGCCAAAACCCCATGTAAAAGATCTGGCCTGGGTTTTTCTGAGTGTGCGGGGGTTTACTTTGCTCAGCTGAGGGACTTCCTGTCCTGTTCTGCTCTGCACTGTCACTTTCCGGCCAGGCTAAGGCAGAGGTCAGCAGAGGCCGTGCCTTTGGCTCACTCTCTCTGAGGGTGGATCTCTAGCTAGCATGAAAGATCCTGAAGTGGCCTCTTGGAACTTGGGCAGAAATATGGCTTCTCCAATCCAGCTAGTGGGCTAGTAGCAGAGAGAACCACTTAACTATGGAAACCTAGCCACAAGCACAAGGACAGCTGCTGTGGACTGGACTTGGAAAGGTGCTTTCTTCTACTTCAGAGAGAGAGAGAGAGAGAGAGAGAGAGAGAGAGAGAGAGAGACTAGTACACCAGCAGGCTAGGGCCCTGTGTATTGAGTCAGATTTCCTGAGGGAGCATCCTGAATTACAGCTGCATTGGGCGACGTGGAACTGTTCTTGCAAACTTCCCCAGCAAGTAGCCTGCGGCCTCTTCTGCAGCTGCAAATTTCACATCCCAAGGCCCCAGCTCAACAGGTCTCATGGAAGGTCTTGGATGTTGATTCTACTTGGAGTCACCCTGGCAGGAACAACCTTTCTGGGCCGTGAGGAAAGATTTGTGTGGTGAGAACCTAAGATATTGCAGCCGATGGTCTGGAGTGTCCTCCCTGTCCCCCACCTCCCAATCCCCACCCCCTCCTGCCCCAGGAGGACAGAAAGGGTCAGCCAATCACAAGGCCCTTCCACACTGGTTCAGGGACTGTTGAGAAAGCATTTCCCATCTCTTCAGGGACTATTCCTGGAGGTGGCCTAAACTCCATGGATTTGGGCCGGAGAGACCTTGGAGATTTGTGCACACACCCCTGACCCTCCAGTGAGTGAGGTGTGGGGGCGGTGGGGGAAAAGCTTGCTCATTCAGGCTTCGGAAACAGCCCCACACTTTCCTCCAGGCAGGCCCTAGTCACTTTCCAAGTATTTCACTTTCCATTTCTCTTCCAGATCTGGTAACAGGGTGTTCCTGCCCTCTTCCCCTTGCTGACCTCTTTGCCCAGGCCCTCCCCTGCTGCATTTCATCAAGTCCACAGCTTTTAGAAGCCAGGCCAAAACTGTACTCAGCTCAAGGAAGGTGCAGATATGGGGAGAGGGCCCTGTCTTGCCTGAGAACACGGCCTTACCACAGAGCCCTAAGAGGCAGCTGTCCAGGGGAAACAGGCCTGAGCAGGCTCAGAGCACTGGGGCTTTGGGGTTTGGCATGTCTAGCCAGCTGTGTCACACTAAGACAGTGTCTTGAGTGACCCACTCATGGTATGCTCCTTTGGAGGAGGGGCTGTCCTATCAGGCGGGCATGTTGTGAGGTGAGGTTGGAGGAAGAAAGACATTGTGTTTAGAGTCTGTGTACATATTTGGGCTAATACACAGGATTTGCTGCTGTGTGGCATTTCAGAAGTCAGCTCCTAGTGAGCTCTGCAGGGGAACAACCACTTTGTGTCTTTCTAGGTGTGCTGAAGAGGTGCTGGTGGTGGAGTCAGACCACTCCAAGAGGAGTATGAACTCAGGTTATACAGTTTTCCAGCTAGGGGAAACCATCTCTAGAGAGCCACCTCTCTGGGTCCCTTCTACAAATGAACTATGATGTCCATCACATGCAGACAAATGTGTGACCTTAGTCAAGGGGTCAAGCGAGGATTAAATGACACAGTGTGGGGACTGGAGAGATGGCTCAGTGGTTAAGTGTACTGGCTGCTCTTGCAGAAGACCTGGGCTCAGTTCCCAGTACCTACATGATGGCTAACAACTATCTATAACTCCAATTCCAGGGGATCTGATGCCCTCTTTTAGCCTCCATGGGCATTGCATACATGGGTGTACTTACATACATGCAGGCGAGACACTCATACACATAAACTAAAAAATAATGATTAAAAAACTGAAAGTACAGTCCTTTGCATAGTGCTAGGTTCAAGGGCTGGTGACAGGCCATAGGATTCTTTACCGAGCCCCGGTGATAGTGGTCCCCAGCCTGCTCTCTGAGTGGCCTGGGGAGTTCTGGCTGAAAACCTTGCTCTCCCACCCCTGTCACTCTTTTCCTTTTTCTAGGTCACATGAATTTTTCAGAACAGATATGAGAAGTGGAGAGTGAAAAAAAAAGAAAGAAAGACAAAGGGGAAGAAACCTGAAGCCGAAGTGGGTGTTGCCTTCTGGAGCCGTGGACAGTGGCAGCTGGGATTCCCTGCACAGCTAGAACCAGTTTTGTGCTCCCAGGCAGAGCTCAGCCCACTTTGAAGTGTTGACAACACTTAAAATTAAAAGTATCACAATGCGAATTATCACCTTGTTTCCCCCGCTCCGATAGCCTTTACAAAGCATTTTATAGGGGTGAGTCAATACGAGAGTCTCTTTACAAAGACGTCAGGAACAAAACAAGACTTTTTTCCCTTGAAAGACGCTGACAAAACTAATAAAAAGATTTTAGCTCTCACTTGCAAGAAAGCTGGAGGAAACTTACTGAGTTTGTCTCTCCCTTTTTAACAGATTTTGGGATCATCCATGTCCATGTGCCCAGCCCTCTGATGAGGTCTGCCGGACACCGCAGGATGAGGCAATCCAACCACAGCTGCCATGCTGTTGTCTCATGTCTGCATGTGTGTATGTGTATGTGTGTGTGTGTGTGTGTGTGTGTGTGTGTCTAGAAACATATATGGTGTGTGTATGTATATATGTGTGTTTTAGGCTTGGTAAAATAAAGCTTGCAAATTAGGATTAATTTATGACTTGTTACAACTCGATTATTGGCTGGGACTGTCATTATGTTACAACAGATGGACTTTTGCGTGAAATATTTTCCCTAAGTTGCTATAGAGATGTGCCAGCATCTTTATGCTGAAGTGAATCCTTGAGGCCTGTTTGTTGCTGTGCCCGGTACCAAATCACTTGCAGGCTCAATCACTTGCAGCCCATGCAGAGGCTGATTAAAGAGCCCAGGGGCTGGGAGGTCTCTGGCCTTTAGCTAACGCCACCAGAAACAGAATACTGGATAGTGTGTGTGTGTAGGGGGGGTTGCCTATGAGTAGAAGGGTGGCCCGGTTAAGCCGGGGAGCTCAGGGGAGATGATTACTGTGAGTGAGAAGAGGAACTTGGGTGCATCCAGGATCCCCTGCATGCAAGCTGTGGTTCTGGAGACAGATCTGGCTGTGATCTTGTCCAATCCCTGTAGCAAGTTGTGAGGTGAGTCCTGCTGTTGTTCCTGTTTCTTAGGTGAGAAAAACAGGCACAGAGAGCTGAGTGACCAGGTAGGGTTAGTACAGCAATGTTCATAGCAGGTCTCTTGATCTTTTTTTTTTTGGTCTTTTTGAAACAGGGTCTCACTGTAGGCCCAGCTGTCCTAGAACTCACTATGTAGACCAGGCTGGCCTTGAACTCACAGAGATCCGCCTGCCTCTGCCCCCCAAGTGCTGGGATTAAAGGTGTGTGCAACCAACGCCCGGCAGTCTGTGATCTTTTTTAAGAAAAATATTTTATTTATGTGTACGTATGTATTGCCTGTGTATATATGTAAGTGCATCCATGTCGTGCGATGCCCATGGATGTCAGAAGAGGGCGTCAGATCCCCTGAAACTGGAGTTACGGATGGTTGCTAGCCACCATGTGGGTGCTGGGAATTGAACCTGGGTCTTCTGCAAGAGCAGCCAGTGCTCTTAACCCACTGAGCCATCTTTCCAGCCCCTTGGTCAGTGATCTTACACTGCTGTCTTCCTTAAATGGGGCTGGAGTAGGACTGATGGTGTGTGTTTTAGACCTAGGATCTTGGGTGCACTGAGAAGCTACAGGCCAGACAGGATGGCCAAATGTAGCCCTCTGCCAGGTCCTCCGGCTGCCGCAGGCTCCTCAGATCAACTCCCCAGCACCATCATGCAACTCACAGTCCATTTGGGCAGACACACTCAGCCTGTCTGACGAGCCACATAAACATGGCCAAGTGCTGTGACGCCGTGTGTCCCGACTTGGAGCCAGAGTCTGTGCAGGAAAGCTCTGCCTCCCCCCACCTCTCTCCTGCAAAGACACAAACTGTGGGGTGCTTCCAGAGAGCACCGTTTACAAAGACAGTGGACCAATGATGATGACAGGCAGTCTTTGAAGTTAGACTGAAGTCATACTCTTGAATGTACCCTTGTCCTAAGATGCGACTGTGGGCCACTTTCTCTTCCTCTCTAAGTGCTGACACCCCTTATCTGTAGAAGGGGGCTCAGAGGGCCTCTCTGACAGCCAGGTTCAGCTCTCCTCCCAAAATGGATGCTCCCTAACAGTGCCCCCCCATAATATTCTTAAATACATGTTGAATAAATCAATGTGTTTCTAATGTGTATGGCATGTAACAAGTGTCTAATATATGGCAGAAATTATTTTGATTTAGTACTTTTTTCAAAATTTAATAACCACATGATTAGAAGAAGCATTTCATTACAGCTTTAACATATTCAGTAACAATTTCCAGAGCAAGGATACATCTCTTTCAAAAGTGGCTGTAAATTTTTAGGTTCACAGTTGAATTAATATGGTTATACAATATTGAACTCAGTATAAACCTTGTAAGACATAAAACTGAATGAGTTTTTACCCTTTAAAGAAGATCTCCATTTCATTTTAAAATATGCCGTTTCCTACGTTTTTAACGCTACTAACACTTAGATGATTGTACATGTGTCTATATTGATTTAGTACTCCTTTTGGGATCATTTTCTTCTTTGATCTTCTTTTAAAATATTTTTTAAATTTATTTTTATTTAATGTGTATGGGTGTTTCACCTGCATATTTATAAATGTATCACATGCATACAATGCCCGTATAGGCCAGAAGAGGGAATCAGATCCCTTGGAACTGGAGTTCCAGATGGTTGGTAGCTGCCATGTGGTTGCTGGGAACTGAACCCAGGTCTTCTACAAGAACAACCAGTGTTCTTAACAGTGGAGCCATTTCTCTAGCCCCCTACCCCATTTCGTATAGTCATCCTTGGCCAGTTTGGAATCACCTTCATACAGGCTCTGCCCTGTGATGATAGGACAGAATGCCCACTTTAGGACTTCCTCTCACTGGCAAAAGAAGGACTTTTCATGAAAGTTCAATGCTAGTCCTAGGATCAAAGTGCATTTGACATATTTGGATTATAAGCTGTCTGGTCAAGCATTCGTCCTGGAAGCTTGGAGGTAGAATCATCCCCATGGAAGACAATGGTCTAAAAGTGCAGGAGAAGCAGTAGCAGTTATCCAAGGTGAGGTGGATGTTCTTGCCAGAAGAGGAAAAGGATTTCGAACAAGCGAAAGTAGCTAGTATCTACTGGGGGTTGGGAGAGCCTAGTTGTTTCTGTTGTGACATCTTGAGGGGCAGCTATGCTTTTTCCCATTTTGCATAAAACTGAAGCTCAGAGTCTGGGGACGTTGCCTCAAAGCACACAGCATGCCAGTGGCAGATTTAGGGTAGGAAGACCCCAACTCTTGTTCATGCTGGAATTTTATAAGAGAAAATAACCATTGCAGGAAGCTTTGAACTGGCATTTGGAATATATACACATATGACCTCAAGTAGCCACTGCCATCCAGTAGAAGCTTCTGGGTCTATCCAGAGCTGTCTGTGGCTCCTGCTCACATGTGTGCTGAACAGAACACGGTGTGTTTGTATCTTGGATCTTGTCTTTTTTCACCTTTCCAAAATTCCAAAGCATACTATTGTCAATTTGTAAATTTTGTGATTCATTACTTTCTTGACTGTCTCAACTCAGAAACAGCTTGATATTGGCATAATTAGGAGTTTTATCATAATTAGGAGTTTTATCATAATTATTTTCTTTTGCAGGCCCCTTGGTGACCTTACCCCATATCTCACAGAACTAGGCTGTTCCAGAAGGGTCTTGGAAGGACCCATTTCAATTCACGTGCTCATGCTCGGTGCTGTTCCCTTCCTGATCTGCTTCTTGCTCTCATCTGAGACCCAGGCTCATTACCTCTTAGAAGCAAGACTGCCCTGGTAATTACAAACTTGTGCTTTCTCCCTTATCCAACCAGAGCCCTGTTTGCCCATGCTGCATAGAGACACTGGGTTGTCCCAGGTGACCTGTCTTCGATTTATCTGTAGAATCATCTCCTTTCAGAACCGTTTCCACATAAAGTTTGCAAAGTCCTTTATAAACTATAAAGCTAAATATATGATAGATGGTATAAACTATAAGATAGCTTCCCCAGATTATGAGTCTCTCCCTCACCGCCTCTTGGTTTCTTCCTCACTGAAAATTTAAATATAGTTGAGATGATAACAGATAACTGGTATGATAGATGACAGACACAACAGATTGCTTTGCCTACATCTTTTACTAAACAGTGAGCTCTGAGAAGGTATGAGTTGTGACTGTCCCTTCTATTACTCTATTCCCAGGTCATAGTACTGTCCTGGGGTACAGGAGATGCTCAGTGATTGTTTACTAAATGAACAAATGCACAGACGGTGAAAAACCACTCCCCAAAGGGTTGTCAAAGCAAAGGCACCAAGTGCTAGTCGCCTCTGCTGGTTCTGAGCATTGGACCTTAGGGGAATGTCTTTGCTTGGCAGGCTATATTTCTGTTTTCTCATCCTTATAACAGGGATAATCCCATACTCCAGTGAGGACCCTAAACTATCATTCATCTGAATTCAATGCTTGGTGCAGTAAGTACTCAATAAATGCTAACACTTCTGTCTTTTCCCTTGGAGAGTCCACAGTACCTGCCATTGTGGGCAAATCTTGACTATTCAGCAGTCACTTTCTGATTGGCAGATGGATGAATTTATATGAACAATGGTGGGCATGCATTACGTGTGGGGTCTCCATTGCTGGTTGAAATAAAACTATGTGATGTGTGCCTGGGGCAGGAACACAGAAGCACCGAGTTCTGGGAAGTTGGAGTGGAAGGCTGGGAGTGTGTGCTTATGCCTTTGTGGGTGTGGGTGCGGGTGCGGGCACGGGTGCAGGCATGGGCATGGGTGTGGGTGGATGTATGTAGAGAGAAGGAACTTTGAATAACTTCAGATTTAAAAGATCCAGATTCTTGATTTAAAAGTTTAAATTTAGAATCAAGGGCCAATGATGGCCCCTGGAAGTTCTTAGGAAAGTAAAATATGGAAATTCTTTTAGCATCTACCTGAAGGACAAACTTGAGCTGGGAGACTCAACAAAGGCTGGTCTATCTAGTAATCTAGGAAAATGAGAGTTAGAATGAATAGACACTCAATAAACCATGTTGACATCAAAAAGTAAAGAAAGGCAAGGCTTGAGGACTCCTTGGATTCATAAATTGAGAAATATTTACTGAGTATGGAGCAAAAGAGGAGGAACCAAATTTGGTTTTATTTTTCCTTCTGAAATTGTAAATGTGATTTTTCCATTGCAAAATAATACAGTCCCAGTACAGGATATAATTAGAAAATGAAAGGAAAAAGAATCCTTCCAAATCCAGTAACTAACACCATCACCATGACTGCGTTTTATGACCCCTGGTAGGGCCTTAGGAGAATGAATGTGCCTGCTGTGTTCACGATGGGATTCACGAGGTCAGAAGGATGCAAAGGAGGCCACCGCTGAGCTCCCTCCATCCAACCACCCAGGGGAACCTAAGTAAAGCCACATCTTGATGATGAATTGGAAGCTCCCGATGTCCGCAGCTCTAATGTCAATCAAGCCAAATTGCCTCCAACATACTCACTGGGTCCTTCCTCCTCATTCATTGGGCATTTTAGGTTCTATCTTTTCTTTTTTTTAACTCTGCTGTCATATTTTAACTTGAACCTGATCCCCCTAAGTTACGTTCCTTGTTATGTGGGATCCTGGCAGTCTGAGTTCTCCACGGCAGTAGTGTGGGTCAGTGGTTGCTTCTTTCGTTCCTCTACTAGCAGCCCCAGCCTTCCATATCCTCCTTTAGTATTTGGCATGTTGCTTTGGTGGCCTGCTGGTCAGCTGGCCAGGCAGCTAATGAGGCTTTGGGGGAGGTAGACAGGTAACTATGGCACACTGGCTCATTGACAAAACTCTGTCAATCAGTTGGTCTGCTGGCTAGCCGTTAAGTGACCCTCTGCCATCCATGGTGGTCAGTCCAATTACAGTGCATCAGCCACTCCACTGGGAGTAGCCATCCCTTGAACATCTCTGCAGTAGTTAGCCTAAGTCAGTCTCTCCATGAGCCTGTTGGCCAGGTAGCTCTTCAGTGAGTTGGTGCATCTGTATGTAGGTCTGTCAGCTGCCAGGGAGTAGGTGGGGTCACACCCCGATGGTTCCCTCCAGCCAGTGATCTCAGTCCTCACCTGAGGGGGAGCAAATGGAGGGAGAAGCTCATTTCCTCTCTGCTGAGGCCTTTGAAGTACTCTGTCAGTCCTTGGAGCTGAGATCAGAAGTTATTTATGAAGTACCGGAGTGCAGACAGTCTCATCGCTCTAATTTGGTAGCAGCCAAGTTGAGTTCACTCATCTTCCATCAAACAAGTTTAAAATTCAGAGCCATACATCCCCTCTTGCCCCCACTGAACCCCCGGCTGCCTCCCTCTTGGTGGGTTGGGGGATTGGTTTTCAGGAGCAGGTGACTTCATCAGCTCTTTCTGATGCCAACTTGACTTGCCAATGTCCCTCAAGGAATGAGTCACTGCCTTCAGAGGAGGGTTTTGGGGAGAAAGCAGGTTCCTGGAGCCTGGGCGTGAACTATAGGATCCTGCTTTGAAGCTCCCCCAGGAATAAGGCCTCTGTCCAGTCTATGGAGCCATGTTTCATAGACCAAATGGGATGGGGAGGACCACTCAGCAGGGATTGAAGAGCTGTTTCTGGTGGGGGAGCACATAGATTGTTTAATATTCAGAGAAGGCTTCCTAATGCCTGAGTGAGGCGGCAGCATTCTGGGTGCCAGGACACCTGGGTTCCCAACCATCCCACAGCCAAGAGCAGAGGACGATGTTGGCTCGTGGTCCCTCTGCCTCCCACGGTGCCACCGTCACCAGTGTTCAACCAACCACTTTCAGTGTTCTTTCACTCAGCTCCAGGAACCCACCCTGCACATGAGACTGTGTTGTCAAGTTCAAAATCAACAGCAGACATTTACTGAGCCCTTCCCAGGCGCTTGGTGTTCTGCTTTCTCCTCTAGAAGGGCACATGGCTTTGTTGACTCGTGTTCTACAGTTAGAGTCCAACTGCTTTCAAAGCCTGGACTGGGTATAACCGAGACATTGTCCTTGCCTTCATGGAGGTCAGAGCTGGGCATTGATGAAATAAGGACACCCAGTGAGGGAAATCACTAGCACATGCAGACTGAAACAAGGCCTGATCTGGTGGAGGTGTGAGGAGCCAAGGGCTTACACAAATCAACAAGGATGAAGACTGCGAGTTGTCAAGATAAAGTGAAAGATGGGACATAGTATGTGACAATGTCCTGTGGAGGGAGGGAGACTAGAACATTGAGACCCTAATAAGGCCCATGGCAGCAGTTGCCAGACATGCACAGAGGCTCATTCATACCTGCACTATTACAGTCATTCATTCAGTCAATACATCAGTTATACAATTGTATCTCCCTCTCTTTCAGAGCTTGCTGACTGGGAGTGCAGAAACCAGAATTGGCCAGTGGTGCTGGCTGGAGAGACATGTGGAGGATAGGATGCCTTGAAAAGCCACAGACTGGTGGGTTGTGGAACGAGCAGGCTCAGAAATGATAGCTGCTTGGTCTCTCTGGGCATTTCTGGGAACCGTGGTCACTGTCTTGAGGCAGGCCCTCTAAGGTCATCTACTGCCACAAGAATGTGTTCTCCAGCTTCTTTCCCTGTGTCATCAAGATCCAGAGCTCAGTCAGCTGTGTGCACCTGCCCCCTACCACACCAGGTCTATAAGAGCAGGAGGGAGGGAGCTCCTTGCCTTTAATGGTTTTGTGTAGCAATTTCCTCTGAGATAAAACATTCCATCTTGGAGAGAGAAGCTCATGACAACTCGGGATGTTCTAAAGGGAGGCTCATGAAGACTCAGGAAGTAAAACAGCTCAGAAGCTTTAGGAAGTCCCCCAAATGGACCAAATCACAACCACCTTCCCCAACCCCATAGCTTATATAAGCAATAGACTACTGAGAGACACTCTCAGATCAGCTGAGCTATCTGGAAAAGACACTCCACCCTGCAGAGCTGTCTGTGTATCCTGCGCTGAGTGCCCGCTTCCCAGCTTCCCTGAGCTATCAGCCATGCTGGGGTGGGCTTTGGCGATGCAGTTTTCTTTGGATCATCTCTGCTCCTGTGAGTAACCCCTCACCCATACACCCGTAAGGAACCCCAGTAAAATTCACTAATCTACCAAGGTGGACTTTGATGGTATTCTAACTTTGGTCTGTTGTTGGTTCCCTCTCTAGGGTGAGTAGATGCTTATTTACATCTTCCTAGGAAGAGTGTCACACAGCAAACGGTAGGCATCTACAGTTACCATTCAACCGAAACCAGACAAAAGGGAGTGGTTATTCTAAGGCAGATTTGGAGTATTCTGAGGGTAGCCACAAGTTGTCCATAGTGCTAGATTTTGGAGTGCAGAATATAAGAACAACAGGAGAGAAAGAGAGTGACCACATCTGGCCTCAACAGACTAGACTGTGTTTATTAGCACAGCGAGGGGCAGCAACGGTCTCACAGGATGGAGGCTGTTCAGGAGGCCTAGGGGCTGGTCAGAGTCTTACGTAGGGGCAAGAGCTACAGGGAGATCTTTGGGGGACACCTGCTGTAGGGGAGACAGGGCTGCAGGAGAGATTTATTTTCCACCATTCTTGTGGTTTCTCTCAGGACTTGTCTGTGTGGCCAGTCTGGACAGCCAGGCAGGGGAAAAGAAGTCCCCACTCTAGAACTGGAGGGTCGGGGACCAGACATTCCATGGTTAGGGGTCCTATGTTGTGCCAGTTTCCTTCACATAGGTCACCTTCAAATTCTGAAGTTTTGGACAGGAGCTCCTGGTATCCACGTGGCAGTGGCTCTGTTTGGAATTCTTGGCATTGTTTCAATGGATGATGTCAACACAAGTGGCTTTTTGTGTGTGTCCATCGTGCAGCGTGCTTTGTTTGCTGTCTGGGTTGCTTCCTAAGGCACTTGCGAATGACTTTGTCACTCTCCATGACTCTCAAGGGTTCAGGGGGACTTGGCTCTGTCCATGCAGGGAACACTGGTGTTGAGGTGGGATCTGGACTCTCATGATGAGACTGCGAAGTTTCATCTTTTCACTACCATCCTGAGCCATAGGAATCCATACCAGAGTAAGGAAAGCATGTCCTTACATCCCCAGGGACATGCAGGGTTGGGGATCCCAAGCATGCCTCCTGGTGCTTTTCCTTCCAGAGCGGGGCCCTCTGTTATGTCTCTAGGACTCCCAGCCAGGCCTTTGGCATCTCCCAGCTGAAAGGTGAGGTTAAAGGAAGCTGAAGTCTGCTGAGAATCTTTTCGAAGGTCACAGTCTCTATGTCACCAGGATCTTCTGAGCTTAGAGACTGGAGACGCTGAACAGGGTAGGTATCCAGTAAGAAACAGTAGGCCCATGCTTAACTGACAGGCGAGGTCTGCCCTGCTTTGTCCTCCATGGATGGAGAGGTGGGGGATGGATTGTCCTGAGTCATAAGAATCTCCCTCTGGGGAATGTGACCACCAAGGCTGAGGTGAGAGAGACCAGAGTCAGTGGGCTTCTTCCTGGTGGGACGACAGCTCTGTGCTAAGGGCTGTTCTTTTTCTCACCCTCGTTCCTTCAACCTGGAACGTCAATTTGCTCATTCTATCATAAGTGAGCTTGTGTGTCCTCAGGTGTGTGTGTTCCAAGATGGGTGCAGGGGTGGGACTGTCTCAACATGTACAAATAGGGTTAGGGCGAGGTGGCACAGACAGAAGAGAATGGGATGCAGAATTTTCTGGGTGAGAACAGGGCCTTCAGAAGTATGTGGTGAGTCCCAAGAAAGGCACCTGGTGACTCCAGGGTTTACCCCATTTCTGCCTTTGTGTCTGGCTTCAACAGCAGGGGGTGGTTGGGACAGAAGGTTCTGTGATGTTCTGGGGTCTAAGCAGCCCGCCATAGAACCCAGGGGGGAGTGGGCATCTCCTTTGGAATTCCACAGAATTCCATACAACATTGGCATTAGCAGGCTTTCTTCTGACTGGTATTTTATCATGAAAAATATCAGGTATATAAGAAGCTATAAAGAATAACAGGGGCTTCCCTATATACTTTGCGCATTGATATATTTCAAACATATTTGTTGCATTTCTTTTATGTTTATAAAAAAATATCCATAAAAATTCTCACCCATACCAATGGGATGGGGAACTCCCCCTCTGTGTTCTCAGATCGACTTTATGGTTCAGGGCTTACCTTTTCATCTGTCATCAATTTTTGAGTAGATTTTTATGTATGGCAAGAGACAATCCAGTTTCATTCTTCTGCATGTGGCTGTCCAGTTTTCCTAGTACCATACTGAAAAATTTGTCCTTTTCCAAATGTATGCCTTGATACCTTTCCTAGAATTTAACAGGCTTTAAATGCATATATTTGTTTTTCTGTTTTCTATTCTGTGTCATTAGTCTTTGTGTTCATTTTATGCCAGTACCATAATGTTTTGATTACTATAGCTTTGTAATATATGCTGAAGTCAACATGGCATCAGCAGGTGGTAAGTATAGCTAATGACAGAAGCCAGGGGGCAACCCAGGGCACTGAGGAGGGATGTATTCATCACACACATGGTATTCCTGGGTCTTTGGATTGACATACCAGGTGCCCTGGGGAAATCATCTATAGGGACACCAGTTGTTGACTACCTACTATGTGCCAGGTGTTTCTCTCATACTGTCTTCTCAATGACACTCTCTGAACTCCAATTCTCTGTTTTCTATTTCTCTGTTTAGAATTTCTTTCCATCCACCCATCTACCCATCCTTTACCCATCTAAATACACAAAATTAAAGAATGTAATGGTACTACTTCATTGTCCGTCAATAGTCCCCTATGGTGGATGTTTGTGCTGTTTCTATATTTACTGTTATAAACAACACTGTAATGAACATCGTACATTCCCTGGAAAATATTCACTAAGCCTCCACTTTCATCAGGCTTATCCTGTGCACTTTGGTAATACTGGTTTTAGTGAGCACGTATTGATTCTTTGTAAACTATTGAAGTCCTAGGACTTTGGAGCCTCCATAACTCATTGTTCCTAGTAAGTGCTTAACAAACAGTGGCTAAATGAATAGACCAATGAATGAATGAACAGATCAGTGAGTAAAAATAATGAGCCACCTGCAGAGACAAAGTGTGGGCTTCCAAGTGTGCTGAGCTTGACTTTCCCAAAGATCTTGTCACAGTTCCTGCTTGGTACTGTCTGTCTGCATGGGTCGTTCTTGGAATATGGAGCTCTTGGTCCATTTATTCTTCTCTCTCTCTCTCTCTCTCTCTCTCTCTCTCTCTCTCTCTCTCCTTTCTTTTGTGAATATGTGGGGTGAGAGCGTACCATGGTATGCATGTGGAGGTCAGAATACGACTTGTGGCAGTCAGTTCTCTCCTTCCATGTGGGTACTGGGGGTCAAATTCAGGTTGTCAGCCTTTACCCACTGAGCCATCTTGCCAGTCCTCCTTCCACAGGGGTCATAGTGTCAAGTGATGGGTACTTGTTTAGCCTGAAGCCACATCTGGACCTGTCTTAACAGTCATACTGTTTTGGCAGTTGTATAAAGACTGGACATCAAATGCTTCATCAAACCTTGTAACATGTTCACTAATAATAATATCAATAGTTAGGACATCAGTTGTATATTCCGAGCTGGCTTGCTTAGCTGGCTAACAGCAGGGGACATGGTAACAGACTCAGCTGACTAACAGAACTAGGAACATGGTAACACTCTCAGCTGTCTAACAGAGCTGGGGACAATGTGACAGGGAGTCCCTGGCATTTTCTGAGACGAGGAGAGACAGGCTCAGAAGTTATGAAGGACTGCAGGAAGAGGTACACATGACGTGGAGGCCCTGGGTCTCCCCCTTTCTACCTTTGAGCATGTAGAACACAACTCCTGTCACTGAACTCAGGGCTGCAGCCATGCGGGAGTGCAGCTCTTCCAGCTTTGTCCTCCGCCATGCTTTGCATCTGCTGTTCCCTTGGGTTAGCTTGCCCTTCCTTGCTCTGTCATTCATTTGAAAGCCATCTTCTAAAAAGGTTTTCTGAACTTCCTGCTGGGCACAACCTACTGATGCCCATCAACTCTTCCCTTCACTGTCATAGCCAGTTCCCCACCTGTCCTGATAGTTGTGGGTACTACATCTCATCCATGGATGGTACATGGGTTTGTCATCACTGCACTGGCTCTGGTCCATTGGCAGTCAGTGCCCTGTTTACAGCAGCACAATCCCATCTACTTTATGCACATCCCATATAATTTAGAAATGACCAGTAGTTGCATTTGAAAAAAAATGAACAGGGAGGTAAATCAATTTTAATAATATATATTTTAAAATCTTTCCAAAGTCTATCATTTCAGCATATAACCAATATAAAGCTTCTTGGTGAGTTTACCTCTGTGATTTTCCCCACATGGAGCCTTGGCCATGCAGGGTCTAGCAATCTCAGTTTAGATGCTAAGCTCTCCCTGGGAACACTTGATGTTTATTTAGATCTTAAAAATGTGTGGTATGAACCACATTCACATCACCAAGTTGTCCCAATCATACATATGGATTTTCCAGTGATGGACTGATTAGTCATTAAGTGTTCTGAAATATAGCGCTGTGATTGACCAGTGCTGTCAACTGAACAGAACAGACGACCCACCACGGGGAATGCAGACCCCGGTCTGGCACCTGCTACTTCTGGCTCCTCTTTCCCCGAGTTCTGAGTGGGCCTCACACTGATGTCTCACTGAGCTGGGAGGCGTTGAGAGCTGGCTTGCTTAGCTGGCTAACAGCAGGGGACATGGTAACAGACTCAGCTGTCTAACAGAACTAGGAACATGGTAACATTCTCAGCTGTCTAACAGAGCTGGGGACAATGTGACAGGGAGTCCCTGGCATTTTCTGAGACGAGGAGAGACAGTATCTGATGAGCAGTGAACAGCATGACTCTGGTTTAATCAAGAAGGGGCCAGAGGACAGATCCTGGGGCCTGGCCAAGGCAGAAAGGAAGCAAGGCAGTCAGAGGCTGGGCTAAACCAGGGTGGGGGCAGTTGGAGCCCAGTAAGACACTAGCTTGACTCTGAGTACTCTTGGGAGGAAAGTCTGGAGAGCTGGATGGACTGTATTGTTGCTATGTTGTTATTGCTACTGTGGTGCATGACCTCACTCTAAAGAAGGAGCTAGAAGGCCCAGGGAGTGTTGGAAAGAGCAGGACCCTAGGGTGAGAAGCTCTGCAGGCTTAGCAGAGCAGCCAAGCAACTTGGCCTTGCCTCTCACAGATAAGGTAGATAAGGTTCCTCATGTGGTAGGGGATAAAGGGCCCTTTGCAGTAGTGTGTGTGTGTGTGTGTGTGTGTGTGTGTGTGTGTGTGTGTAGTGTGGGGATGGTCAGATTTGCATATGATAACCCATGCAAGCCTCTCTTTGTGTGCCTGAATGTAGTGACTGTAAGAATCCTGGCCCTGGTGAGTTGTTGATATTAGCATGATTATGTATATGAACATCTACAGTCTATTTTAAATGCAAGAATGAGGCAGAAACAGTGAAGTCCAGACTAGAGACCTTGCATATCACCCCAGAAGAGGCAGGACCTGGAAGGGGTATATCTGGGGTGGAGCCCTGGGGAGTCTTCTCCCTCCAGAGTGAGGAAGAGACAGGACCCAGCAGAGTGGTTCTGATTGGGCATGCTAAAGTCAGTGTGCTGGCTGATTCCTGGCTTCTACTTGCTATGTGTCTCAGTGGTGGCCTTGTGTCTGAAATAAGAATTGTAATTCTTTCTGCCTCACTGAAAGTGCTATCTGTGTCAATGCCATGTCTAGCACTGTGTTACATACAGAGGCACAGTCCTCTATTCACATGTGGCCCAGCCAGACTCTCTGCTTCAAAAAATCAGACATGTTGGGGAGGGGCTGCCATCCATTTCCTCCCAGACTCTGGCAGGATTTGTCAACAGGGCATGAGCATGTCAACAGGTACATGGAGAGGCTGGTGGGACATTTCAGAGCAGGCAGTGCCCACAGACCATTCCTCTTGGGCATGCAGAAATGGGAGATTGGAAACTGGGCAGGGTCAGCTCCCAACTCCTAGCCAGAGGCCGTAGCCTAGCTGAGAGAGCTTGCCCAAGGGTTTCGTTAGTGACTTAGGTATATGCCACCCCTGGGCCTAAGCTGAGGTTGCTAATAGCAGAACCACTCAGGAAGGTGGTGAAGTCAGATTCCAGGCTCTGTCCCAGACCATGAACATGACCCTCTGTGCATTCAAAAGCCCCCCGGGTATGCATCCCAGTCAAGCTTGCACATCACAGGCTCTCAGTTCTGGAGTGCTGGTTGTTACAAGAAATAGAATAAAATTACCAGAACAAACTGGAAGAGTGTTACTTTAAAAGAGGACAGAAGAAGCATTCCCCAAAGCCCTCTGCTATAATGACAGCCGCACTTGCTCCAGCCCCCAGGATTAATTAACAGGAAATAGCAAGTCCAGCTTTTAGTCCCAGTGGCTCCCTTTTTCTAGAAAGCTGCTTCCCTTTCTGTGTGGTCTCACAGCTTCTCTGACTTCAAGTCTCAGTGAAACCTGGGACCCTTCAACTTCACCTTTAGAGAGGAAAGCTGGGACAGTGACAGGTGTCAGATAAGTGTTCAGAGCTCAAGTCCTTGGGAACCAGCTCGAATGTACAAGGTGTTCATGCAGGCACTGGCTGACAGCACCAAGTGAACAGGCAAGTATCTGCTGTTCACTGACATGTTGAGCACTGTTCAGGCCTCTCAAAAACAATGCAAGACATCTCTGGGCCTCTCTACATGTCATTCCCATAAAAGAAAACTGCAAAAGTTGTCGATGACACTATATGTTATAGATCAACTCCAAAAATACATATTCCATATAAAGTTTGCAGTTACACCCATCTGTAGGAAAAGTAACAGACACTTGTGGAAATTGCAGCCATGGTGCTCCAGTCAGTGGGAAGGGAAGGATGGGCCGTGTAAAAAGATAGGGAGTAAGTGTCAGAGGTTAATCTCAGTGGTAGATCAATGGGCATTGTGTTACTTTTTAGACTTTGAAGTCTGTTTGAGATATTTTGTAACTGTAAAGCAACCCAGCATTACAGAAACTGGAGAGGTAAAAGCCTATGTAGACTAGAAAGGGCAGAGATGAGTCTTCAAACATTCGGGATTGGCATAGGTGTCGAATGACCTCACCCTTTGTCTTGCACCTGAAATCGTTGTCTTTTAAAATATTTTATTTATTATTTTTTATTTTGTGTGTATGAGTATATTGCCTGCATGTGTGTAAATACACCTGTGCCGTGCAATGCCCATGGAGGTCAGAAGAAAGTATCAGAGTTCCCTGGAACTGGAGTTAGGGATGGTTGTTAGCTGCAATGTGGGTGCTAAGAATCGAAACTGGGTCCTCTGCAAGAGCAGCCAGTGCTCTTAGCTGCTGAGTCGTCTCTCCAGTCCCTAGTCTTTGTCTTTTGATAGAGGTGTTTAATCCATTTACATTTACTTCACAGCTGACAGCTTTCTCTCTTCTGTACCTTGAAGCATCTCCCTACTTGTGTCCTTTCATAGCTCTGGCAGCATGGAAAGGGGAGTTTCACAAGGCTTTGCCACAACTCAGTTGTGACACCCACATATGCATGGGAAACATGATCCAATCTGGGGTCAGCAACTGACCCTTTCTTGAACACTAAGGACTCAGCTTATCTTGGGCCTTTCAGATCAACTGGAAACAGAAATGGAATAAAACAAACATGTTCCATGTGGATGTTACATCACAACTAAGGAACCCCCAAGAGCGTGTTTCTCAGGATGCGCCCCTTGGCGAGAACAGCAGCAATCTGGAGCTACATACCAATTCCACATAGAGTTTGAGTTTGCTATTGCTGGACACTGATTGGTCAGGTGAGCACTTAGCTGGACCTCACGTCGTGGGAAGACAGAAAGGCTAGGCTTGAGTCCCACCCTATACACCTGAGAATTCTGTCACCTGTGACCTATTTCATCACTCTTGACTTTATACCCTCATAAATACCTGGGACTTGCCCATCTCCCTGGCAGCACAACTGGCAGACTGAATGAGTCCCCGGTGTGCCTCTCTGAGACATGTGCGTCCTGGGTGTATTTTGCTTTCTGCCTCCTATCCCTGGGCACTGACACATTCACTTCACCTCATTTTATCCTCCTAGGAAGGGAAGGGAACAGTGTTGTCCCAAAGCAAGACCATCAGATGGGCCACCCAGCTGTCATCACCTATGGTCTATGGGGTAGAGGGACTTCTGGCTATGGGGAAGGCAGGTCCTCTCCACCCCAGTCCCCATCTGAGGAGTGGAGCTGGCTCTTGATGCTGTCAGCTCCCCTTCTGAGTGAGCCATCAGCAGAGAGGCACAGCATGCTGGCCAGGCCGGCTCCACGCTCCATGTGCCCTGGCCCCTATACACCATTTGTCGAGCAGAACAGAATTTCCTCATAAATAAACAAGATCTTGGGTTTCACGTCGGGGAGGTGATGACAGAAGAGGGCCTGGGGCTCTCCACGTTATCTGCACCAGGCCTGCCAACTCCTCCCTGTGCCTGGAAGGGCCAAGAGGAGAGAGGAAGGAGGTTTGGGCCAAGAGCACATATTTAGGTCGTGGAGTCACTGCCTGGCAGCTGGCCCCAGCTCCTCTGGTTTCCTGTGATGTCCCTCACTCTGACCACCAGGGCCTCTGGGACTCAGCATCCAACAGGACCTCTGCCTAGCCAAGTCTGAATACCTGAACTTTGTTGTTAAAGAGTTGGGGGAAGCAGCAGATGGGGTTGGGAGAGGTCAGGACTGTAGGAAAAGGTTTCCAGAAGTTTCTAGTGCAGATCACCTGTACAATCCTCTCTTGAGTGAATTTTCAGCCTTATTTCCCAAGTGGGTCTTGTTCAGTACTGTGACATGCCCAATGTTTGCTGAAGAAGAAGCTAAAGATGTACTCAACAGAAGTCAGTCCACTGCCTAACACTAGGAGAGAGGAAGCAGCGGAGTACTACACAATAATGAAAAAGAAATGCTTCATTTTTTTCCCATGCATAACCATGAAGAGTCATACACACATCATGTTGAGTGGAAGCAAACACACAAAACACTATCTGCCATGTGATTACACCTCTGTACAGTTCAAGAGTGGATAAAAACTATTTATGATGATGAAAGTCAGAATTGGTGGGAGAGGAAGCGTGTAGAAAGATCTGAAATAAAGCTTCATAAAAGTATAGTGACCTGCCCAGGTAACAGCCAGGACTTGCCAGGTGGCCCAGAAACCCAGGTCTGGCTGAGCAAGGTCCCTCCAGGGTCCTCCTCCTAGCCAGGCACCTGGATCCTCCAGCCACAGGGTCAGATGAGCAGGGCCATGCTGTCTCAGGTCCCCCAGGGAGGTCCAGGCCGGATATTCCCCACCCTCGGAAACTCATGTCAGAAGCCTGACAGCTGTACTCCACTGGCGGCCACGGCTGCCACTGAGCCGTGTTCCTGATGCTGAATGCGCCACTGCTTTTTCCTGGCACCCAGCGCTGCCGCTCAGGAAAGCTACTGTACTTGTGGGAAAGTGAGGTCAGCGCGTGTTTCCATCAGCGCGAGAGAGAAAACAAAAACAAACATGCTCGCTACTGAATGTGCTTTTGTTTCAGCAGGGCCCAGCCCCAGAAGGCTGTATTTGCAGCTCATCCATGTGCACCCCCAGGAGACATGGGAGGGAAGGATAGAAGGGCCTGTGGGCCAGGATGCATCCTGGAGGGGGCTTGGGGTCCCACAGCTGCACCCACAGCTGCAAAGGGCCATGGGGTGACAGAGGTGATGACTTGGGGCAGAGCTGTGGGGTGAGGCTGGGGTACTTCTAGGGTAATGATTTCCAACATCCCACATATCTGCTCTTTCCACAGGCTGTTCTGTTGCATAGAATACCCTTCCTCAAAGCCCATTTAACCTTCCCTAAAGCTCTGGGCAGCACTGGTCCTCCCTCTTTGGTGTGCTTTGAGCCCCTGACCTACTAAACATGGGGTATGCATTCTGACATGTCCTGCTCAAGATAGGAGCCCTTGTCTTGGCTCTGTAAGGCCTCCAGGCAAGGCCAGCACACTCAGCATGTAACAGGTGAGAGACCAAGGCTGGGTCTGATGGGACTGAAGACTCAGATGCATGAACAGTGCACTGAAGGAGCCAGTGTCTGCTAGGCTGGGTGGTGCACGTGTGTGACCTTTGAGTCTGGGTTCCAGAGGTAGAATTGAACATTGGGAAAGAGGTGTGGCTGAGATGGAGCAGGACAGATGAAATCTCCCTCTCCAGGCAGTTTTTATATTTGTACTCAGATTGGGATATGTGTATGTGTTCAGGTCATTCTTCCCTGGGGACCCATATGTGCCCCCACCCCCAACCTCAGCTGTCTCCTGTGCTCTACATTGCTGCCTCTGCGGCTCCTCTCCTCTCTGGACCTGGAACCTGCTGCCTGCTGTTACTTTCTGGGCACCTGATGAAACCTTCCCCCACTTCCAGCCTCAGTTTCCCTGTCTATTATATGGGTAATAAATGAGGTTCTGTATGGGATGTTCTTGGAACAGTGTAAGCCAGCCCTGCCTCCCTCTCTGCCTTCCTCCCAGCCTGCCTCCCTTCTCTCTCCTTGCCTCTCCCCACCCCTCAGATCAGGTCATATATTTTCTTACCTGATTCAAAAGCCTTCCCCTTCCCCTGGCTTCCCCCACAGAGGGGTGTCAACCCTGGAGTCCAGGTAGCTCTCGACCAGCCCTGTCCCACATTTGTGTGAATTTGTGCTGTGTGACTTAGGTTAGGCAGGGTGGGCTAGCTGCCAGCCCCCTTCCCCTGGCCCCTCCAGACCAGAAGGGCTGGGCGAGTTAACTTTACTCATTTTCACATTGCAGGGGGTGGCCAGGCTGGAGGGTGTGGGAATACATAGAAAGATGTTAGGGACCTTGGGTCTTGGTCTCCTGGTCACAAGGGCTAGCTCTGTATTCAGTGACTTATGTAACTCAGGAGAGCAGCACACTCTGCAGAACTTGACAAATGTAGCCTCTGGAAATTTGCTGGGGGCCTGCAGGAGCCGCAGGGGCCACTCATGTGCAGAAGGGCCCTTCGCCTCCTCTTCCTCCCCTCCCCCTTCCTCTTCCTGTCTTCTTCCTTCTTTCCCCTCCTCTTCCTCTCCCTCTCCTCTTCCTCTCCCTCTCCTCTTCCTCTCCCTCTCCTCTTCCTCTCCCTCTCCTCTTCCTCCCCTCCTCTTCCTCTCCCTCTTCTCTTCCTCTCCCTTCTTCCTCCCCTTCTCCTCATCCTCAGCAACCTTCATCTCCAAGGCCCTCTCCTTGCAGGCAGCTTTCTCTGTGAATCACATGGCTCTGCTGCATGCCTCAGAGCCTGAAGCAACTCATCAGGAGACATTTGACTTGACCCATGCAAAGAAATTTCCATCTATCTGGAGAGGAAAATGCTGGTGTTGCAGGGAGAGGCCTGGAGCTACTGACAAGAGGGGTGTAGAGGACAGGGCAGAGGCCAGCCTGGACCTCCCAGTCTCTAGGTAAGGGGACAGTGTTGCTGGAGACACTTGTAGACATCAGAGTGTCTCCAGCAATTGGTTGCAATTCCCAGGCTCTAACATGTGCTGTGGTCCTTCCTGGGGCTCCCCAGGTGCCACAGTCTGCCAACCTTTCTAGATCATGGGGCCTTGGAGCTGGCCAGGGAGCCAAGGTCCCTCACACTCAATGTCTTTCTACTTGGCATGCACTGCTTCTCTGCCTTAAATTGAACTGGAGGGCATGCCAACAGTATAGGTTTCTGTCTTCTCTGGTAGAGTTGACTATGCCCTCCTGGGGCTCAGAACTGTCCCCTGGGGGTCATACCTGCACTCAATTCAAAGCTGCCCTGACCTCTTCAGACTGCCTCTAGGCTGCCTTGGATATGGTTGGTTCTCCCAGAACTGATGCTGGAGTTTAACCCCTTATAAGGTGCTGGTAGTGGTGTGTGTTAATTGTGTGTGTTAATCTGAATATGATGTTTACAGGTGGTGGTGATTACTATTGGATACAGTTGGAGCCAGAGAGGCAGCTCGGTGATTAAGAGGACTTGATGCTCTTGCAAAGGATCAGAGTTCCCAGTACCCATCAGGTGGCCCACACCACCTGTAACTCCAGTACTAGGAGATCTGATGCCATCTTCTGTGGGCACCCCCCCAACAAGCACATAACCCACACAGTCACATAATTTTAAAAAATCCTTAAAAAATATTTGATAGTCATCTTGATGGCTTTATTAGAGAGAACAGAATGTACACACACACAGACACACAGACACACAGACACACAGACACACACATACACAGACACACACATGTCTCTCCCTAGCTGTTGCCATGTGATGTCCTGTATCACCTTGAGATTTTGCCAACAAGAAGGGCACCACCAGATGTTGGCACTTAATATTGGAACAGAACTACAAGCCAAAATCAACCTTTCTTCATAATGTGCCCAGTACATAGCCCTATGCTATTAGCAACAAAGACAGATGAAAATATCCTGCCTCCTGCCGAGCTCTAAGATCTGGCCACAGCCCCCACTCCCTGCCTCCTCTGTAAGGTTCAACACGATCTTGCCTGAAAGAGGCAACATCTGAGGTGATGAGTCACAAGGCTAAAGCCAGAAGCAATCGTTACAACTGACTTTTATTGAGCATTTTCTATATGCTAGAGGTAGTGTTAAGTATTTATTTGATTCTATGTTGACTTCCAGGGATATACTTAGATTCCTGATGATTCCTATTTGACAATAAAGTTTGGATCTAGAATGTTCCCCCAAAGCCCATGCTTTGAAGCCTTGGTCCCTAGTTGTGATATTATTTTTTTTTCCAAATTTTATTATTTTTATTTTATGTGTATGCATGTATTACCTGAATGTAGGTAAGCACACCTGTGTCATGCAATACCTGTGGAGGTCAGAAGAGGCTGTCAGTTCCCCTGGGACTGGAGTTACAGACAGTTGTTAGCTGCCATGTGGGTGATGGGATTCAAACCCAGATCTTCTGCAAGAACAACCAGTGTTCTTAACCACTGAGCCATCTCTCCAGCCGAGAAATAATTTTTTAAATCAGAAGAGGCTGTCAGTTCCCCTGGGACTGGAGTTACTGAGAGTTGTTAGCTGCCATGTGGGTGCTGGGATTCGAAACTCGGTCTTCTGCCATCTCTCCAGCCCCAAGTTGTGATATTTTTAACTGTTAACTTGAGACAATCTAGGATCACCTGGGAAGAAAGTCTTAATGAGGAATTATCTAGATCAGGTTGACCTGGGGGCCTGTCTTGATTGTTAATTGAGGTAGGAAGACCCAGCCCACTGTGGGCAGTATCATTCCCTAGGCAGGGGGATCCAGAATAGTACAAGAGAGGAGAAAGCTCTTGGGAGCAAGCAAGCCAGGACACACCATGTTTTTGCTCATGACTATGGATGTGATGTGACTAGGTGCCTGAGTTCCTGCCTTGACTTCCCCCAAGTAATGGACTGTAAGCTGAAATCATAAGTCAAATAAATACTGTGTTGCTTTTTGTCAGGGTGTTTGTCACAGCAATGGAAATGAAACAAGACACTGGCCCATGGTATCGTTGGAAGCGGCAAAAACTTTAAGTAGTCAGACACTAGCGGGAAGGTAAGAGTGCCCTTGAAGGGGATGAACAGACCCTGGCTCCTTCCCTCTTGGCTATCTGCCCTTCTCAAGGTGAATGGCTTCCTCCTCCACACCTTCCAAGTATGATGAACTCTGTTGCCACGCTCCCAGAGTTACAAGGTTCCCTGGTCTTGGGTTGAACCCTCCCACACCATAAGCCCTATGAATTGTACTTTGTTTATCTCATACATTTGGTCCAGCAGTAAAGCTGACGGACACAACAATGGACTGTTGTTGATTCGCATGATAGATCCTCTTTTATTTTAATTATTGACTTTGAATTCAATAAGAAACATGAACCTAACACCAAGCCCACAGAATGTTTTCACCAAGTTGCATCCCCAGCCTGCTCCTCTCATCTTCTTGCCCCTCTCAGGCAGCCTCCCTTCTGAACTGTATGTGTGTCATTTTCTTGCTTTGGGTATATATATTCAGATACAATGTATGGCCTAACAATATGTTGTTTAAATTTTTCTGGTTATAAAAAGTATGTTCCAGAAATCCCAGGCTTGGTTCTTTCCCTTTCAATGTATGTTACTAAAATTCATACTGCTGCATGGAGTTGAAGTTTATTGATTTTAACTCTTGCAAAATAACCATCTGTGTATATTCCACAATTTATTTAATCATTCTCCTGTGGATAGGAATGTTAAGTTACTCCTAACGAGTTTCTGTTGGGTCTACATTTAGGATGGAAATGATTATATTTTAGCTTATGCAAAGTTCAATTGCTAAGATAGAGAAAAATTGATTTTGAAATTAATTGTACCAATTCTCACTCTTACCAGAAATATATTAGATAAGAGATCATGTTGAGCCAATGACTCATAAGCTCTAGGTTGTCAAATTTCTAGTATTGATTTGGATTTTCCTTTTGTTAATGAGATTAAATATCTCTTTATATATGTCTGATCAGCCATATGCAGTCCCCCTTTAAAGCAACTCTTTCTGTCTTTTCTCCAAGTTCCCATAATTTGTTTTCTTTTCCTTATCAATTGGGTTCTCTCTCTCTCTGTCTCGGTCTCTCTGTCTCTCTCTCTGTCTCTCTGTCTCTCTCTGTCTCTCTGTGTGTGTGTGTGTGTGTGTGTGTGTGTGTGTTCTAAAGACTTCCTGTTTGAGGTTCATTAACTTTCGAAGTATCTTTTGATATACATAAGGTCTTCATTTTCTTTCATATTTTACAAATCAACAAAGAACAATTTCAATAACTCAGTGGTTAGTCACCTGTACTCCTTTATTGGAGGAGATATTTATATATAGTTGAATCCCAAAGGAAAATTAAGGCATTATTGTCAGGTAACTTGGAGCCACAGAAGGTGGTTAACTCAAGAGTGTGGAGACCAACATGTACAGGTACAAATTACGATTAGCAATTATGCTGCAGAAAAGCACTCAGGAAGTGAGGAAAGTGCACTAGCCCAGCTCTTCACTCACTGTCCGTGCTGTACCTTTGAGATGATCACTACAATCACAGGAACAAGTGAGAAAAAGAGGCAACAGAGAAGAAAGCAACAGCCCCCTTGTGCTGCTCTGTGGCTTCATGTGGTGCTGAACCCATCACAGGGACACAGGCATCACCAGTCAAAGGTGTCAGATTCGCTGGTCTGCCCTTTTAAAGTTAGTGATTTCTGCATTAAAAAATTTTTTTCAGAGACATTTCCTTTTTAAAGTTTAACTCTGTGATCTACCCAGAGTTAACTTCATGTATGGTGTGAGGTAGAGAGCTAATCTCAGTTTCTCTGGATGAATATCAAGCCTTTTAGCCTCACTGCTCCTTGGTCTCCTTCATTCTTCTGCTGCGGGATCTGTGGAATGGGGATGGTTCCTCACCGGGACACAGACCACAGCACATTTTACTCTGCCCTCTCCTTATATGCTTTTAAATCCTTTTTCTGGTTGAGATTTCCAAAACACAATTAAGGAGACGTCATGAGGACAGACATCTTTGCCTTGTTCCAGAGCTTATGGATAAAACTTTTTTTTAAATTTTTTTGCATAGTTAGTAGAAACTTAGCTGTAAGAGTCTAACAATTTTCATCAGGTTAAGTTTTTCTCTTCTGTTCCTAGTTAGCTGAGTTTTTTTTTTTCCCCATAAATGAATATTAGAATTTGTCGAATGATTCTTCTGTCTTTGCTAAGATGACTGTGGCTTCTTTTTTGTCTGTTAAGATGGTGATAGAGGAACTGAGAAGTGGATCATTGGCAGAGCACTGGGTTTGATCCCCAGCACTGCATAGGCTAGGTGGGGTGGTGCAGGCCTATAATCCCAGCAAGTGGGAGGTGGAAGCGGGAAGATCAGGAGTTCAAGGTCAGCCTGAACTACAGAGTGAGTTTGAGACCAGCCTGGGAGAGGAAACCTTGTCTCACAAAACAAACGAACAAACAAAAACAAAAACAAACAAACAAAAACCACCAACAACCAGAAAAACCAAGTGGTGATATACTTAGTTTTTGAACATTAAACCAAATTTTAATTCTTAGGATAAATTCCACTTTTTACATTATCTTGTTTTTAGAATCAATTTGCTACAATTTCGTTAAGAATTTTTATGTGTACATGAGTGATGAGGTCTGAAATTAATAGCTTTTGCTTTGATGTGGGGCAAAGAACTTTGGTATTATTTCTTGATTTTATATTTGGTTGGAATCATATTGAAGCCATTAAGACTTAAGTTTTATTTTGTGGCTAGAGTTTTAACTGTTCAGATTTGTTTAGTGAACGTCGGACTGTTAGGGGTACTTACTTCTTGACTGAAGGAGGGGTTTTATACTGTTTGTCAGTTTTATGGATGTAGAGTCACCTTGAGACAAATCCTTGGTGTGTTTGGGAGGGAATTCCTAGATTAGCTGACTCAGGGTGGGAAGACCTGCCCTAACCTCCAGAGTGAATAAACAGGGAAAGGGGTGCTGAGCACCAGCATCGATCACTCTGTGCTTCCTGACTGTGGGAACAGGGTGACCAGGTGCCTCACGCTCCTGCCCCATGCGTTTGCTGCCATAGTGGACTGTATCCTCTGGGACCACCATACTGAGCTGTAGCCTCTGGAACTCCAAGTGAAAGAAAGCAAGCCCTTCTTTCCTTAGGTTACTTTTGTCTGATATTTTGTTGCAATGAGACAAGTAACTAATACACTGACCTTAGTTACCTGTATCTTTCATAAATTTTGTATATTTCACCAAAAATCTTAAAATTATTGTCAAAAGTTTCCCATAAGGCTTCCCTGATGGCTAGTAAGAGTTGGCACATTCAGTTCCCATACCCGCCCTTCAGGCCTTGGACCTGTTCTGAGACTGCCTGAGACTGCCTGACTTAGCTTCCAAGGGTGAATTGCCCAAATCCTGCCAAACCTTGCTTTGGGACCGTCTCTGGTCCCTCTCACTGCTCCAGGGCTCAGACATCCTTGATGGCTGGTAGGGGCTTGCACATCCTGTTCCTATTCCCTCTCCTCTCGCTTTGAACTGTCCTTCTGAGACTGCCTGACTCAGCCTTCTGGCTTAAGTAAGTTACCTAAATCCTGCCAGCCTTATCCCTCTGCTTTGGAATCATCTCTAGTCCTGCCCACTGCTCCAGGGCTCAGTCTTCCTTGCTGGCCAGTAGGGGCCAGCCCATTCTCTTCTCATCCCCTCTCCTTGGGTCTTGACCCCAATGCTGAGGTTACAGGAGTGTGGCTAACTAGCCAGGGTCCCTTCACCTTCCTGGAGAACTCCTGAGTAGCCTGCCGAGATCCATCTGGTCTCTCCAATATAAAATCAAAGGAGGGAATCTGAAGCCCAACCAACTAATTTTTCATACTGATCAGAAAGCAACCAAGCAACACAAATAATACAAACAGCTCAAACTTCAACTCAACAAAGGCGGGCTTGAGTTTCATACCAGAATCACAAGCAACAAAAGAAGTTCACATGCCAAAACCACAGCAAAATTTTTTTAAAAAAGAGAGAGAACTCCAAATATTATGTCCCCACCAAACACCACTAGCCCTAAAAAGAATTCTACAGTGAGAACTTCCTATAGGCAACCCAGGACACAGAATTTAAAAGAACAGTTACAAACATGATAAAAAAATTCAACAAATTGAAAGAACATACACACAATTCCAAAAGCTCCAACAGGAGAGGGGTAAACTCAGACAGAAGCTTAAGAAAATACAAATACATAGTTGAATGAAATGACAAAGATGATTCAGGATTTGAAAAGCAAATTCACAAAACAGACAGAAATGTTGAAGAAAGACGCAGCCAAAATGAAGATGGAATTTAGAAATTCAGTGAGCCAATTTGAAACAACAGGAGAAAGCCTCACTAACAGAATGAATGAAATTGAAAAAAGAATGCCAAGACTGAATGATTAAGTTGAAGAATTGGACCGTTCAAGCAAAGAATATGAACATTTTTTTAAAACACAGGAATGGAATATGCAGGAATTGTGGGACACCATGAAAAGACCAAACTTATGCATCATAGGCATGAAGAAAGAGAAGAATCCCAGGTTAATGGCATTGACCTGATCTTCAACAGGATTATAGACGAGAATTTCCTAACTAAGGATAGACATACCCATACAGATACAAGAAGCACACAGAACACCATATAGGACCAGAACAGAAATTCCCCATGGCAAATCATAGTAAAAGCACTAAATGTTCAAACCAAAGAGAGAATGCTGAAAGCTGCAGGAGAAAGACACTAAGTCACATATAAAGGAAAACCTATCAGAATTACAGCTGACTTTTCAATGAAAACTTTGAAAGTCAGAAGAGCCTGTACCAAAGTACTCCCAGTTCTAAAGGACCAAAGATGCCAACCCAGAACATTCTACCCAACAAAACTGTCTATTATAACTGAAGGGGCAAGAAAAATCTCCCATGACGTGAATAGGCTTAAAGGATTCATGTCCACCAAACCAGGCCTACAGTGAATACTCAAAGCATTACAAATGACTGAAGAAAGGAATGACTGTACCCAAGAGGCAACAGAAAGAAAATAAATGAAGTATAATTAGAAACTGTGATACTAAGTGAAGCAACACAGACTCAGAAGAACAAGCGATGTATGTTCTCTCTCATTTGTGGATCCTGGCATCAAATCCTTCTCTGTGAGTATATGACCCGATGTAAGCACAGGAGCCAGGAAAATGGAAAGGAACCATGGAGGTAAAGGGAAAAGAAGAGCCCAAGAGAAGGGGCTAGTAGGAGACAGAAATGGGGGTATATATAAGGAACCATGGGGGTAAAGGGGAAGAAGGAGCTCAAGAGAGGGAAGCTAATAGGAGACAGGGGTATTTCAAGGGAAAAATGGGAAAAGGGGGCATTTTACACGGGGAGAGAGACTAGAGATAAATAATGCATAGGTGGTGTGAAAAACCAGAAGGAAATGCAGTAGTTCAAAAGCCCACTAAAATATATATATGTACAATATCCGTGCATGAGTGCATGTGTGTAGCAGAAGGCTATATAGCAAGAAACACAGTGCCAGACAGGAGAAAACTCCCTTGAGTTGTTGGTCAGGGTAGGCCAAGAGACTCCAAAAATGATGCAGGCTATTGCCACAGTCCTTGATTACCTCCCAGAACTTGAAAGTAAGACTCTGTTGCTGAAGACAGGACCTACTTCAGACACACAGCACTTGGAGCAGTGGAGCTGGAACTGACCCAGAAGCCTCCTCCCTGAAGACTAACTCTCATAGTTGTGGAGGACGCTGTGGAAGCTGCTAATGGAGAAAGTCAATCAATGGTCCAACCCCAGCTTTAAAGCCTAACAACCACAACAATGACCAGCACAGCAAGCTACATCGTG
The DNA here is from genome assembly GCF_000622305.1 of Nannospalax galili. Classification (NCBI taxonomy): domain Eukaryota; kingdom Metazoa; phylum Chordata; class Mammalia; order Rodentia; family Spalacidae; genus Nannospalax; species Nannospalax galili. The sequence goes on from NW_008353596.1 coordinate 1,689,309, forward strand.
CAGTAGTGGTACTTTTATCTTGGAGGTAACCAACAGCTACCTAATTGGACTTACAGCCCTCTCAATGGGAGGGAACTCATGTGTGGCACTGTAAATATATTCAAATTCACATGGATGGGGAGGTCATAGATCCTAGAGAAAACCCTATGTCTGTCATATCCCTAGACAAACATAATTTCTTACTATATGCCAAATAAGGATCCTTATATTTACAGATAAGTATGCCAGTCACCGCTCATTAAAGAAGCTTAGTTTGCAGCAAATGGAGACTATTACAGAGTTCCACAAGTGGTCACACACAGAGAATAAGTGTCTGTGAGATGCCCAGCTCTAAGTGACACATCCACAGTGGAACCTCTACACCTAAGTGACACATTCGCAATGGAACCTCTACACCTAAGGCTCACAGAACGTAGTGGAACAAAGGTAGAGAGAACATTAATGCATCTCTCAACTCTCATCAGTGAAACTCCCTCATGCAACAGAGGGCGATGAACACAGAGGGCCACAACTGGCCAAAGCGTAGAGAACAAGAGATTGCAGAGTGTGTGTCCCTGGATAGGACCCCTATATTAAACCTCACTCATCCAGGGCTCAGGGACCATTGCAGAACAGGGGGCAGAAAGATTGTAAGAGTCGGGGTGATGCGTGACCATAAAGAAACAGAGTCTTGCAGACTCCTAGGAACTTGCTCATATGAACTTACAACAATAGTGACAGCATATACAAGACCTCCGTAAATCCGATCAGATAAAAACCAGCATAAAACCGGGGGAATGGGTAGCAGGCCCCAACCTTAGCTGAGGAACTATTGGCAGCTGATCACTGCTGGGTGAGGGAGAGTGGATCTTCTTTAAGGGACTGACACTAGATAGGCTGAACAGGCTCCAGTGTATGAACTCTCACAAGAGGGACATCTGGATACACAAACTTGACTAGATAGGCTTTAACATACAAGACAGAGTGCATGAAATCTTGTGGGCAGGCTATGGGGATTGCAGATAGGGAAGGTCTAAGTATGATTAAAATGTATTGCATGAAATCCACAAAAATTCAACAAAAAATACATTGAAAAAAATTTTTTTTAAGTTTTCCAAAATATTTCACTATCTTTCTCTTACTGTCTTTGTGGATTTTTAATGATGACCCCTCTTATAGTCTTGAGCTAATTATTGTGTCTCCCCTCCCTTCTCTGTACCTCATCAGTGGGGCTGGGGGGTTTCTCAATTTCGTTGCTCTTTTCAAAGAGCCATGTTTAATTTAATTTATTTTCCTCTATTTTTTCTATTTTCCATCTAATTTTGTTTCATTTTTATTATTTCATTCGTTTTCTATATTGCATGTTTAATTTGTTCTTATTTTCTACTTTCTTTTAAAATATTTTATTTATTATGGCTATTATTATTATTTTAAAATATGGAACACTTCATAAATTTGCATGTCATCCTTGTATGGGGGCCACACATTCCAATTTCAGTATATGTGCTGCTGAAGTGAGCACTTATTTATTATTTGTATTTTATGTGTATGAATGTATTCCTGCGTTAGGTAGGTGCACCCATATTGTGTGATGCCCATGGAGGTCAGAAGATGGCGTCAGATCCCCTGAAACTGGAGTTACAGATGGTTATCAGCCACCATGTGGGTGCTGGGAACTGAACCCAGGTCCTCTACAGGAGCAGCCAGTGCTCTTAGCCCCTGAGCCAGCTCTCCAATCCCTTCATTTCTATTTTTTTAAGCAGCAAACCAGATTGCTGATTTGGAACACTCATTCTCTTTTTTAATATGTGTGTGTACCTGTACATGTGTTGGGTGTGTGCACATACTCGTGTGCATGTGTGTGCATGCATGTGTACCTGTGTGTATGTGGGGGGTGCGTGTGCATTTATATAAATGTATGCATGTATGTGTGAGGGTATCTGCATGTGTACCTGTGTGCATGTGTGTTGGTGGGTATATGTGCACCTGTGTGCATGTGGGCAATATGCAGTTACATCTATATGCAAGTGTGTGAGGGATCATGTCTGTGTACTAATGTGCATGTATGTGTGAGGAGTGCAACTGTGTGTACATCTACCAGTGTGTGTATGTGCGAGGGGACAAGTGTGCACCTTTGTGAATGTGTGTGAGCACCTGTATGCATGTGGGGGGGGGTGCATATGCACCTGTGTACATGGGGATGTATGTGCACTCGTGTGTGATTCATGTGTATCTGTGTGCACATATGTATGCATGTGCACTTGTGTATGTGGGATGTATTTGTGCCTGTGTGCATGTGTGTGTGATGCATGTGTACCTGTGTGCATGTGTATATGGAAGCCTGAACACAATCTTGGGTGTCATCCTCAGGAATGTTGTCTACCTTGTTTGAGACAATGTTTCCCGTTTTCTTCGAGATCACCAATTAGGCCAGGCTGGATGTCTAACTAGCCCCGGGAATCTTCCTGACTGTCTCCCCAGTTCTGGGAGTGCAAGTGGGAGCCAGCACTCCTAGCATTTTTCCTTGGACATTGATCTCAAGGTCCCTGTGCTTGCAAGACAAGCACGTCATGACAGAACCAGCTCCTTAGTCCCTTATTCTTTTATTATTATTTTTATTATTTTAAATTATGTGCATATGAGTGTGTCTGTGCAAGTGTGTGCAGATACCAGCAGAAGCCAAAGGCATCGGATCCCCCAGGGACTGGCATTACAGGTGGTTGTTAGCGGCCTGACATGGTTGCTGGGAAATAAACTAAGTTTTTTGGAAGAACAGTATGTGCTCTTAACAGCTAAGCTATCTTTCTAGCCCCCCCTTATTTTTTTAAAACAATAACATTAATGCTATAAATTTCCCTCTAATTGTGGCTTTAGTAGTAATCCAAAAACTTTGACATGTTGAGTTTTTCTTTTCAATCATTCCCAAATATTTTCTGCTTTCTCTTGTGTTTACTTCTTGAACCCATGGGGTATTTAGAAATAAGCTTAATGTCAACCTATCAAGAAGTTTTGTGGTTAGAATCTTGTTGTGGATTTGAACTTTGAATTCCTTGTGGTCAGGTCACATGTTACTTTTTAAAGATTTATTTTTTGCTATTTTTAAATTATGTGTATATGTGTGTCTGTGTGTGGGTATGTCCATGTATGAGTGCAGTGTCCTCAGAGTCCAGAAGAGGGCATTGGATTCCCTGGAGTTATAGGTGGTTGTGAGCTGCCATGTGGATGCTGGGACCTGAACCTGGGTCCTCTACAGACCAGTATACACTCTTAACTGCTGAGCCATCTCTCTGGCCCCATCACACATTATTTTTAAAATTTATTTTTATTTTGTAATTTTGAACTGACTTTCAGTTTACAGAAAAAGTTGCAAAATTTCTACAGAGAAATTTTATATAGCATCCGTTCTATGTCCCCTAATGATCACTTTTTACATGATCATAGTTCAGTTACATAACCAAGAAATTCACATTAGCCCAGCACTATTAAGTAAAGGCCAGGTTCTAATTTTACCAAATTTCCCATTAACTTCACTTTTACGTTCTAGGATCCCTATCCAGGCTTCTATGCTGCACTTAATTTTCTTAGTTTCCTGCAATCTCTGACAGTTCCTCCAACGTTCCCTTATGTATCATCATCTTTACACTTTCCAAGATCATTAACCAGTTACTTTGTTAAATTCCTCTCTGTGCAGTTTTGTTCGGATGAACTGAGGTTTCTTCTCTGGCAGGAATGATACCAGGCATTGCTTACGGTTCATAATTTAGACACAGTGCATTACTGGTGATGCTGATTGTGATCACTGACTCAAGGTAGTTCTTGTCAAGTCCTCTGCCGCACAGACCCTCTCTTCTTCACGCACAGTTAATAACTATCTTGGGAGAGACATTTCAGGATATGCAGACTTTCACACTTTCACCACCGGTTTAGGAAGCCATCAGCAGGTTACGCTTGCAGTAATTATCCCCGTGGCATTTGTCCAGTGGTGTTTTTCTGTCTTCCACTTTGCTTCTACAACTGATAATTGGGTTCCACTGTACAGAGGAGCTGCATCTTCCTCTACCTTTGGGTCAGTAGCTACTGATTTATCGGTGTGCACCTGTGAATATTTACTCTGTAGCTCTAACGCAGTGCTGCCATTCTTTCGTTGCTCCAATGCTCCGGCTTCGGGCATTGACAGTGCTCCAGTTCGGCTGCTGACTTCTCGCTTCTCAGTTTTCTGCCCTTTAAACCATGTCCTGGGTTTACATTATGTTTTCTGTGTCTCAGCCCTGGAACCATTCACTTATCAGAGGAGCCTGGTTCTTTTTATTGGAGAAGGATGTTTAGAAATCCAAGACCTGAGCGCCAGGTGTGCTCATTATTAATGGGGCATTATAGCTTCCAGCCCTCGAGTGGACACAGCCACTAACACCCTTCCCTCTCTCCCTTATTTCCTCCCCCCCGCCCCCCTCCCCGCGTCCTAGTCATCTTTTAAGAATGGTGGTGTCTAATGAGATTTCAGATTACAGCCTAACACTGCAGAATTCTTTCTTTGTCCAATAGTAAGAAATCTGATTTTTATATAAAATCCACTCATGATTTCAGTCATTTGTTCTCCAATATATTTGTATAAAAGTTTGTCAAGTGGGAGAGCTAGGTGTGGTGGCACAAGCCTTTAATCCCAGCATTCGAGAGGCAGAGGCAGGTGGATCTCTGTGTGATCGAGACCAGCCTGGTCTACATAGAGAGTTCCAGGCCAGCTGGGGCTACAGGGAGTTTCTGTCTTTAAAAAAACAAAACAAAAACCAAACAAATGAAAGAAGTTTCTTAAGTGGGCTGGAGAGGTGGTTCAGTGGTTAAGAGCACTGGCTGCTCTTGCAGAGGATTCCGGGGAGGTTTTGGTTCCCAGCACCCACATGGCTGCGAACATCAGTCCATAACTCTAGTTCCAGGGGATCCGATGTTCTCTTCTGGCCTTCGTGGCCATTGCATGCACATGGTACACTTTTATTCATGCAGGCAAAATATGCATATAAAATAAAAATAAATATAAAAGATTTAAAAAGTTCATCAAGTAATTATATACGATTTAGACCTCTCATCTGATTCTGTGGCTGTTTTCTCTCTCACCAATTCATAGTGTGGATGTTAATGTTTTCTTCCTTTTATTACTGATTATTTGATTAGTGCTTTGTGTATTTTGCTAATTTCTTTCTGTCTTTTTCTTTTCTTTTCTTTCTTTCTTTTTTTTTTTTTAAGACAGGGTTTCCCTGTAGTCATGGCTGGCCTGGATTCGCTAGTCACTATGGAGACCAGGCTGGCCTTGAACTCACAGAGATCCACCTGCCTCTGCTTCCCAAGTGCTGGGCCACCATGCCAGGCTTACTTTGCTAATTTCTTAAACCAAGACTTGACCTATTGATTAGGTCTTCATTATATTTTCTTCATCACTCTTCTCTGCTTTTCTCTTTATTATTTCTTCTTCTTGCTTTTGGTCGTTGCTTTACTATTTTCCTAGGGTTTCTTTTTTTTGAGCAAGAAACTTAATTGATAAAAGTGTGGAGGTAACACTTTTCTTCAGGGCATTGGATTCAGTGATGTGGACTGCATTCACTGTCATTAATCTTTAAAATGTTATTTCAGTTTTTAAAGATAAAAGACAGTTTTTGCTCCTTGCCCTCCTAGGTCGACTAGTTCCAGGGGACTATGAGCATCTCTCAAAATGTCCTGTAATTGTGGTGGGTCACCTATCCTCTTGATCAAGGAGGCCGAGGAGACCCCACCAGATAGACTTGAACCAGTGTCCAGTCTATAAAGAGGAGGGTCAACACAGAGGAATCA
>NW_008353596.1:1695432-1723927 GCF_000622305.1 Nannospalax galili
GACTCCCAGATAGTAACCCAGCATAGAACTGGGAAAGTGAACAGCAGACCCCAATCTTATCTAAAGGAATATTGACAACTGATTGCTCTAGATGAGGAACAGCTGACCCTCCTAAAACAAAGACCTCTAGAGATGCTGACTAGATTCACCAGAAGGGCAAGCAGTGGGGAATGGCTGGGGGTGCTGACAACACAGCAGATAGTAGCAGGGATATCAGAGTATAAGGGCTCTAGTTGGGGGAGGGAGGCTATGGGAGGGTGCTATCTTGGAAGTGGGTATAAAAATAAATAAATAAAAAATAAATAAATAAAATAATTTTCCTGGACAGACAGCTAGCTTCTCAGACAGGGATCATGCACTGGGATGGGTGTCGGGGGGTGGGTAAAGCTCACCAGTATGAGGGACATGAGGAAAGGACAGGCCGTATCCCATGTTTGACAACTTCTGATGGTTCTCTGCTGCAATCAGGGAGGCCTAGCTTTTCACCATGACCCTGGAGATCCTGGTGACCTGGACCTGTCCCATTTCCTGAGCTCATCTCCTACACTGCTGTCCCAAGCCCATTGCTCATCCAGGCCTCAGGGCCTTTGCACCTGCTGCTGGAAGGAGAGCTCTTCCTCCTTGTCTTTGCACAACTGTTCCTTATCACCCCTCTCTCACCTGAAGCATCACTCCTCAGGTGACCACCAGCCTGCCCTAAGTGCTCTGAGCATGCCCATTCCATATCCTCTCTGTTCCATTCCCTCCAGCTTGTCACTGTCTAAAATAATGCTGTTCTGCCTTCCTTTGTCTTCCAGCTTACTGAGGGCAGCGGCATGTCTGTCTGCCAGGCCCACAACTCTAGCACCAAGAACAAGACCTGTGTAAAAAGCTCCTTGACTTGTGCTGAGTTCATGTCCTGATACATCACAAATGCAAAGGGTTATCAAGTCAAATCTTCCCCCAACCTATGGAACATCACAGCTTAGGCAGCCTACTTGAGCACACTCCAGACTCCTACACTAGCGCACAGCTGGGTAAAATCACCAAAGTCTACTTTCTAATAAAGTATGGGAAAACTCATAGATTTTATTGAATCTCTATAGCCAAACACACTGGGTGCTGAATATGTGCAGAGCTCAGACTGTCTCCCCCATGGTCTATGGCTTACTGTGAGACGTGGTTACTGCCGTCAGCACACAGGAGTGGCTAGATGTTGCTGGTGTGGGGAAAGATCTAAGTCCCTTCTTTGGGATACCCACCACTTTCTCACCACGGTAAAGTGGAACTGTCATAAACGGAATTTCCTTAAGGCGCAGGATCCAATGTGGCTGTGCACTGCTGCTGGCTGCTTGAATGGTTTCAGGAGGATTCCCACCTTAGGACCTTGGCCATCAGATTCAGCCCTGCAATGCTGAGCTCACATTCAGTGCACTGAAGCTTTGGACCCCCAGTAGCAATAAACAACAGTGGTCTGTGAATCTGGGTGTGTTTATGTTTTACTTTGGAAAGTAGTTGTGGGAGAAGAGGGCACATAAATAATACCTGAGGCCATCAGAAGTAGGCATTCAGACCAGAAAAAAACTGTTTAGCAGGAGGTTAAGCTGGGAGAAGGGAAAGGTGTTGAAAACAGGGAGTCTGGGAAGCCTGGGTGTCAGGATGCCCTTGCTGCCTCCTGCCCCTTAGCACGGGGGAAGCACACACATATACACAGTCTCCCATGTGCACAGATAGCAAGTGCCCTTTCTTTAAGAGACGTAAAGGTCTCCTGGTATAGAGTCCTTATTTTTCACAGGGAGCAGGTGATAATTCCAGTGAGGGACAGAGTGAATGGTGCCATAAACCACATGCCTACTGATTCCATAAAATGGTTACCACAAAGCCTGGCACAGGGTGGTGAGGGCACTGATCTGAAACGGTGGCAGCTGGTTTCATGTCTAGAACTGGTTCAGGCTCCTGTCTTGCTCCAATTGTCTTCCATTCTGAGAAGTACGGGGACATGTGTGATGGAAAGGCCAAAGCAACATGTCTGTCGTTTCTTTTTCAGTCCCATGTAGACTGAGGGCCATGAGTGAGCATCTGGGGGGGTATTCTTCCCTCAAGCTCGACCAGGACATGGGCAAACTTTTGATGAATCCACCAGAGACTCGCCTTCTGCCAGCTAATTTACTGGAACACTGCTGGGGACGACAGCTGAGGAAGTTGTGGCTTGATTTCCCAGGACGCACTGGTGAGGGAGCTCTCCCTTGGCTGTGAAGCAATTACAGGTCCTCTGCTCCTGTAGGCTGCTGGTTCTGCCACCCGGCTTGACTCAAGAGCCCCCACAGTCAACTGCTTTTTTTCCCAAGTGACAGGCTATCTTTAGCAACTGTTCCTAGGAAACTGTCATTCTCCTGCCTGGCCCCACAAAGGATATCAGAGGCAGTTCACCAGGCCGAGACTGGCAAAGCCAAGTTGACCTTGAATCTCTGATGATGTCCTTCTTCACCCAACTTAGCCGGCCAAAGAGGTTGGGCAGCCATTGGGAGGCCTACACGTCACTGTATGATAAGGGAATCAGGGAACAGGCAAAGGACACATCTCCTAAGTGGCCACCAGAGTCATTTTCTGTTGTGTTATTTTTTTCTAATTCCCCATGGCGCCCAGAACATTGGCTTCAATCGTGGAGAGCACTGAGGTTTCGAGACTTGTATAATCTTGTAGTCCACCAGGGGTGGAGCTGGTGTCCCAAGCCAGCCTTTAGACTCCAAAAAAGCTGCTCTCTTTTCTGGTGGGTGTTGCAGAGAATAGGAGGTAGTAAAGGAGGAGCCAGACCAGTTGATGGGAGAGGAAGAGATGAGGCAGAGACAAGGATGGTGACGAGGAGAAGGAGATACAGGAAGAAGACATGATGGAGCCTCCTGGAAGGGACCGGGGGCAGAAAAGTGGAGCTGGGGGAGGGGGGAGAGTAGCTGATGATGTTCTATTAGCTTCCTGTTGCTGCTGTAACAAATGACCAGGCACTGAATTAAAGCAAGGCAAAGGTGTTCTCACAGGGAGGTGAGCAGGACTTGGAAACTCACAGGGCTGAAATCAAGGTTGTGGGCAGAGCTGGATGCTTCTGGAGGCTCCAGGGGATAATGTGTTTCTGTGACCTCCATTCCAGTTCCTCTTGGGGTCCAAATTCTGTGACCTTATGACCCCTCCTCCTGTGTGGATCTCCTCTGTCACCTCAGCACCCTCCCCTCTGACTGGATCCTCTCTCTTCCCTCAGGGTGACATCAGTTCACCTGGTGAGCTGCCCATCTCAAGGTCTTTGCTGTCATTGACCTGCAGTCTATTGTTCATAGCAGGTGCCATTTTGGGGGGCTGTGGTATGCACATATGTGGGAGACTTACTCATCCCTCATAGATGAAGAAGACACAGAGAAGAAAGGAGACAGAGGAGAATGTGATGGTGGACATAAAGACGGAGAGACAAGTGGGTGAAGGAGGACTCTGTGCCTTTTACCTTCAGCCTCAATTTCCTCCTCCATCCAATGGGGGTACTGGAGAATCTGCAGCTGGGAAGATTCACGGAACTGCATAGCCAGGTGCTCTGCCAACTTCTGCCTTTGGATTTCAAGGCTTCCCCAGAGTAGCCCCTTCTCGCTTCTCATGTGGAAGCACCCCCACCAGCACCTCTGACTTCCTCCCTGGATTAATGGAGTGCAGCTTGAGCCTGAAGATGCCTGCTGGCTGCTTCGCCCTGCTCACTCCCCACCCAGTCCCACTGTCACTTCAGATCACTCCAGTACTAAGCATTCTGCCAGGTCTGGCCAGGCTGCCCAGCACTCGTCTGGCCCTTGGACAACAACGCCCTGGTCCTGGGTCGAGCTCCATCCTTAGGAGGGCTCAGCAGCCCCTCTCAATCCATGGCTATGGGGCTTTTATAAAGTGCTAACCTGGTCCTGCACCAGTGTCCCCATTTCTCCCATCTCCCAGTCAGAGGAAAGCCTGTATCACCCATAACCGCCCCTCGGGCATCACTTTTCTATGAGCAGGTGAGCGCTGTTTCAGGAGCTTCCCTGACCATCTTATCACCTATACCAACCAGGGGCTTTGTAGACGTGACCTCAGGTAGTTCACAGCATGTCACAGGAAAGATAACAGTGTGTTATTCCCTGTATTACAATCAGGAAGACCGAGGCACACAGAGAGCATGCATATCTTCAAAAACACACAACACCTGTCTGTCTTTGTTCTCCCTCTGTATCTATCTAACCACCACCCCCGGTTACTAGACACCTTGCATCGCCTGGCACCTTAGGAATGGTACACTAACTAGGTAGAATTGTATGTCCCCCAAAGAGTTCTAACTCCAGGTACCTGTCAATGTGACCTTGTTTGGAAACAGTCTTTGCAGACAAAATCAAACCAAGGCCATAGAAGATCAAGGTGGCCAGTAGCTGGTGTCCTTAGAAGAGAAGACGCTCCAGATACAGCTGCAGGGGAGGAAAACCACGTAAGGTGCAGTGGAAACCCAAAAGTTGTGTCTGTAAGCCAAGGCTCCAGCACTTCCCAGCAACCACCAGATGCTGGACAGGCCAGGGAGGCAGCCCTGCACTGGGCTGTGTTTCAGAGCTCCGCCCTTAGGCTTGGAGAGGACAGAATTCTTTGTTTTAAGCCTCCCATTTGTGGTCATTTGTTACGCAGCCCTAGGAAACAGATGCAGATGAGTTAACCCTTGCTACAACAGAATGAAATGGGAAGAATTCCTTTTCATCAGACAAATGGGAAAACTGAGACTGGACCAAGTGGAATGAGTTGTGAAAGTTTCCATGGCCAGCTGAGAGTAGATCTGTGATTTAAACTCAGGCTCAGTAAACCCTGGGACCTTTACCCCAAGCCTGGGAATGGGTTCCCTCACTTGTTATGAATCCTTAGGCCTTGCTGTAGTATTGAATGATCAGGACTTGGGTTAAAATAACATTCTGGAGCCTTGTGTCCCTGAAGGTGCCTAAGGGCGCAGGATCCTGGATGCTGCACCTTAACTGCTTCCCAGGCAGGGTGGAAGGAGTTTCCTGCTACATTCTACAACCATAAAAACTGCTTGTAAGCCAGCTGTCTCTTGTGGTGGTTTGACATAAAGAGCGAGGGGTGGGTGGGGTGGGCAGGTGAGAGAAGACAGCAGTGGAGGGGAAAGGCCACATTGCTACATACCTTTGGCAGCCCTCCAGCCATCTCACAGGGCCTCTGGCAGCCCCACCCTGTACTCACCCCACCCCCACCACTGACCATTGACCATTAGCTGTGGGGGCCCATCCTTCCTCCTAGAATCTCCATGTGTTAGAGATGTCTGTGGGGCATTTTGCCATCCACCCCACTTAGCAGTTTGAAAAAGTGATGCCCAAGGGGTCCCATCCGGAAGTGCATGGCCAACCTCTGGCAAAGCTCTACTTCCTATCTCCCTGACTTCTGGAACATACTACATTAGTATAGAAAGCAGTTGTGAGCAGGAACAGATGGTGGGGCTGAGAAGAGGCAAGCAGATCTGGGGAGGGATCAGGGAGAGCCAGTGTACTCTAAGTATGCCATGTACCTGAACAAGCATCACCCTTACTTGAACATTCACTTGTGCCCATTTTATAGATGCAGAACCTAACCCCAGAGGGGTAAGTCACCCACCTAGGCTGTGCTCACCTGCTTTCAGTGGCTACTCTGGGATTTGAACTTGGTTCTGCTGGCCCCTAAGCTCTAGGCCTTTCCCTGTTCTTCAGCCCCACTGGTTCCCAGACCGTGCCCTCCCCTAAGGAATCCATTCTGCAATCAAGTGCACAGCCCCACTGGCAAGTAATATGGCAGGCCATTCCTTCCCAGCTCAGCCGGCCGAGAACCATCCCTGCTGCTGGCAGCAGCTGCTTCCCCAGCCTCTGTATTTTAGAGGAGAGCTTGGAGCCCGTGTTGGAGGCCACAAGCTGAGTGCTAGCAAGATTTGCATGTAAACAGCAGGTCAGAGTTGGTCATTGGGACTTGCCTTCTTCTCTGAGTTGAACCAGGTTGGAGGCCCCCAGGCTGGACCCTCCACCCCAAGGCTGGAGCCGCCAAGCCTGTTCTTGCCAACCCTCCCTCCTCCGATTCTAGCTCCAGCACACAGGGATGACCCAGGCTGGTTAGCTGCTTAAGGCAGAGGCAACAGGTACATGGATGGGGGAAGACTGAACTGGCTCCCCTGGCATCAGGACCCTGGATGGAGGCGTTCACTGAGTTTGGGGGAGGCTGATCTCTGATCAACCTGGTTGTCTGTCTGCTATTGCCATATTACAATTACAATCCCTCTCCCACTTCTTGTAGACTCTGGGGTTTACTCCTGCTCAGCCCTTTGTGTGAGGAAACTCATTGTCCCTCTGTGGGACTTAGTGTCCCCTTCTGAGACGGAGGGGCTCTGACCATGGCCTGTCTCTCAGTCCCAAGTTCCTGGGTTCTGAAGCCCCAGATGACTTCCCCTGGCAGAGGCTGAGCAAGGGAAGTGGCCCCTCAGAGACACAGGTGGACCAGAGAGGGAGGAGAGGGAAGAGGACTCCATACCAGAGGGCTTCTTACTTCTCAAAGCCAGGACAGCCAGTGTGGTTCAGATTTTCTTTCAAGTCTCTCTGTGCAGCCTCTCCCTCCCCCCAGCTTTCTGGGCCCAGGTTATAATCACTTTGCAAGAACAGCCACCACATTTTGGGGGAGGGGCAGGTGGAAGCTGAGCCTTAGGATAGGAATCCTGGCAGGATTGGGTTACCTGCAGGCCACGGCTGCTGAGTGAGGGAAGGTATGAGTCTGAACAATGGCTATGCCCAGACCTGCTGGTCAGTGCTGCAGGAGAAGTTCAGGGACAGTCCAGCAGCTTCTTGCAAAAGGCATAGGCAATCTGACACCTAGGGCTCTCATGCTGGCTCTGCCTCTTGCTGGCCCAGTGGCCATGTGACCTCACTGATCTGTCCTGTGAAATGGAGTCTTGATGTGAATCTGAGCTTTGATGGTTCAGTGGAGTAGATGGTCTGCTAACCTGAACCCCTTGTCTAGTGGGGAGTATGGTAAGAGAGTTAAGCATTCCCACTCAGGGGAGGCATACACAGTCAGCCCTCAGACCTCTGAGTGTTCTGTGAATCAGAACTGCAAAGACGGTTCTGCCCTGGCTTAGCTCCTTGGCTTCAGTCCGTGTCTGCAGAGGTCAGTGAGGAGCAACAAAGGCTCTTTGCTTTAACAACTTTAGTCAGGCTTCTATACCTTCTCTTAGGCCTGTCTGTACAATTCCTTAACCCAGTTTTAGACAGCACCCCCAACCCCCAAGCCCCACTCCCTGGCATCTGGTTGCTCTTCGTGTCTACCAGGCTCCTCACCCTTCACCATCCTCAGGCATGCCTGCCCACCCACCTGTCTTCACATTCTGTCCCTTCTGTTTCTACCTGACACCTTCCCCGTTCCATGGCTATAGCCTCCCCTGGTTCCTGATAAATTAGACTTGAGCCTAGCTCAGTACCAAGGTGGAGTCTCCTGCTGTGGTAATCTTGAATAAAACATTAACTACTGCTCTGAGTTCTACTGACAGAGCAGGAGGTATCTGTGTTGTTGAGGCAAAAGCCCCAGCTGCCCCCGACCCGGGCCTCCTCATCAGCTCCCAGCCCTGCCTCTCAGGTTCCAGGCCATCCATTCTAAACCTTTCTAAGGTCCTAGGATCCACTGAAAATAAGATGAAAGTACTACTGCTTACCCTTGGGAAAATGCACCCCAAGAAAACTGTGCCAAAGCCTCTCCCTCATAGCTCCTAAGTTAAGAAGAGAGATTCGATCTCCAATCCTACTGGGAAAGCCAGTTCTCAGGTGGTGATGATGGTAATGGTAAACCCTGCTCAATGGCACATGCAAGGATGTTGGTACCAGCTTGCTGGACTCTGGCAAAGAAGCTGAGGAAATAAGATGGTTGTGTCCCAGGGCTGCCAGAAGAGGCGGCTTTCCCCTCATAGACACAGGACTTCTGTGTGTCAGAGCCAGAGGCTGCCCTGGTCCCTGCCCATCCCTCATTTAATGGGGGAAACCAAGGTTCAGGGAGGTTCACGGGGTCAGTCCTGGACTCAGGCCTCTTGTCCACCTCTCCCTCACGAGTCAGCATCTGAGGCCCAGCATAGGCAGTGGGCCTAGAGCAGGGAACCCGGCTGGTGGATGGCAGTTGGGCCCTGCAGAGGAGGAAGCCACATCTTCTCGCACACCTCAGCGTTTGTTAGCAACTGACAAAAGTGGCGACTCAGGGAGCTGAGGTTTCTGGCCTGCCCCATGGTGGCTGGAGAACAGACGGCCAATTCAGCCCATCAAACTTGGCACCTCAAACAAAAGAAATAACATGTGTTTGGCTCCCTAATCTTTTCCTCAGGTTCCCAGGCAGGTGACTGGAAAATCTGATGACAAGAAAGCGTTGGCTGGCCTTTCAGGACGCCTCACAGGCTGGCCCGCCATTGTTTTGCAGCTCCCTGACCTGTCCTGCCCCCCTCTTCTCTCCCTGGGCTGTTCAGGTTGCTCTGCAGTGGCTCAGGGTCCCCCAGAGCCAGTCTTCAGAAAAGGTAGGTGGAGGGCTGTCTCTGGGAGCTGCGCACCCTGTCAACATCACCCCCTCTTTTCATTCTCCAGATTGCCCTTGGAGGTCAGACAACATGATACATAAGAGACACTCAGAGTAACTGCTGGGTATAAGTGGGGGGGATGTGTGTGGTTTTGTGTGTGTGTGTGTGTGTGTGTGTGTGTGTGTGTGTGACCACAGCAGCTGCTGTGGTCAAGCTCTCCCACTCCTCCAGGTCCAGGCCTCTGCTTGCCAGCATGCTCAGGTTCCAGGTCTCAGCAAGCTGGAACAGCCTGGGGTCTGGACTTGGGCCCATGCCTCGCCAGGCCTCTACTTCTCTCAGAGGCTCTGAGGGGCTGAGGCTGGAGATCCTGCACGAAGCCTGTATGTTTTTTCCTACAGTGCCGTGACCTGGGGGAAGGCAGCTCTGTTGGGCTGGAGATAAGTTGTTACTTAGCACTCACTGTGTGCCGGGCACCTGACTGGTGTTCTACTTCACTAGCCTTATGGGGCTGTGTCTGATAGACACCACAGTTCCAGTGTAACAAACACAAAGTCAGAGGGCTGGAGGAACAAGATGTCAAAGTCACACACCCAGGTAAGGGCCAAGCCAGGACTCTTGCCACTGCCTCTGTTCTCTCTGTCTTCCACCCCCAGCCCCAGCCCCAGGGAGGGTATTAATGAGGCCCATGCAGGGAGAGGCAGGGTGAGGAACTGTGTCCACAGGTGCCAGCAGGTCTTTGTGATGGCCAGACTGGGCCTGGCGCCGCTCTGCCCTGAGTGTTTTGGTGGCTGATACCCCTCTGGGGTGGGGTGGGGGCCCCTGCACCTGTCTGGGGCCTGCCAAGACCTCACCCTTGGAGACCCAAAGTCTGTCCCAGGGATGACTGCCCTTCCCATTCCGGGATCCCTGGGCAGGTAAGTGGGCCAGGGAATACCCAGGGTGGCTGGCAGGCCTGGGAAGCTGCAGGTTTTTGTGGCAAGCAGTGTCACTCCAAGAGGCCTCAGAGGCCGACTGGCCTTTGCCTTCTTCTGGTACCTGGCTGACTCTTTCTTTCTGTTTCTGGGTGACTCAGAGGTCAAAGGGTTTGTAGGGTGATGACAAAAGCCAGGATGGACACCCCAGGGGCCTAGTTTCACTCCCAAGTTTTCTGGTGATCCTGGGGTGTCCTTTGCCCACTCTCTTAGAGGAAGCAACTGGACCACACTTCAGAGCCACCCAGGTCCTAGTGCCTGTGCCAGAGGGGGATACAGAAAGCAGTGTTTACCTGTTTTCTCCCGAGTCACCATCTGAGAAGCAGCCTGGCTGCCCATGCAAAGGGAGTGAGAGAGGGAAATGAATTCAGTAGGAAACAGCCACTTCCTGATCAGCTCAGGCTGTGTTAACGTGGGCTCTGCTTCTCCAGAGCTTCTAGACTCAGAAGCTATTTTTCAGATCCACAGTCCCTTCCTGTACCAGGCTTATCTTCAAATTCCTGCTCAGGATGTCTGATTCAAAATGTGAGGTCAGGGAAGATAAAAAATAGAAGTTTTCAAAGACCTACAGGAGACCCCAGGGAGAGACTGAGAACCTACAGAACCCTCACCAGTGTCACCACAGTAACCGCATCAGCACTTGCGTTATGTGCACCATCAAACCACTACACTATTACCACCACCACAGCCACACAGCACTGGAGTGAATACTACCATTACCATCACCATCACTAAGCCACCACTTCTACCTGCATTACCACCTGTGTTAATACTGCCATCAGTGCCACCACCATCACCATCACTGCTACCACCATCGCTGCTGTCAATACCACCATTACCACCATCAATACCATCATCACTATCATCAATACCATTATCACTACTTTCAATATCACTATCACCACACCAATACCACCATCACTACCATCAAGACCACCACAGTCACCATTATCAATGCCAATATCACCACCATCAGTACCGTCCTCACCACTATCAATACCACTCTCACCACCATCAATATATCACCATGAATACGACCATCACCGCCACCCTTGCCATTGACTCTACAATTACCATCATCACCACCTAAACCACCTCCAACACCGCCTTTACCACCACCACCTCCATCATCATTTGTATTAGCACTATCATCCACACCATCACAATAACCACCACCATGCCATTCTTGCCACTGCCATCGATATTGCCATTATCATCACCACATAAACCACCTCACACTACCACCTCCGTCACCACTTATATCACTACCCCCACCTCTACCACCATCTCCATCCATACCACCACCATGACGTATACACCACTGCCACCACCTATTCACTATGCCACCACCGTCACCACCTATATCACTACCCCTCCTCCATCAACACCTATACCACCCCTACTGCCTCCAGCACCATCAGCTCCATAACTGCTGGTGTGCGTTCCATCATCAATCTCACCACCATTACCATCACCAACACTGCCATCAGTACTGCCATCACCATCATCCTTACCCAAGCCATCACCTTCTCCACCTGTACTGTTACCACCACCTTCAGTACCTGTTACCATCATCAACACTGCTGTCACTCCACCACCATCACCACTACTGACACTTCAGTCCGCCACCACCACCATCACCACTACTGACACTTCAGTCTGCCACCACCACCACCACCATCACCACCCCTGCCCTCTCACTATCACAATTACCATCATCACCTCCACTACCTACATTGCCATCATCTCCCTTCCATTCATCTTCACCACCCGCTCTTCACTTCCGCTGCAACCTTCCACCATGACCCGACATTGCCCTTGTTATCACACCACCTTTGTACTAGCTCCTTTTTGCTGCTGTAACAAATAATCACAAACATCTGTAGTTTAAAATAATACAAATATATTGTCTTTCAGTTCTGGAGTTGGGCGATCCAGAGTGGATCTCTCTGGGTTACACACAAGGTACTAGCAGTGCTACATTCCTTCGGGGGCTCGAGGAGAACCATTATCTTTTCTCACTCCACTTCTGGAAGTGTCCCACATTTTTTAACTCCTGATCCCCTCCTTCCAACTGTAAACTAACATGTCAACGGGTATTTCTTACACCAGGCCACTATGAGTCTCTCCAGCCTCCCTCTTTCACTGTGGTGACCCTATGATTACAATGAGCAGTCAGAATAATGGCCTCACCTCAAAATCAGCTGATTAACAACCTTAATTTGCCTTTGCCATTTGACATAAGACTTTTACAGATCTGAATATTCAAAATATTCAAGTGTATGTGGTGCTGCGTACAGACACCAGCATTTGAAGCTCTAATGAAGGCCAAGGACCTGGTCTGACTTGTTCACTGTAGCCATTAACTCTGGCACAGGGACACACTCAATAAATAGCCACAGAATAGAAGAATGAATAAGTGGCTGTCTTTGAACTTTACTGGGCATTGACCTAGGAGGTTTCCCTGGAGGAAACATTGGAGCTGGGACTGAATGGCAGAGAGGAAGATACGATGATTAAAGAACGGTAGGAACAGGTAGGAACATGCTTTAATCCTAGCACCAGGGAGGCAAACGCAGGCATAGCTCTGTGAGTTCAAGGTCAGCCTGGTCTACATAGTGAGTTCCAGGTCAGCTGGAGCTAGAGGGAGACCCTGTCTCAAAAAAGACTCCCCGCCAAAAGAATGGTAGGAACGAAGGTGGGTTCTGGACGGCAAGCTGTGTTCTGAGGATTCACAAGAAGCTCGAACATAGGCAGTCCACTGGAGGCAGGCACAGGGATAGGCAGTGCCAGGGCGCATGTCAAGGCGGTTAATCTTTGTCCTAAGAGCCATGGAAGACTTTGGAGAGCTTAGGGCTTGTCAGCAGAAGTGTGTTTCTGGAAGATCCCTCTGGCTTCACAATGAATTGTGTATTATTTGGGGTGAGGGACAAGCAGCTGCCTAGGAACTTTTCTGTTGTCCAAGGGGGGAAGGGTGGAATTAGTTTAGTCTTGAACCAGAGTCCTTCTCTCCATGGAGAGAAGGGAATAGAATTGGTGACCACAGTGATAAAAATCCAAAGGACTGACTCAGACTTGCAGTAGGGCAGAGGGGAGGGTGGGCCTTAGGATTCTGCTTGGGTTCGCTCTTCCACAGTTGGATGATGATACTGACTGGTCCCTAGAAGGCAGTGACCAATGCTGCGTGAGGACTAGGGTACAGTCATAGTTAGTACACTTGTAAGTATCAGCAGATCACAGCAGCAATAGCTAGTGCTTTGAATGTTTACCAAAGCAGTGTAATCTGTCCAAATCATAAAGGTACCATCTTAGTGTGGATTCCCAGAAGGTAACCTGGGAACAAGAATCTAAAGGCAGTAATTTATTTAGGAAGCAAAACAGCTGAGTGGGGGCATGAGACAGGGGAGGGAAATGCTTCTGAAGGGCCTGAGTGTTCGCAAAGGAGACGTCATGCACAATGGAACTTCACCTTGCTGAGGGACTCTAGGAGCCATGGAAGAGCACCACCTCGGGGGCGTGTCACCCAAGGATGAGAAACTGGGGTACAGAAGTCCCTCATTCATGGTTTGATTCCCATGGTCTCAGTTACTACACCAAGCACAGTCCATAAACAATAAATGGAAAATTCCAGAAATGAGCAATTAAGTTTCAAGTAACATTAAAGTTTGTTGTTATGACTGCTCTATTTTATTATTAGCTTAACTAATACTGTGCCTAATTTGCAAGTTAAACTTTATCATTGGTAATGTTTTGTGGAAAAAAACAGTGTATCCAGGGTTTAGTGCTCTGAAATTTCAGGTATTCATTGGTGATCTTGAACTTGTCCCCCAAGGATGTGGGGCTAGTGTATTCACACACCAACACTGACTGGTTAGGCCTTGGAGTCTGTGTCCAGATGTGTTAATTCCCTGTTACTCCCAGCCTTCCATGCTTAGGGACAGATGAGGATCGGAGAGGAGAAAAAGCCCCCTCAGATGAAATCAAGTATAGGTTCTGGCAGTTGAATTCAGTCTTGTCCATTGAGACAGCAAGAATTGAGGGAATTGTTAGCACCTGCTATTTCAGTACATGATAAAATGAAGCTTCAAATGATTTCTTTTATAGCTCTAAGAATTAAACTCAGGGCCTGTACATGTTAGGCAAGCATCCATCCCTGAGGTACATCCTCAACCATAGTCCAGGTCTTTTAAATTTTCAAGTTATGAATAGATGAGTACATGGATGAATGGGTGAAAATATTATATAAATAAGATCATATATATTTATATATAAAGAATATATATATGTATAATCTCCAGATGGTTAAATGGTAGATTTTCAAAGCAATGCATGAGCAATAGCTGGTTAATTAAGTGTTTGAGTAAATGCATATGTGGATAGATTGCAATGGGTGTCTAAATAGATGAGGTATGGGTTAATGGATGCATAGATGGAGGGATGGTTCGGATTTTGTTGTATGAGCAAGTGGGTTGATTATTTAAGAGCTGTGTTTGTGACTTGGTAGCTAGACAGAAAAATGAACAGACAAGGGAGGTAAATAAATATACATGTGGACAGATGGGTGAGTGGATGGATGAGACAGTTTGGAAAAAGAGAAGGCTAGCTATGGCTTAGCAGGCAGAGCCTTGGTCTTTAGTTGAAGTGAGCTCAGGTAGTTCATCCTGTCCTGCCTCACCTCCCACTGTTCCAGAAGGACCTATTCTGTCTCAAAAGCATCCCAGCTTTGGGCTCACACTGATAGCCCACCACATCAGGAAACACGGGGATCTGGGTGACTATAGAGAGTGTGGACTGGGGAAATCCTGCATGATGGAATGGAAGGAGGATGGAGCACTTGGCCTTGTACCTAGAATGATGGTGTCTTGCCTCAGGCTGGCTGGGCATCTATCCAAGTGACAGCATCATAGGGCTGGCTCTGGCCACCCTGCCCTAGGGCTAGATGTTAGACATATTCAGGCTTGTTCCACCACTTGAGCATGGCAATGGCTGAAGGAGAAGACATCTCTCACAGTGGGAGCAGGAAAAGGAGGCTGACATCAGTCAGGAAACCCACCATCTTGGCAGAGCCCAGTGGAGCCCAGGGACACGCGGCTCCAGCCCATAGCAGAGCTGATGGGCCCAACTCTGCCAGGTTTCACCGCCTGGGGCACATTTTTATGATCAAGGAATAATGAGAGGCAGGTATCTAATTCCCGGATTTTCCTAGTGCAGCTGTGTGTGTGTGTGTGTGTGTGTGTGTGTGTGTGTGCGCGCGCGCACGTGTAGGTAGGTAGGTAGGTAGGTAGATCTAAGAACTCACCAAGGAATGGACTTTATAAAATGAAGAGTTCCCATCCTCTAGCCCCATCCTCATCTCTTACAACGCCCCCTCTACTTTTCCTCCACACACCAACCTCAGGAGCAAAACAATTAGTTCCACACACATTGTAGGCTACCTCAAGCCTCCATGATTTTATTCGAACTCCCCATGACTCCATCTTTCCCCTTTCTCTTGGCAAGACTCTTATTCATCTTCCAGGTTTTATGCCTTCTGTGCTACCTTGTTGGTGACCTCAGGCTCCATCCTTGGACCTCCTTGCTGTGTCTCAGACATCTCATTGTTACAGCTATTAGGTATTGCCTCCCCTTCCTGTAGACTGGGAATGTCTTGAAGGCAGGATCTATGTTTAATTCTTTGTAAACACCTGGGCATGGGACTGAATCTGATATGTCCTGGATGGATCAAGGAATGGGCAGATGTATGTATGTATGTATGTATGTATGTATGTATGTATGTATGTATAGATGGATGGATGGATGGACGAATGAACAGATGGATGAGTCAACAGATGGATGGATAGACAGATGGATGGACAGATGGACAGATGGATGGTTGGATAGATGGATGGAAGAATGGACAGACAGGTAACTTGGTAGACGTGCGGGTGGACTGGTACATGGTGGGTAGTTGTGTAAGAGCATGATTAAGGTTGGCCCTTCTGCTGAGAATCCTGGGTGCTGAGGCAGGTGCATTGCAGCTCTTCTCCACTTTGCTTTTACTCTGATGTGGAAGAAACAATTTCTCTGGCTGCAGCATCAGTGTTGCTCTCTCCCCCTCATATCCCTGCTCTCAGGATGGCTGGCTCCAGGTTGGCCACCTACCTCACCAAGGAGCAGATCAGGTCTGAAGAGGCATTGCTAAGTGGCTTAAGTTAGCTCCTGTTTGTGTTCCGGGCTTTCAAAGGCTGGGTAGACTGAGGAGGAGGGGCCTGACTTCAGGCCCCACTGCTAAGTGGGCAGGGATTGTGAGCCCTCCAGGCCTTGACTGCAGGCAGCTCAAAGCAGGGCCCTAGGAGTTTTGAGACAGGAAAATAGTGTTTTGTCTTGTGAATGCATTCACTTGGCTTTGCCTTGGAGAGTAGGCAGGTGTCCCCAGACGGCTGCTTTGAGCTAGTTCAGGGAAGGGGGCAGGGCACACTCAAGCCCTGGATTACAGAGGCCTTCCAGGGAAAGGGGGCCTTTGATGGGGCCAGGCCTGTTGTCCAGAGTCTGCTTTGCTGGTGGCTGGAGCCCCCTAATGAGGGGGAGAGGGCTCCGCTCTGCAGCATTCCCTCGGCCTCCCCTGGGCAGCAGGCGGAGACCTCCTTTGATGTTGGAGTCCTTAAGCCAAGTGGGGACTAATTGCCACAAGGTACAGAATGTTCTGGTTGCTTGGGGGGTCTGCAGCTTGCTCACAATGCCACAGCCACCCTGGGGTTAAGGGGAAAAGGCAGCCACTTTCCTGATGGAGAAAACGCAAGGGCATTTTGTTACTGTTCTTTTTTTTTTTTTTTTTTTTTTTTTTCTCGTGCATACAGACCCACACAGAGAATGAGAAGCAAGCCTTAGTCCCCAGCAGGTTTGCCAACAGGATTCTGTTGGAAAGCGTCTGCTTTTAAAATCAGAACTAGTGGTGGGAGGGACAACAGCAGGGAGAAAAGGAAGTTGCCGGTGGCTGGTTGGTGTCAACTGATCCAGACTCCAGTCCCAGTTTCAACACTTGTTAGCAGGCAAGCGATCTCTGGTCCTTCCTCTGCAAATGGCAGACATCAGGCTTGACACACAGTAGGACTTCTGTTTTATGTCTGCCACAACACACAGTAGGGCTTCTGCCATTTGTCTGCCTCCAGCTAAAAACTAAATACAGGTATGTTGCCATGGCTGCCGTAGAAGCAGGTGCAGAGGCCAGTTGGTCCAGTGCAACCCATTTGATTAGCGAGAAGGAGAGGATGGCTCCTCTGGATTTAGCAGTTGGGTCTCCTGGTTCCAGCTAAAGGAAGATGCCCTTGTAGCCCCTGAATCAAGCTTTACCCCTTCCACACCCACCTCTTCATCCCCAGGGAATCTGGAACCAGACAAAGCAATTACTATTAAAACAAAACATTTACAGACAGCGATTGTGTTTACACTCTACTGTGCATGATGCTTGACCACATTCTTTCAGTCTTCATAGGGACACCCTCAGAGTCAACAGGCCATTTCACAGATTGGGCAACCAAGAATGCAAAAGGCAAATGACTTGACCAAGATCATCCGTGTGGGAAAGGGAGAGCTTCTGATGGGCCTGTCTCCAATGCTCAGGTCCTTCCATCCCTTCCCAGATGAGCTGAACAAGCCCTTCTGAGCCTCCTTTCCCACCTGGCCAGTAGGAGTAATAGTAATGGTCCCTCCTGTTGGAATGTAGAGCCAGTTCAGTGAAATCACTGGGGGAGGCGGGGAACCATCCAGACACAGCAGGAGCTCTGGCTTTGCTGCTTCCCCTAGCACCCTCTCACAGGTACCTTACCTGCTCCCATTCTCTTGAATTTTCAGGGAAAAAAGATCTCAGGGAAAGAAGACAGTGTCTGTTCAACCAAGTTCTTCCAGACAGTGCTGCCCTGGGTGGCTCCATCCTGGCCTTTTGGCCTCTGGAAAGGGGCATTCCCTCCAGTCCTCGCAGGTAATAGAAACACCCTGAGAAGCTTCAGGGAGTGGAGAGGAGGGCTGCATCCCCTGTTAGCAGTGAGGTATCCAGTGAAGCCCAAAGGTGCAGGGCAAGGGAGTTCAAAGTTGGCAGTGTGGGAGAGGGCAGCTGGGATTTGGAGAAAATGTCACCTCTGTTTTCTAGCTTCTGTTGGATGCTTTCAACATCCACAGGTAAGACGAGGGCAACCTTAGTCATACACAGGAAGGCTCTGAAGGGCAAAGTGATGTGGAACAGAGGCAGGAGTCCAGTTCGGGCTGATTTGTGAAAGCAGACAGGACCCAGATCCTAGGAAAGAGGAAGGGACTGAGAACAGACTTCAAATGTGACCTGTGGATGTTGTCAACTGACGATAGCCCTAAGGGTCCCTGACAAGAGGATACGCTCCCAAAGGACTATTGTGAGACAGTGTCATAGCTGTCCTTGAGAAGGGAAGTCTTTGGCTCATGGAGGCCTCCCTGGCCATGCCTAACACATCAAGAGAGAGGAGGTTCTAAGGCTCTGCAGATCCTGTGTCCCCAGATGGCATTTGTTCTTTTCTTTTTGAAAAGAACCAATGTGCAAACGGTTTTATAGTTTTATATCAATATGTGTCCTCTCCTTTTTCATGTCAAAAATACAGATAGGTGGGGCTGGAGAGATGACTCAGCAGTTAGGAGCACATGCTGCTCTTGCGCAGGATGGGAATTCAGGTCCTAACATTCACAGAGGGTGGCTCACAACCACCTGTTAGTCCAGCTCCAGGGGATCGGATGCCCTCTTCTGGCCTCACTTGCACACACTCCCCTCTTCATAGACATGCACACACATATACATTACTAAAAGTAAAACATTTTTTAAAAATCTTAAAAATACAGGTAGGCTAAGAAGGGGGAAATAAAAATTCCCAGAGATGGCCAGGAAAACAGCTGGCCCTCCAAAGCTGTGGGTTCCACCTCTGCAAATTCAGTCAATCAGCTACTGAAAATAGCTGGAAAAAGTGTGCATCTGTCTGTACTGAGCATGCACAGACCTTCCCTTCTGGTCTGAGTCCTTAAACAATGCGGTACGGCCACTCACGTAGCATTTTTAGTGTCTTGGGCATTAGAAGCCATCTAGAGACAATGAAAACAGACAGGAGGTTGTGCAGAGGCCAGATTCCAATACAACCCATTTCACATGAGAGACTTGCGCTTCCATGGGTGCTGGTGTCCAAGGGGATCCTGGGACGAATCTGCCAAGAGGGATTGTATATGCATGCAACATGGCGACTGGGCACCTTTCCGTATAAATGCTTGTATCATAATTTAATTGATTAACTTGGTTTTCATTTACTTTTATTTTGTGTGTATGAGTGTTCTGCCTATATGTTTATAAGTGAACCCATGTCACACAATGCCCATGGCAGCCATAAGAGGGCATTGGAACTTGAGTTATGGATGATTGTTAGCCACCATGTGGGTTCTGGGAACTGAACCCAGGTCCTCTGCAAGAGCAGCCAGTATTCTTAACTACTGCTGAGCCATCTCTCCAACTCTGATTGTGATTTTAAATGCTTTCATAGCATCCCAAGGATGGTTGGAGTTTCCCAGTTATTGAGCATTTAGGCTTCTGCAGTATCTCCTGATAACCTCTTCTTGCACTGTTCCTGCCTCCCCCTGGCACTCCATTTTATATGTTATACAGCTGTGTTAAAGAGCGTGCGCATTTTTGAAGCCTGTCCCCTCAAAAGAGTTGTAACTCTGCCACCACTTAGAGTGACCAGAAAACTTTTTTTTTTCTTACTGGAATCAACACAAGGTTTGAGAAGTGCCACATCTTAACTTTTGGTGACCTGATAGATGAAAATAGTGTGTTGCTTCCATATGATGATCTGATAGGTCATGATAGTGTCTTGTTTCTGTGTGAATCTCCGATGACCACATCACTTTCTTCATTTAGTCAACAAAAACGTACCAGGTGTCTATCCCTTTTGCAGGGTGGTAGTGGTGCCTATTTGAAACATAAAATCAGGCAGATGACCTCCCAGTCCGGATGCGCCAGCATCAGAGGGGAAGTAAGCTGCTGGGCTGACTAGTGGGAGCTTTGGACCCTCCACAATCTATCCCAGTTGACTTTCCTTACTATGGGCAACCAATCATCTCTCAGTCTTATAGAAACTGTGTTAGTCAGCTTTCTATTACTGTTACAAAATACCCATTAACTGAAAAGAGGGAAAGTTTCTTAAGGCTCACAGTTCTGGAGGTTTCTGACCATGGTGGCCCCCTTGCTGCAGGGCCTGTGAGGAGGCTGGGCACCATAGGGAGGCTCTGACAGGAAGCCAGTTCACCTGTGCCAGGAACAACAACAAAAAAAAAAGAAGAGCAGACCGGGGGACCCATAGTCCCCTTTAGGGCCCTCCCATGACCTAAAACCTCTCTTTACGTCCCATCCCTTAAAGGTTCCACCATTTCCCAATAACACCAAGCTGGGGACACATGAGCCTTTAGTGACATTTCGGATCCAGAGGATAGTTTGTTACATAGACACAGCTCTATTTTGCCCTGACCTCCAACCCTTCTAGCTGGACATTTTCCTAAGTACCTCCAGCAAAGATATTTAGAGTGGTCCTGTTAAGAACAAGGGAAGGGGATACTTCTTGTCCAATCTCTCGAGTGCTGGGGTAAAGGGCTGCCTCTCTGTGAGAAGTCCAGGCTTCCACCTAGGCCCACTTTTGTGCCACATTCTCCAAAGAGCTTCTCTGGGTTCCTCCAATGAAAATCTCCATCTTCATCCTACCTTTAAAATCTCTCTACAAGACTTGATAACCATTAATAGATTCAAACATGAACTGGTTTGTGCCCTCTGCACTCCCAGGAACAGCTGGTCTGGGATGTAGTACTTGCAGGCAGACAGGGGCTCTGACCTGTGTGGGAGGTGGCACAGTCAGGTAGTCAGGGACTTTGACCTATCTGTTGATTTAACATCTTTTTATACTGGGAGGATTTTTTCAGTGTATCAAAGGTTCACAGACCACGTCTTGCTTGAATTCTTAGATAAGGTAAAGTGGGTCTGGGTTCTGTCACGTCCACATATATAGGAAGGGGGATGGATGTGAATCTACATCCCCTGGACATCACAGCAAAGCCCATGTTCCTGTATTAAGGTCAGGTTCAGAGTCTGTCTCTCTGGAATAACATGCCTTGGGAGTCCTGAGTCCTTGGCATTATTCTAAGGAAGGGCTCTTGCCAGTAGTTGGTACCTCCAATTGCAAAGGAAATCAGAAGCCCAGCAGTCAGTCCATCCACCCAGATAGGCATCTTGGCAGAACTGGCAGATGGTTGCAATAGTGATGGGCTAGGCATACTTTCCCTGCTGGCTGATGTCATGAGCTCATTAGAGCAATGGGGTTTATAGCACAAGGCAACTGTCCAAGCAATAAATTAAGCTGCACAATTTAGCACTTAATTATCCTCTCTCTCATCTACTTCACTCTCATTCCCTGGGTGTCCTTCTGGCCCTTTAACTAGATGGGAAGATCTTCCCCGGGCCTCACACCCCACAGTCAATCCATCATGCAGTCCCATTGGAGCCGTCTTGGGAATGTCCCTCAAATACTTTCCCTCCTCCATATCCGTGGCCTTGACCTCAACCAGTCCTCACCCTTTCTTTGCCCCTGGATTACTGCCACCTCAGTCTCTCTGGCTTTAACTCTCTTGCCCTGCCATAGTGTCAAGCATGTGGCTTGCTTCGGCCTGAAATCCAAAGTCGCCAGCATGTTGTATTCAAAGCCCCCTGTGACCTTGGATGTGACTGGCCTTCCTTACCAGCCTGTTTTCTCTTCTAAACTCTCTCTGGCCACCATCCCACACAGAACAGCATAGACCTTCCCTAAGAGGTGTACAGCCAGACTGTATGCTGCGGGAACTCTGTACACGGTTGCATCCTGTGGCACTGCCTCCCACCCCATCTCAGCCTTGCCACCCCACCCAACCTGATGGCACTGGACTCCTGTCTCTCAGGAAGCCCCAGGTACTTTCCAAGGGCTCTCTATGGCAAGATCCCTCCCTTTGAATCTCTCAGTCTTCACATAGGATGGCCCTCCACAGGGCTACCTGGGAAAACAATGCCAGTAACAAGACTACCATCTGTGGAGGGCACTGATAAAACACTGCCATGTCCCTTTGGTGTCCCCATAGTTAAATGCTCACAGTCAAACCACATGAGCCCTTTTATAGAGCCATCTATAAATACGGACACCCAGTCTTGAGTTCCAGAGTGTGGTCTCCACTGGCCGACACTGCCCAGGTCTACATGAGCAAGAACAGTGACTTGGGGTCAAGGAAGACAGCCAAGACCACCTTGTGAGGTAGCAAAGTGAAGGAGGAGGGCCTTTGGGGAGAGAGAGGGACAGCTGAATCGGGGATATCGCTTGATCCAAAGGAAGCTTGTCTGGTCAAACATCAGCACCCCACCCCCATTGTCTTCTCTTCCCCCATTTTGTAGTAAGTAAAGGCTCAACCTGAACGAGAGGTCAAGGTCACAGCAAGTTGGAGCCAGTTGTCCTGAATCTTAATCCCACCCACCCAGGGAGATGCCTGTGTGGTGGGTCCTGGTCATTGTCCTTCCTCCATGCTGGGTGTGCTGGACAGCTTTAGTGTCAACTTGACATATCTGGGTTGAGGGAGCTTCATTTGGGGAATTGCCTCTATTGGACTGGCCTGTGGCCATGTCTGAGGGGCATCTTCTTGATGAGTGATGTGGGAGGGCCCAGCCTACTGTGGGTGGTGCCACCCCTGGGCAGGTGGGTCTGTGTTGCATAAGAAAGCGGGCTGAGCAGGGGCCAGGGGAGCAAGCCAGTAATCAGCATTCCTCCATGGCCTGTGCTCCAGCTCCTGCCCCGAGTTCTTACCTTGGGCTCCCAGATGAACTGTGACCCGGGATATGTAAACTAAATGAACCCTTTCCTCCCCAAGTTGGTATTGGTCAGAGTGTTTTGTCACAGCAATGGAGAAACAAACTAGGACACTGGGTTCATGTGCTTCCCTTCATACATGATGGTCTATGTGCTGCTCTTCATACATGATGGGTCTGTGTGCTGCCCTTCATACATGCTGGGTTGAAAAGCTAGTTGTTAATAATACAGAAGATTTTTGTTGAGTTTTGTAGGTTGCTGGTAGCCAAGTCCGTCACGTGGTGGGCACTAGTAGGTAGTTATCTGAGTGGCTAATTAGTGAGTAGGGAGAAGCAGCAGGACTGTGATGTGACCTGATAACACTGTGAGCATCAGGATTCCATGTGTCCAGAGAATCTAAAGGGGCCAATGGAAGCTATTCAAGTCTGTAGGGGGCATCATCACATCCATTTTACAGACAGGGTCACTGAGGCTCACAGAGAAGATGGTACTAACCCCACCTATGTGATTAGAAAGTAGTTCTCAACCATGCTGGGACATGAACTGTTCTGCATGCTGTGTGTGTGTGTGTGTGTGTGTTGCTGTGTACCCAAAGGATGTTTTCTTTTTGTTGTTAAACAGACAAAGTCTCCCTGAGAAGGCCATTGTAAACATCAGCACTTCTCCACAGGGCTCTGTCAGCTTCTGTTACTATTTATCAACATTCCACAATGTGTGGATCCAAGAACGTGTCCTCCAGTGGGACACCAAAGAAGATGCACGTTGGAGGGGCCAGGAGCACTTTGCAACCCTGAAGCAGGAGCTCCGCGGGCAGGCTGGCTACAGAGTTGGGTCCAGCAGCTGGAATAAGCGGGGTCGGTATCAACCCTTCTAGCATCTCGCCTGGGTGGAGCAGCACTCTGGAGTTACTGGGAATGTCCCTCATTTCCATAAGGGGGAGCCTGTGTGCAGGAGATTCCAGCCCAGCTAGAACAACCTCAGCGTCCAGGGACCAGCTCTGGGCAGGAGTGGCCATTTTGGTGGAATCGGCAGCTCTCTGTCTTGTACAGGAGTCACACAAAGTTCTGAGTGAAGTGTTTTCTCTCACTTGTTCCTGTGGAGACCCAAGAAAGACAGGGGTAGGTGCAAGGCTCATGTGGAAAGAAGATAGCTTTGGAGGTGACAGATTGGGGACTCACCATGGGCTCGGTTTCCTTATCTGTAAAATGGGGAGTCATGCTACCTTTAGAAGCAGTTATACGCAGCAGTGACTACAGTGTCTGGAGCACAGTGGATATGAAACAAGAGGACTGTGCGGATTGTGCTCAGGATGATAGGGTAGTTTTGAAGGCCCTCACACAACGCCGGCTCATCCATCTGCAGCAGATGCTTCAGACAAGAGGAGCCCAGCAGGCAGGCGCACAGAGCTTGTGACTGTGAACAGAGCCGCTGAGAGGTGTTTCTAAAATGATGACATGGGAGAGTGGGAGGAGGAGGAGGAAGAGGATGAGGAGGAGGGAGAGGAGGAGGAAGAGGAGGAAAGAATCCTACAACTCAGCTCCTCACTGTGGTTTAACCACCTGTCTCTTCTTATGTGGCCCCCCGGCATGCATGTTCAGTATGGTTGCAACATGCTGGTGCTGCTTTATCCGTCTTTGGTCAGATCATTCCACCTTTTCTCTTCCGGTTCCTGTGAGAAAGCAAACAGGTACTTCATGGTCTCCTCTCCCCAAAGGACAGCGGCATACTGCCTGTCTCTGTGCAGGCCCTGGAGCTGCCCTCAGGGCAAAGGGACGGATGACCACAGTCTGTGACCATAGTCTGTGGCTCTTACACTGCCTTCCTGACTCCCATGGTGTTTGGCTTTGTTTTGTTTTAAGACAGGGTCTAGTGTGGAGTTCCACCTGACCTGGAACTCACTATGTAAGCCAGACTGGCCCTGAACTTGTATTAATCCTTCTGCCTCTTGTCTCCTGAATACTGAGATTACAGATGTGCACCATCATGCCCAGAAAGACTTAAGGTTCATCCAAAACAAAAATAGTGTGTTCTCCCTGGTTGTCAAAATAACACAAGTGTACCATGAAAAGCTGAGCACTGAAAAGTTAAAAAAATCCCCCAGTGAGGACTGCTGTGGGGGCTTTGTTGTGTCTGTCAGGTGTGCATGCACATCTGGCAACAAGCCCATCTGGCAGAGTTCGCTGCTGTTCTGATTTTCTTTGTCTACCCGTGTGATTTTTCTTGATTAGTCTAGTTTGCTTTCTGCATTTTGTCTGAACACAGATCAGCTCATTTAAACTACCTGCTATTGTTACAGATCTAGATTACTTTTGTCTCCTATGCTTTTTTTACAAAAAAAAATTTGCTTATGAATAATTATAGAATGCTATGTTGGGGGCTGGAAAGATGGCTCAGAGTTGGGTTCCTACCACCCATGTCTGGCAGCTCACAACCACCTGTACATAGTGCCAGCTCCAGGGGATCTGATGCCCTCTCTGACCTCCACAGGTACCAGCATGCATGTGCACAAACTCACACATATACATAATTAAAAAACTTAAAATATCTGTAAGAATGTTTGTATATATAGATATACATATATACATATATATATATTTCATTCAGCAAAATAATCTTGAGGTCCACCCATCAGTTCTTCCTTTTAATTACTGTGTGGTCTCCATGGTGAGGCTGTACCATCCCTATCCAACTTCCCTATATCTTAGGGCATTTTAGTGGTTTGTAGCTTTTAAACTTCTTACTATACAAATCAAGTTCTTATGAATACTGTTTTAGCAATTTTTTGGGTGACCATATGTTTGGATTTCTCTGGGATAACTGGCCAAAGTGCATTAGCAGTTAGGTAAATATAGTGGACCATCTTGCTTTCCCACCAGCAAGGTCTGTGCGATCTGTCTTCCCTAGGGGCTCATCAGTGGGATTTTCTGGGTTCAGATAAGTGTCCTCCAAAGGCTCATGTGCTGGGCTTAGTCCTCAGCCCACGGCACTAATGGGGGGCGATGGGACCTTTAAGAGCTAGGGCCTGGTAGGAACAAATCAGGCCCCTGGGAGCATGATCTTCAAAGGAGTTTGGGGACCCTGGTTCCCTTCTGTGTTTTTGTTCATCTTCGTTACTGTGAGGTAAATGGGCCTCCTCTGACACATGTTCCTGCCATTATATCCTGGGCTACCACAGGCCCAAAGACAGGTGGGCCAAATGACCTCTGAAACCTCTGAATCCATGAGCCAAAATAACCTTTCTTCCTTTTAAGTTGATTTTCTTAGATATTTTGTCACAATAACAGAAAGCAAACAAAGATTTGGCACTGTTTTTCCTTTCACATGGACTAATAAGTGTGTGGTCCTGTCTCAGAGTCTCAATTTTCATTTTCTTTGTGGCTAATGATGCTGAGCCTCTTTTCAAAATTTACTTATTTACTGTGTTTGTAAAGAGACTCATCATGTATTTGTCCAGTTTTTTATAGGATTGCCTTATTGCTGAACTTTCACGCCCCACCCCTCCACACACATACATATATGGAGATATGTACGTACATACATATTAGAGTTGATACAAAAGTACTTGCGGTCTTTGCTTCATTGAAATTTGCCATTTGATATCGGAAGACTTTTTTTGTTTGTTTGTTTGTTTGTTTTTTGGTCTTTTTTGAGACAGAGTCTCCCTGTAGCCTCAGCTGTCCTGGAACTCACTATGTAGACCAGGCTGGCCTTGAATTCACAGAGATCCACCTGCCTCTGCTTCCCAAGTGCTGGGATTAAAGGCATGCACCGCCATGCCCAACTATATCGGAAGACATTTAAAAATTTTTTTATTTATTTTTATTTTATGTATATAAATGTTTTGCCTGCATGTATATACCACATGTGTGTAAAACTTGTGGAGGCCAGAAGAAGGTGTCAGATCCCCTGGAACTAGAATTACAGACAGTTGTTAGTTACTGTGTGGATGCTGGGAACTGAACCTG
The DNA here is from genome assembly GCF_000622305.1 of Nannospalax galili. Lineage (NCBI taxonomy): Eukaryota > Metazoa > Chordata > Mammalia > Rodentia > Spalacidae > Nannospalax > Nannospalax galili. The sequence continues at coordinate 1,721,762 of NW_008353596.1, forward strand.
GGTGTCTACAAGAGAAGCCAGTGCTCTTAACTACTGAGCCATTTCTCCAATCCTCAGAAGGCATTCTAAATAAATAAGGTTGTGTTACACATCATTTTAATAGACATTTCCTGATTTGTGTTTTTTGCTAATAACATTACTTGCTGTTTTATATTTACTTTATACTATGAAAATGATGTTAGACAGAAAAGCGAATTTGAGCAATTTTCTTATTTGAGTTCAAAATGGATAGTTAAGTAGCAGAGACAACCGGAAACATCAACAATGCATTTGACCCCAGGACAGCTAATGACGTAAATTGCAGTGATGGTTCAAGAAGGTTTGCAAAGGAGACATGAGCCTTGAAGTTGAGGCATGCAATGGCAGGTCATCAGGCCATTGGAAGTTGACAACGGCCGCTGAGCAATCATGGAAGCTCTTCCTCTTACAACTGCAGGAGAAGTTGTCAGAGAACTCTACTTGGACCATTCCAGAGTCACTCAGCATTTGAAGCAAATTGGAAAGGTAAAAAAGCTTGATGAATGTGTTCCTCATGAACAGACTGAAACATTCATTTTAAACTGTCATCTCCTCTTATTCTATAAAAGAACAAAGAGAAATTTCTCTTTTGGATTGTGATGTGTGAGGAAAATTGGGTTGTATACAACATCAGGCGAGGACCAGCTCAGTGTTTGGCCAAGAGGACGCTCCAAAGCACTTCCCAGAGTCAAACTTGTACCTCCCAAAAGAGTCAGGGTCATTGGGATGCGGCATCAATGAATGTGGATGTGCAAGTATTTCTGCAGTAGGCGATGGCATCCTCTGGGTATGTGCCCAGGAGGGTAGAGTTGGGTCATATGGTAGTTCTATTTCTGGCTTTTTGTGGGATCAGCTGAGATGTCCACCAACTGAATGAAAATATGCAGTGGACCCCACCTCCTTCTGCTTCCCTGGGCCTGCACAACACAAAGGCCTCTCTCCAGGGTAAGTCGATCATGCCCTCATGGCCCCCCTCCCCCGTGCCTTGACTCCCCCAGCCTCATTCACCCTCCCATCTCCCCAGCCTGTCTCTCCTCCTAGCCTGGGACTCGTTCCATTCTTTGTCTTGGCTCCCCAGACACAGGGGGAACCACCACTGCTTCCTGATCCTTTGCATCCAGACCATCCCAATTCCTTCTGGGGTCCCCAGGAGCCCTCTGGGCCTGGCCCTTCCGTCACCTCCCTCTGCTTCCCTGGTCTGCACAACCTGCCAGCCCTGGGAGCCCTCAGTGCCTGGTCTCACCCTCACCTCCCTCTGTTTCCCTGGGCTGCACAACCCACCAGCCTCTTTCCTGGAAGCCGGGGCTGACCTTTCCACTTCCTGATCCTTTGCATCCAGACCAACCCATTTCCTCAGTGCAGTCCCCAGGAGTCCTTGGGGCCTCTTCCCACCCCCATCTCCCTTTGCATCTCAGGGGGGCATGGCCACCAGCTGCCCTAGACCAGCATCTTTCCTGGGCCCTGCTCCCAGGCCAGTCCAACCCCCAAATTCCTGAGGCCAAAACCTTTCCTGGAAGGATCCAGACCTTAGGAGAAAGCCTGAGAGCATCTGATCTTCATCTGACTTGGGCCTCTGTGGGAACTCCTGAAGACAAAAGCAATCTGGCCACTCCAAAATAAAATCAAAATAGAAAACCGGAAGCTTAGATGAGTTCATGCCCAAAAAGTAAACCACAAAGACACGTAAAGTTTACAAAAAGAAGCAGACCTAAACTTGAAGGCTTGATTCTCACACAAGAATCAGAAACTACAAAAGAAATTCACATGCCAAAATCACAGAGAAAAAAATAATAACATGAAAAATCAAAATAACATATCCCCACCAAATAACAATAGTCCTCTAGAGGAGTACAATGAGAGCTCCCTAGAGATAACACAGGACATGGAACTCAAAAGAACAATTATAAACATGATAAAAGAATTCAGTGAATTTAAAGAACACACAAAGAAATCGAAGAACTGAAGGAAGATAGGGATAAACTTCTGAATGAATTCAGAAAAGACCTACAAATATTGAAGACTACTGCTCGGGCTGAAATGAAGAAGGAAGTGTAACACTCAGTAAGCCAATTAAAAACGACAGGAGAAAGCCTCACTAATAGGATGAATGAAATGGAAAACAGAGTATCAAGACTGGAAGATAAAGTG
>NW_008353596.1:1724017-1724642 GCF_000622305.1 Nannospalax galili
AGAAGGAGAAGAATCCCAGGATAACAGTATGGACCAGATCTTCAACAGGATTGTAGAAGAAAATTTCCCAAAATTAAAGAAAGACACCCCCACACAAATACAAGAAGTACATAGAACACCAAACAGATAAGACCACAAAAGAAACTCCCTACAGCAGATCACAGCAAGAACACTGAACATACAGAACAAAGAGAGAATACTGAAAGCTACAAAACAGAAATAACCAGTCACATATAAAGGAAAACCCATCAGGATTACAGCTGACTTTTAAACAACACACTCCTAAATGATGAATGGGTCAGAAGAGAAATTAAGAAAGAAGTAAAAGTATTCCTGGAACTAAATGAAAAGGACAACACAACACAACAAAACCTCTGGGACACACTGAAATCTGTCCTCAGAGGGAAGTTTATAGCTCTAAGTGCCTGAATCAAAAAATCAGAAAGATCACAGATAAATGACTTAACATTGCAACTCAAGACGCTTAAAAAGCAACAACAAATGAAACCCAAAGCCAGCAGACAAGAAGAAATAACAAAAATCAGGGCAGAAATTAATGAAATTGAAACAAAGAAAACAATACAAAGAATCAACAAATCCAAGAGCTGGTTCTTTGAAAAGATAA
>NW_008353596.1:1724685-1726827 GCF_000622305.1 Nannospalax galili
AACAAAAAGAAAGAAAGAGCATCTCCAAATCAACAAAATCAGAGATGAAAGGGGAAACGTCACAACAGACACCAGAAAAATACAGAACATTATAAGGGAACACTTTAAAAACCTATATGCTGGGGCTGGAGAGATGGCTCAGTGGTTAAGAACACTGGTTGTTCTAGCAGAAGACCCGGGTTTGAATCTTAGCACCCACATGGCAGCTAACAACTGTCCAGAACTCCAGTACCAGGGGATCCGAAGCCTTCTGTCCTCCGCAGGCACTGTACAACACGGGTGGCATTTACATACATGCAGATAATACACGCATCCACATAAAATTAAAATAATAAAATTAAAAAAAAAACCTATATGCTACTAAATTTGAAAACCTAAAAGAAATGGACAGATAACTAAAGGCATGGGAACCAACAAAACTAAACCAAGAAGAGATTAACAGCTTAAACAGACCCATAACACAAAAAGAAATTGAAACAGTAATACAACTCCCAAATTCCTTCTATGAAGCCAGCATCACTCTAATACCAAAGCCAGATAAAGATACAACCAAAAAAGAAAACTATAGACCCATATCCTTAATGAACATAGATGCAAAATTCTCAACAAGATACTTACAAACTGTATACAGACACACATCAAAAAGATAATCCACCGTGATCAAGTCGGCTTTATTCCAGAGACACACGGATGGTTCAATATATATGTCAATAAACGTCATAAATCATATAAATGTGCCCAAAGACAAGAACCACATGGTCATCTCAATAGATGCAGAGAAGGCCTTTGACAAAATTCAACCTGCATTTATGTTCAAAGTCCTAGAGGGAATTGGACTGGAGGGAACATACCTCAACATAATTAAAGCCATATATAACAAACCCACAGCCAACATCATTCTAAATGGAGAAAAACTGGAAGCATTCCCATTGAAATCAGGAACCAGACAAGGCTGCCCACTATCCCCACTTCTCTTTAACATAGTACTTGAAACTCTTGCAAGAGCAATAAGACAAGAGCAGAAAATTAAAGGAGTAATAATTGGAAAAGAAGGGATCAAATTATCCCTTTTTGCAGATGATGTGATATTATATCTAAGAGACACCAAAAATCTCACCAGAAAACGCCTAGAAATTATTAACATGTTCAGTAAAGTGGCAGGTTACAAAAGTAACCTACGAAAGTCTGTAGCCTTTCTTTTTTTATTTTTTATTATTTTTATTTTGTGTGTATGAGTGTATTGCCTACATGTATGTGAGTGCAACCATGGTGTGCAACGCCGTGGAAGTCAGAAGAGGGCTTCTGATTCCCCTGGAACTGGAGTTAAGAAAGGTTCGTAGCTGCCATGTGGGTGCTGGAATCAAACCCGGGTCCTCTGCAAGAGCAATCAGTGCTCTTAACCATTGAGCCATCTCTCCAGCCCCGTCTGTAGCCTTTCTGTATACCAATAACAAGCAATCAGAGAAAGAGAACATGGAAACACTCCCCTTTACAATAGCTACAAAAAAAAAATTTCTCGGAATAAACTGACACTAAACCTCTACAATGAAAATTTTAAATCTTTAAAGAAAGAGATTGAGGAAGACATCAGAAGATGGAAGGATCTCCCATGCTCATGGATTGGAAAAATTAATATTGTAAATTGACCATCCTACCAAAAGCCATTTATAGATTCAGTGCAATGCCAATCAAAATCCCATGACATTTTTCACAGAATTGGACAAAACCATCCTAAGATTCATATGGAAGCACAAAAGACTTCATATAGCCAAAGCAGCCCTGAGCCCTAAGAGCAATGCTGGGGGGATTACTATACCAGATTTTAAGTGGTGTGACAGAGCTATAGTCAAAAAAACAACATGGTACTGGCACAAAAATAGACCCATAGATCAATGGAACAAAATTGAAGACCCAAATGTGAGTACATGCAATTTCCGCCACCTGATATTTGACAAAGGGGCCAAGAATATTCACTGGAAGAAAGACAGCATGTTCAGCAAATGGTGCTGGCAAAACTGGATCTCCGCCTATAGAAGAATGAAACTAAACCCCTATCTTTCACCCTGTACAAAAGTCAAGTCCAAATGGATCAAAGACTTCATTGTAAAGCCTGAAACTGAAACTGTTAGAAGAAAACATTGG
>NW_008353596.1:1727293-1728754 GCF_000622305.1 Nannospalax galili
TGACCCAGTTAAAAGATGGGCTAGAGATCTAAACAGAGTTCTGAAAGAAAGAAATAAAGATGGCTAAGAAACACCTCAAAAAGTGTTCATCATCTTTAATAATTAGGGAAATGCAAATTAAAACCACTTTAACATTTCACCTTACCCCAGTCAGACTGGCTAAGATCAAGAAAACAAATGATACCAAATGTTGGAGAGGATGTGGGGAAAGGGGAACACTCATCCACTGCTGGTGGGCCTGCAAACTGGTTCAACCCCTATGGAAAGCAGTGTGGAGAACTCTTAAAAAACTGCAAATGAACCTCCCATTTGACCCAGTTATACCACTCCTTGGCATACACCGAAAGAACTCGTCCTATTGCAAAGACACTTGTATATCCATATTTGTTGCTGCTCTTTTCACAGTATCTAAGAGATGGAAGCAACATAAGTGTCCCTCAATTGATGAGTGGATAATGAAAATGTGGTTCATTTATATGATGGAGTTTTACTCAGCAGTAAGGAAAGATGAAATCATGAAATTTGTAGGTAAATGGATGGAACTAGAAACCGTTATACTAAGTGAAATAACAGAGACTCAGAAAAAAATCGACATATGTTCTCTCTCATGTGTGGATCCTAGAACCAGACTCTGATAAAATAAGTATGCAACCAGGCATAACTACAGAAACCAGGATAATGGAAAGGAAACAGGGAGGTAAAGGAAAAGAAATGACCTGTAAGATAAAAAGAGTAGGAAATAGGCCTTAATAAGGGAGATATGGATAAAAATTGGGTTAGTTTAAGGGAGGAGGGAGGGAAGGGTATACAAAGAACCTAGGGGATAAAGGAAAAAAAAGGAGCTCAAGAGAAGTAGGACCATAGGAGAAGGGTATTAGTAAGGGAGAAAGGGGGAAATGGGGGCACCTTAATGGGGAAAACCATGATGGAGAGGTGAGACAACGCAAGAGATAAACAATGCCTAGCTAGTCTTGAAAACCAGAGGCAACCATATTACTCCCACAACCTATTGACAAATTATACATAGCAGATGAAGAATTATATGTCTAGGTCAGGTTTATCTGAGAACAATTGGTCTTTACCCAAGATTTATCTATATGACACACAGTAATTAAAAGTACTAGACTGGTGGAACTAACCTTCTTGGATGTTTAACAGATATGCTTTGAGGCCTGTACTAATTTGGCCAGAGGGACATAAAGGACAGTTTTTGCTCCTTGCCCTCCTAGGGCGACTAGTTCCAGGGGACTATAAGCATCTCTCAAAATGTCCTGTAACTGTGATGATTCACCTGTCCTCTTAATCAAGGAGGCCATGAAGACCCCACAAGTTGTACTTTAACCACTGTCCACTCTACAAAGAGGAGGGTCATCACAGAGGAATCATTTCCTCTACGCTTCCAAGCAAAGTCAGCCATAGTCGAGCAGGACCTTTGACTTATCTTCACATAGGTGGAACTGG
>NW_008353596.1:1729326-1736128 GCF_000622305.1 Nannospalax galili
AATTTTTAAATGTATTATATTTGAGGAGGAAGCATGGAAATTTATGTCATGCTAATTAGTAGAGGTGATAAACATTACCATTGAACTCCACCTGATGACTTCATAGACATACACAGGCACCGAGGATCCAAGTGCAACTGATTATGACTAGTAATAATCCGATGCATACAGATTGGATATGCACGTGCCAACAGCTCAGTGTTAGTAGCAAAAACAATGAGCCTTTCTGCAAGGAACACTATATTCTAAAATGAAATGGGGATCTTTTTTAAAGGTTAACAACTCATTCAGTTTTATGTCTTACAGGGCTTATACTGAGTTCAATATTATATAACTGTATTAATTCAACTACGAACCTAGAAACTTACAGCCACTTGTGAAAGAGATGTACTCTTGCTCTGGAGTATGTTACTGATTATGTTAAAGCTGTAATGAAATGCTTCTTCTAATCATGTAGTTATTTAAAATTTAAAAAAGAAATGTTTTGGAAAAATATTGTGATTTAGTGTCTATGCATCTATGCAATAAAATACGACTAACCTACAAAAAAAAGGAAAAGAAAATATGTACAGTGGAATTTTAATCGGCTGTAATGAAAAAGCAAAATTATGAAACAGGATAAATGGCTGGAACTGGGAAAAAATGATACTGTTGGGTACCCCAAGCCCCAAAGGACAAACATCGCCTGCCCTTCCTTATATAGAGATCCTAGCTTCAAATGACTAGTTTTGTGTGTTCAACTTGGAGTATTTGCTGGAAACTAGAAAGAGGTCACTGAGGTGAGGGCTGCTGCATGACGGAGGATAGTAGAGCACAGATAATCGGAAAGTGGACGGGGGTTACTGAGGGCAAAGGTCTAAAGCAGGGAGGGGGTGGATAGAGGAGATGAGAGGGTGGTGGGGATGGGGGGAGAGTCAACCTAGTTGAAGGATGTATAAAGAAATCGTATGGTCACCTACTATGTTGTAACCCAACTTATAAAACTATAATTATATAAAAGGGGGGGTGTTGAAGGTTGATAACCCTGCAGGGCTAGATAATGCTGCTCCTGGAAGCCAAGGGTTATTGAACAAAAATCCCACTGCCAAGTATGGATACCACACATCTTGACTGCATGATACAGAGAAATGAAGCTAGAGCTGGGCTGGAGTTTTCCTCATGCTGAGTAGCTTTCATAGGCTGTTGGAGAAAAGGCATCAGTGGTCTTGCCCAGCTGTAAACCCTATGAACTTCAATACCAACCTACCAAGTATTGCACCCACTGGTACAATAGTGGCATGAATACTATGGAGCTAACCAGACATTCTCTGGTAAGATTTGAGGCCTATTCAACAGGAAGGAATCCATGCCTGGTACTGTAAATACCATCAAAAAACAACATCTGGGAGGTCATAGGCCCTAAGTTGGGGGGGTACTTAGAGTGGTTGCTTGGCTAAACGGACATAGCATCAAACTGCCTTCTACGTATTTGTTTTTATACCTGCAGACAGATGTTACTCTCGGCCTTAGTCAGAGAAGCCTTTCTCTGCAGTGAATGCAGTTAAGGCAAAAGTTCATGGCTACCCAAGATGCTGAGTATAAGTCATGGCTGAGTGCTCATCCCTAAACAAGACATTTATACCACCCTCTAAGGCTCACAGAACATTACAGAAGAGGGGCCAGTGTCCTAGTTTCTACTGCTGTGATAAAACACTCTGACCAAAACCAACTAGAGGAGGAAAGGGTGTATTTGGCTTATACCTCCTGATCACAGTTCATCCCTGAGGGAAGATAGGGCAGGAACTCAGAGCAGGAGCCTGGAGGTAGGAACTACAGCACAGAGCACCAGAGGAATGCTGCTCAGCCTGCTTTCTTACACAGCCTAGAACCACTGCCCAGGGTTGGCACCCACAGTGGTGGCTGGGTCCTCCCACATCACTCAACAATCAGGAAAATACCTCACAGACATGACCACAGGCCATTCTGATAGAGGAAATTCTCCCAGTGGAAGTTCCCTCTTCTCAGGTGTGTCAAGTTGACAACGAAACCCAACCGGGACAGGCATTGAGAATATAAGAACCAGAAGACAGAGAGAAGAGATATGACATGCTGTCTTCAGGGTGTGACACAGCTCTGGCAACTGTGAACTCACAGCAGCTGTGGTTGCCTGCACTGGGCCTGCACGAGAACTAGACAGTCAACAGTCAGTCATGGACTGGGGAGGGGCTCATGGAATGCCTACCCCCCCAGCTGAACTACTGGCTACCGATGGATTCTGGGAGAGGAGGAACCATTGCCTTCAGTTGTGTACCCACTGGTGACCCACCAGGCACCAGTAGATAGTTCCAAACCCATGGACATACTGAAGGCCTTGGTTAAACTCAGTGGGTCATAAAACAAAACAAAAAGATATCAACATGGGAAAAAGACTTAAAGGCAAAAGTGGGTATTGACAGGAGTGGAAAGGAGGCAAGAGAAGGTGGGAAAGTAAGAACAATCAGAATGAATTCTATACATGTATGGGACTGTCAAAGAACAAATTGAATGAATAAAAATTGAATTGATGAAAAGGTCAAGGTCATTGATTGGGTGATGCCATCCTCTCCAGCTTTCTGATCCCAGTGAAACCTCTGAGAATTGTGCTCAGCATATTGATGAGATCTACCCAAAACCACAGTGCCTGCAGCTGGCACTGGTCAACAGAACGGGCCTGACTCCTCTCCATCACAATGTTCAGCTGCATGCCACACAGCCAGTGTTTCCAAAGTTGAGTGAACTGGGGTACAGAGTGTCGCCTCATCAACCGTGCTCACCCAATCTCTCTCCACCTGGCTCCCATTTCTTCAAGAACCTTGAGAGCTTTTTTTGCAGAGAAAACACTTCCACAGCCTTCAGGATGCAGAAAATGCTTTCCAAGCATTTGTTGAATCCCAAAGCATAAAGTTTAATACATAGGAACAAACCAACTTAACTTCTGATTGGCAAAAATGTGTTGATTGTAATAATTTCAAACTTGAATAATAAAGATGTGTTTGAGCCTCATATTTATGATTTTAAAATTCATGATCTGAAATAGCAATTCCTTTTGCATGAGCATGCACACACACACACACACACACACACACACACACACACATTATGAAGCCTTTGTCGAATCTGTGCGGTACAAATATCTCCCCCTAGTCTATAGCCTGTCTTTTCATCTTTTCAATATGGTCTTTTGCAAAGCAAACGTTTTTGTAAAGTTCAATTGATTGATCTTTTTTTCCTTTTTATGGATGACATTTTGACATCATGGCTAGGAACTCCTCTTTGTCTTAGTTCCGGTAGGTTAGTTCTGTTTCTTTTTCTTTTAAAAATAACCCTTACTAGGTAAAATATGGCCCTTCAAAGACACACATGCCCTATTTCTGGAAAATATGATCATGTAACTTTCTGTGGTAGATGGCTTTTTGTAGATCTTGTGGTGGGATGACTGTCTGATGGTCCAGGAGGTCCATTGTAATCAGGAGTCCCCACAAAGGAAAGGGGGCAGGAAAGCCAGGGAGATGGGATGCCAGTAGCAGAAGTCAAGTGATGGTGTCTCTGGCTAGAAGGTGATAGAGTCAAAGAACACAGGCAGCCTCCAGGAGCTGGTAAGTCTGGGCAGCAGCTTCCCCCAGTGCCTCCAGGGGGACCACTGGACTGAAACTCAGTGAGACCCATTTGGACCTGTGCTCTCCTTCACCATGAGATCATGGATTTGTGTTGCTTTAAGCTCCTAAGTCAACATCAGTGAGTCACAGTGGTAGCTCGTTACCTCCTTCCCAAGCTATTTCCTTAGAATCAAATCCTTGGATTGAAATTGGTGAGTCCAGAGGTCTGTACTTGCATTCTGCCATTAACGAGCAGATCCATTTTGTGCTGTGGTATGGAGTGCTACAGACTGGACCTGACAAGCAATGGAAGGCTAGTTTGGCTTGTGGTTCTAGAGACTGGAAAGTCTAAGACAGAGTCCCATTTGCTGTGTCAGCCCATGGTGGAAGAGCAAAGTGAGGATGAGGAAGAGCAAGCAACGTAGCCTATAGCCTTGAGCCCAGCTGTGGTGTGATTCACTTACTCACAGCCAGTGACCTTTCAGAGAGCCCACCATTCAACACTGCTGTACGAGGGATTTGGGTCCAGCACACGGTGAGGGGCAACAGGCTCATGCATAGCAATTAGTTTCTAAGAACTCTTGTTTCCTCGATTCAGTCAGCACAGGTGCTTACAAGTGGAAAACATGAAGCTGAAGTAACCTCTGTGTGTGTGTGTGTGTGTGTGTGTGTGTGTGTGTGCGTGCACGTGTGTGGGTAGATGGTGAAGGAGAAGGGCCGGGAAGGCAAGATTTTCTTTGAGTCTTCCAAGCTTGCCTGGATTAATATGGCAGCCGCTGGCCATGTATGGTTCTTAAACACTGGAAAGACAGACAAATAACTGCAAATTGAAATGTGTGATAAATATGACACATGCTGAACTTCAAATCCTTAGCACTCACATAAAATAAACATGAAAGAAGGCAGGGCAGAGCAAGGGAGGGAAGAAGGAAGGAAGAAATGAAGGGGGGACCCGATTGTAATGTTTCATATCGATTATACACTGAAATTATACTTGGATATATATATAAGGCTAAGCAAAATATATTTTAAAATTAACTTCACCTGTTTCTTTTTACTTTTTGGCTACTAGAAAATTTCAAATGACCTCTGTGGCTGGCTTGTGTGGCTTCCTTAGTGTGGAATGTGGGCAGCATGGCCCATTCCCTCACCCTTCTGGTCAGAAGAGGGTAGTGACTGCAGAGAGGTGCAGTGCTGAGCCACCACATTAAAGGCAGCCAGTCTTTGTGGCTCTGCTCTCAATGGCCAGGGCCCAACCACAGGCCCCACGGTACAGTAGAAAAGAACTTGAGGTCATTGTGGCCTTGACGGAAGCCCTAGCTCCTTAGGAATGTTCTAGCACGTTATCCATGTTTGTTCCTTTGTCTATGAAATGGGGGTGGGTAGGAATTAATTACATTTGCAGAGACATTCCTCAATTCAACCAGCTTTTCCTGTACCTACTATCTGCTGGCTCACCTCTTCCCAGCAACCAGAGTTACTTTACACTAGACAGAACAGTTTTCAGGGGCAGGCGAGGCATCTTTAGGAGCCCATTGGCTCCCTGGGATGGGTTTCTCCCTATTGTCACCATGTGACTTCAGATAAGTTATTCCCTTCTCCGTTCTTCAACTTCCCCATCTATAAAATGGGGCTAATGACATTGCCTGCTCCGTGGGGTTGTTGTGAGACTCAGATGAGGCGGTGCTTGTCAAGTACAATCTGGATTTTTGGAGGCTGTAAAGGCAAGGTTGCTACTCTATCTGTATTATTGTGACAGTTATTATTTTTGTTGCTTTCAAACTTCAGTGATTCCAAGGGTGTTCCCAGAAGAATGACTTATGACACAGAAAGGGAAGATCTGGAAGACATTTAAGTGTGCAAGTGATGAAAGAAGCCCTTGAGAGTTGAGGTTTGTAAAAAAAAATTCTTATTCAAGTAACAGCACCTGTGGCTCATGTCAAGAAGGACTGAACATGAACTATGTCAGTCAATGATTTGGTACAACCAAGATCTGATTGCTGCCAGAAGCCCAGGCTCCAGTGCCCCCACCAGCGGGGACCCTGTACAGGTAAAGCTCGAGGGGGACCACTCCCTGAAAGGAAAAACGGGCAAGAAAGAGGAGATGGAGCCCAAGCAAGTCCACTTGTCAAGGGTCGCTTTATTGAACTGTAAGCTTTCCTTATATACAGTTTGTATTTAGAAGGGGTTGAAGAAGTTGGTCAAAGGTTACAGCATTCTTATGGATATGGGAGAGGGACTGAGCAATTCAGCAACATGACTGACCACCAGGTGTTCCAAGAGATTACTGCATGACTTATCTTTTCCGAGAACTGTTTGCAAGGGGAAGAGAAAGATAACCTTGCCATAAATTCTTTCTCAAGGTTACTAGTGCAGGCAGAATGTCCTGCTTAAGTCAACTGTTTGTAGAGCCATATTATATTTTTTGGTAATGAATGTTGTTTCTCCAGCTCCCGACATCTCACCCTTTATTAATAACTTTAACGAATGAAAGATCTGCCTTAGGCTATGTGGTGGGTCCCCAGAGTCGGGATTCTTGTTTCTTTTGGTAAGGCCCCTGTCTTAGGCTACACAAACTGCTTCTATGTTCAGTACCCGCAAGTTTGGGGTATGCCCCTGAATCATGGGTTTGTGCTATTCCCATCATTGAGTACCTTACAGCTGAGAATCTGCCTCCGATCTCTGGCACCACAATATTCCCGTCATTGATCTTTTCATTAGCGACTAAAGTTCCACCGAGTATTGGGTGGGTTAGCAAGGGTGGAAAAGTCTAAGGGTGCTGAGGGGGATCCAAGGGATGTGTCATACTCACTATCCTCTGGATCTTCAACCTGTAGCCGATGGTAGTGGATAGAGACCTTAGTGGCCGAATCAATTTGTTTTTTAATAAAGTCAGTAATCTTTCAGAACACCCATGACCCAAAGGAAATTATGAGCAAGAACCCCACCAGGGGCCCAAGGAGAGGTAGAAGATAGGGCAGGATTCCATTCCACATGCTCCACATGGGGTTTGCAAAGAGCTCTTGGCATCTTTTTTCTAGCTCTTCTTGGTGCTTTCTGATCCGATCCCTGACGATCCCGGACTTGTTGGTATAAAAGCAGCATCTTTCCTGTAAAGCTAAACAGATACCTCCCTTGTCTGCTGTTAGTAAATCAAGTCCCCGTCTATTTTGTAAGACAACCTCGGC